>NC_039365.1:82982686-83320085 GCF_003573695.1 Papaver somniferum | reverse complement strand
ATGGGTAGAAGAGGGAAAAATGCATAGGTCTGTTCATATTCATAACCACATTGAGCGATCCTGATGAAATAAACTCCATCCCACACAATACTTCCTTCTATGGCGGATCCAATTTTAGGCCAAATAGGCAATTTAGAAGAAGTGTAAGAATCTGAAGAGAGACAGTTAGGGTTTAATATTGCTGAAGTATCGTAAGGACTGAGTAGAGATCTCCATAAGGTGATTAGAGATATAAGAAGACTTCTTGAAATTAGGGCAACTCGTAAGATTTTGTGGGATTCGTTGATTTTATTGATAGAAAGTTGGGTTCGTGAGGTATTAGTCGACATGGAAAATCATGTACTGGAGTATGACGAGTGAGAACTGAAGAGAGAATGGAAATGGGAGTTAACTAGATGACTGCTACCACAGTGGGGCCCGACTTGAGTCAGTTGCTAACGGTGCGTTGAGGCAGTTGTTAATGGTACTTCACAGAGATCACTGGCTCCTGTCAGAGTTCTACTTGTTTTTCTTCTACTAGGTGCACTTTGAGGTTGCAACTGTATCTTGAATTAAATGAGTATTGGCACTTCAACGAGTTCATCACAGCTCATCATCTGCAATGGGAAGTCTAATTACAGTAAATAACTAATCGTTACATACAAATGTTTCCTGGTTAGTTTACATCTACAACAAATTTTAAGTAATAAACATTCCCTTATTGGCGCCCAACTGAAAACTACAATAAAAAATAGCTTCCTACAAAACCGAAGTACTTTGACTCATTTGCATCACACAATCTGTTCCTGTATACCATGCACAACTATGATTGGCAATAAATCACCACCAACTAAACACCAACAAAACCTGTTATCAACATGGCAACCTTTTATTATATATAATCAATACAAAGCAGTACCAATTTTTGTCTTAGCTACTGGAAGCTAATCAATGTAACAGCACTTCTGTTCAATGAAATGCTTGTTTTTATTTGCTCAAACAAAACTACAAATTCGTACCTACGTAAAAAGAGCCAGAAAAGTTCTAGTCCTATAAAATTTCAATACCCTTCAGAATAGATATAAATAGCTTGCTCTACAGAATAACAAGCATCAACTGCTGATACATAAAATTGCGTATCATTTCAATTTTTGGATTTCAAAATATCAACATGTAAATTTATTGTTGGGCAAGGAATGAGTTACCCACTACTATCTCACTTAAACACTGGACTTAGTATGGTTACATATTTAACTACATCTATGGTACTAAGAGAGGAAAATGTAATTGTGTAATATATAAAGATCAATTTTTGGTGTAGGTAATTGCTGTTTTTGTTTTTGTTAACCCAAACATGGAGTTATATACTATTACATGTGGTATTTAACATACCAGGTCCTTCAAAGTGTATGATTCAGGATCCCTTCTGCTTGGCCAATACAACAACGACATCATGTTCTTTTGGGGTAGTTACGTTTCGTACTTAGCTACTACCGCTAGTAGCTTCAGTTGTGGAAATCACCAACACCAATAGAATTACTAGCACTGCACACATTATTACATCAGGTATGAGTCTTGATGAAGTGATAAATCGATCTGGTTAAATTAGTAGACTTAAAACTGTTTCCAAATCATAGAAGCATATTATCAAACAAGGTAGATGCGTACTTATCCATCAATTATAAATGAAATACTGCAGAACATTGGAAAGATGTTAACAATCTAAACCTAATTCCCAGCATACAGGAAATACAACATACCCACTTCTCAAAATCACCCATTCACCAAATTTAGCAAGGCTACAAATATTATTCATGACTCATTACAATACAAATCAAAAATAAATTTCTTAAAAACCATCATACCTTGCAAATTGGAGCATCATCCATTTCTATCTCTGACTTAATCATGTCTTGTACTTCAATTTGATGTGGGAAGTTCAAAGTTTCAACAAAATCTTATGTGTGAAGTGAACTGTGAAGATTGAGAATTCGCCGATGTAAATAAATGTGGTTTTCTCGACTCGCATCAATGTTCTGTCAGCATAATAGGTTTTGTTATTGTCCTTCTTATGGTCCCAAAATTTGGTCCTTTCTTTTTTCTTTAACCGTTACATCTCAGCTGGACATCCTCGTTCCCCAAAGTTTCATGCGTTCTAGGAGGTCCCAGGTTCGAGTCCCCAATGACGTAATATTGCAGAAATTAATATAGAAGGTAGAGTTAGTTTGCCCTCTTTGTGACACAATCTCATCCCCCACCCGCTTCGGCTCCTTTGGCTAGGTTACCCATGAAACTCGCTGGTAGGCTAGCACAACAACCTGTTCAATTAATGTAGTAGTATGTCGTTGGAGCTTAGCTTGTTAGGCTTCCAACTAGTTTCATGTAATAATCGTTATCCAATAATATAATAATATTTCTCTTTTCCTATAAAATATATATATATATAAATAAATCATTATATCTCACGGAAAACGAACGAAATTTCGAAAAGTTTCATCCATAACCGAGAAATTTCATTTTTAAAAGTGTTGATGGTGGTTTTAGCTTAGGGTTAAAATCGTAAAACCTTGCATCTGATGTCACTCTGCAAGGAAACGGTGTCGTGAGTGCTAACCTCTCCACCAGCATATTTATTGAGCCATTCAATATAGTTGCATGAAATTTATCCAGACTGGCGAATGTAGCAACCATCCCAAACACTCTGTAAATTTCGGCATCTCGCCAATACAAGACTCACTGAGTACTTTTCTGTGCTATGTTCCCTGGCAGAACCCTTAATATCGTATGGCATGACGGATTTATGTTCACTCGCAGCGGAGTAGCATGAACCTCCAAGTACCAAAATTAAGGCCATCGCACGAAATGCTCAGATGGAAAGCACATTGCATTCTGTAGATAAGGATTTTTGTGGCAGCATACAAAATCCATCCAATTATTGTGATAACTCATAAATAACTCATAAACCCGACTAATTTGCAAAATCAGGATTTCTGGCCCCGCGCAATACACTAGACCCCGTTGGTCGAAAAACTATGCTTAGCCAAATTAGGCGATTAAATCCGCCACAGCGCACTGGAAGTGTGGCCGCGCCCTAGCTTGCCGGCCCCACATCCCATCAACCAATCAGGTCGCTTTTAAATCCGCCACAGCGCACTAGAAGTGTGGCCACGCCCTAGCTTGCCGGACCCACTTCTCATCGACCAATCTGGTCGCTCTAAATCCGCCACATTCACACAGAAGTGTAGCCACGCCCATGCCTGGCCGGCCCTCTTACATTAACCAATCAGGTTGCTTCAAACTCGCCACAACGTTGAAAAGGAGAAAACCACGCCACATGGTCGCAAAGCCAATTGGTTTCCCAAAACCCGCGCCAAACATGCATGACAGACGCACATGCCAATCGGCATGCCAAACATGCCAAGCAGCATGGAAAACCCGCCAAACGCGCATGCCAGATGCACATGCCAATCAGCATGCCAAACGCGCATGCCATACGCACATGCCAATCGGCATGCCAAACATGCCAAGCAGCATGCCAAACCCACCAAACGCGCATGCCATACGCACATGCCAATCGGGATGCCAAACATGCCAAGCAGCATGCCAAACTCGCCAAACGCGCATATCAGACGCACATGCCAATCGGCATGCCAAACTCGCCAAACGCGCATGCCAGACGCATGGTAGGCTTCTAAAAGGTCTAAAAATTATCCCCGGCCAAAAACTTGGTGGGCCCGGAGATATGTATAAAATTAAGCGCAATAAAAACGGGGGCCTACAGTAATACCGCAAGTGCACGGTCGTCAGTTGTAGCTCGTGCAAGTACGGGTTGATCCACAGAGATCGGGTGTGTTTTGGAAGTGATTTAGCTAATTGGGTTCCTAGATTTGCTTTGGGCTTAGAAGCCTTTTGGCTTAAATTGGGCTTGAGTACTAATGGGTTTGTTCACAATAAAATGAACTGAGCTTGGGCTCAGTTAGTCTTTGAAATGCAAATGGGCTTATGCCTTAAACTTAGGCTTTTGATTAAGCCTGAATTGGATTGGGCCTTAATAATGAACTTGGGCTTTGGTTTTGGTCTTCTGATGAGCCCAAGTTGTGCTCTGGGCTTTTGGTTTTAGAAACTGGGCTTGGTTACTGAAGACTGGGCCTTAGGCTTCACTGAAGTGAATTGGGCTCAGTTGGATTGGCCTTTGCTTGGCTGCAGGAGCAGCAAGTCTGCACAGCAGCTGCAGGAGAAGAAGTGGCAGCAGCTTGGCAGCAGGCTTGGCAGAGGCAAAGAAGCAGCAGGCACCAGTAGCAGCAGTAGGGCAGCTGCACAGCAGGTAGTAGCAGCAGCAGGAGAAAGAGCTGCACAGCAAGGCCAACAGCAACAGCAAAAGGAGAAGTGCTGCAGGGCAAGTGCAACAGCAGCACAAGGAGTGGTAAACAGTGGCTCTGGGCCAAATTGGAAGCAAACCAGAGAAGCAACAGAGTTGCAGGGCAGGGAAGAAACAACAAGGCAAAAGCAATGGAAGAACTAAACAGCAAAAACAAAACAAAAGCAAAAAAAAACAAGAATGAACCAAGGCCTAAGGCCAAGGGCAGGGTTGTGGTGAAGCTAACAGAACAAACATAGAAAAGAAATTGTGGATGGGAAGTGCAGGGAGATGGATGAGAGTTTCCTTTACCTAGCCAGTTCACCTAGGTTAAGTTCTTGTCAAATATCTAGTTAACCAACCTTACAGCCTTAGCTAACCCCTAGTATTGGCTGTCTGTTTAAGGCACAACCAATCACAGACTAACTAGGCAGTGGTTTACTAACTAATGTAGCTAATTAATTCCTTAGAGCCACCACTGACCCCTAGCATTAGTGGTCTTCTTACAGCACCACTAATCACAAATCAGTTGGGCACTTAGGAGTCTAACTAGCCTAAGCTATTTTAAGCTCAGCAAAAACCATCCTAATAGCTAACCATCATGGTTCAGTTGTTCTCTCACCCTAGTGGGGAATTAGAACATGTTGCAGTTAAGAGTCCTCATGGTTGTCAAGCATCAAAACTCAGAATAAGAACATGTGAGTTAAACAGGGGACTTACAAGCTCATGTGTAGAAACAAACACACAAACTAATTAAGACAAACATAACATGGATAATACAATCACACACAGAACACAACAGGATATAGCATAACATAACAAACATAACAGGAGCATAACAATTAACAGGAAACAATATTAAGCAGAACACATTATCATTTAACAGGACATGAAAGTCCTGGATGTTGGCTACTCCAAGCATGTCTTACAAAAACACCCACAATTCCCTTTTATACCCAATACATCAAATTAGGGTTATCACCCATTTTCCCAAAATGCCACAATATAACAGTACAATTAGGTTTACTGATTATCTAATGTCATGGGTCTAATTTGAGCCCATTCCCCTACTCTAATTCTCTCCTGGTACGGTTCCAACATGAATTAGGGTTTCTAGAAAAAAACCCCAAATTACAGAGAAATTAGGAATTGAAATTGAACTCACCTAACATGTGATTTGACGAGTCTTCTTTCGACCCATTCTTCTCCTCAGTCTCCTGCTCCATTCCCATGCTTCAATTACGTCTTTCCAACTCGTCCTATTTTATTGATTTCTTCCCTAGGTTTTTAGAGAGAAATTAGGGGAGAAAACTATATAATAGGAGGCTAGAACAAAGGGGGTAATGATGGTGGAGGATAGGGGTGATGAAGCGGCAGTGGCAGAGGTGGTGTTCTGGTGGTGGCAGGACATGGTGTCTCTGCAGAGGGGGTGAGGTCGATGGAGAGGAAGGAGGAGATGTTTGGTTGAGGTTAAATGATTCGGTTGCTAGGGTGTTAGGCGGGCGTATCGAGTCTTGATGTTCTGTGACTCTGAGCTGCGAGATGCGAAGATGGTAGGTAGATCGGACGGTGATGCGGAGGCAAGCGAGGAGCGACCGTCGGATGAATGGATACAACGAAACGAACGGTACTTGATGGAGTTAGGTACTGTAGTGTAAGGCGGAGATATCAATCTTCGATGAACAGCAAGGAAGCGACCGTTGGATTCAACTACCATCTAATCTGAAGGCTTGGAATTTCATCGCTGTGGTGCTTGGCAGAGACTTCAGATTTTGATGATCTATGAAGGAGCGACCGTCGGATGCTCCTGAGAACCGATCTGATGGCTGAGAACGGAGGCGCTTTTGTGTGTAGAAAATGAGGTTGTGCGCACCATTCTTCGCGGCTTCCTTGCGTAATTTCTCCCGGCTTTTCACTACTTTTCTGCTCTTTTCGCTTCGCGACTCATCCGAACTTTATTTATTACCTAAAAATGCAAAATTAATTAATAAAAATATTTATTCTTGAAAACAATGAAAATACAGAATATGGGATAAAATGTAGAATTAATGCCCAAAAGATGAGTTAAAATGCCAACAAAAAGGGATAAATATATACAATATTTGGCACTCATCAAATACCCCCAAACCTGAATTTTACTTGTCCTCAAGTAAAACAAAACTAAGGAAATCCTAACTATACCACTGTCGCTGGTCTCTCGAATGCATTTAGCGTATGCACTAAGCCTTTTAAACCACTAAGTGTCCCTAGTGGACGAGTTGAAGTCTCGTGAAGGTTTACCAGAGGTGTGCCTACAAAACCTAAGGACAAATATAAGCTCAGATTCCATCAAACGTGACATGTGCAAAACAGTTTAAGCTCACAGCAAAATGGAGATGTCAATCTAGCTATCGAAGGCACAATCCTAGCTCTGATAATAAATAAGGACATGTGATAAGAGTGTAAAGTGTATCTACACATGTGTAAAGAAAGATCTGAAGTCATGACTACTAATCACCAAGAGATAGTTTCTCAGGCTAAGAACTGAGGTCGAAATCTAGCTAGCTGTCCGGACTTTACGAGAATTGTGAATGAGTTGGAGGTATTTCACAATTTCTCGCGTTGTACATCAATGGCATACACCCTCCTTGCTTATTACAACGAAACAACAAAAGATGACTATTTACATGACTCTTATTTACATTGACTACTCTCTTTTATTTGTGGAACAAGAGAGGATGGAATTGAACAATACTTGATTTTTTTGTATTTTTCTGATATTTTTTTTTTCCTGAATATACATCGACTTTTTTTTTTTTTTTTTTTTTTTTTTTTTTTTTAAGCACTGATACACTTTTGATACATATACAAAAGGAAACAAAAATTACATGACACTTTGCAAGAGGTAGCCCTTTTTGATGCACCCAGTTAAATTCGATGGTTGTCTTTCTTAATGTAACCTCCACCTTCTATCCCAACCAACCAAAGAACAAGCTAGTCAAGTTTCGTTCAGTATTCTAAAGTGATTGGCAATCGTAACTTCCTATCAAACACCTTGAAGATCGAGGCCATACATGTATTGGTAGATCGTGCGCGTGCAAATTTCTTATCACTATGTGAATTGTGCTAGAATCAGGGTGCCTAAATATCTAGACTAAGACTCCTAATAATACATATTTGCACAAGAGTCAACATTTCAAGGTAAATGAGCTCCATTTTTATGATTTTTCATTTTTTAATTTTTTTCAATTTTTATTTTTCAATTTTTTTTTTTTGGAATTTTTCAATTTTTTCAAAAGAAGAAGGAGTTCGTTTTTAATTATGGCAAATTATCATGGTATCTACTCTATACCCCCAAACCTAAACTAAACATTGTCCTCAATGTTTCAAAATATGGAAAGAATTAAAATGCAACATATGGAAAGGGACATGCTGAGTAGAGTAAAAGGAGAGAGAATACCCGATTTCGGCGAAAGCAGAATTAAAAACTCCGTTATTCAAGGCAAAAATCCAACATATTTCAGCCGAGATCATATTGGATTAGCAAAATATATACAAAAGGAACAAAAGGGTTTTTAAGAAATTTTACTACTGGATTATATACAAAAAATTCACCATACACTAACAATCTAAAGAGTTGAGGATCAACCCAAAAGACAAAGTGTAGACATTTCAACAGCTTCACACATATATAACAGGAAAGAAACGCAAGTGAAACTGTGAAACAAAATGAGCTACCCCCAAACCTGGATTTTACAGAAGATATAATTTTGAAAACAAAATCGCGCAGTTTCGGGGGTTCATCATGCAAAAGGTCTAGCTCGAAATGAACTGTGCTAGGGACGGGCAAACATGCTAATTCCAACTGTGGTTCCTCAGATGTATTATACTTAGAAGCAAAATAGTCCAAGAGGACTTGGGAAGCACACAGTTCCAAACCTAGGTTGGGCATTTCAGAAAAATTGGTTTTACAATATTGGTACAAACCAAATCTAGGTTGGGTGGAAGGCCACAGATTGTGACTCGTGTAGGAGGATAGGCACATCATTACTAATCACATCAACATCTCCTAAGTCTTCTACAAGTGTCACAACATGCTCACAATCATCAAACAGTTTAGCAAGTTCACACTCAGAATCATCAACATCATCAATAAATTCATTCTCATGCATTGGCAAATCAGGAGAAATATCACAATGTGACCTAGGTAGAGAATCAGACACATCAAATATTTTCATGCATATTAGTGTCTACAGAAGATTCAACTATTCCTATGTCATGTTCATCTTCACAGAATAATTGTACGAATCCCATGTCAATATCAAAATCATATGAATTACAATGAGTATTAGAAAAAACAACATTCATGAAGGTCGAGGGCGAGAAGCCATATGTATTTGAACCAAAGGTTCCATAACATCATCAGTATAGACATGTTCTTCTAATATAATATCATAATTATTATCATCCTCAACAAAACAAGAGTGTCCTTCCCTAAAAACTATAGTGTTTCTATTCCACTCATTTACCTCTAGATTAGGTTCATGTTCAATATGACTATCATGAGTAGGGTTAAAAACACTATTTGATAATTAATTTCATTAGGGATAAAAATGCTGCTATGATCATTCAATGTATGCATTTCTAAACTAGCAGTGTTTTGTTTGAGGAGATTGATGTTTTCCATTATAGATTGCATACAAGGGCTCATGTGAAATTGTTCGTCCTCCCCTTGTGGTGATTGATACATGGGTGCATGGTCGTTAGGGTCTATAAATGGTTGATCGCAACCTTGAAAAGGTTGATTATGGTCCCAATAACCACCATCATAATAATCTGTAGGTTCTACAAACCTTGGAATTTCTCCAGTCCGCCTAAATTCATGGAAAATATAGCAATTCGCAATAGTGTGGTCTAAGCCATCACATGCGGGACATGCATAGATTTCAGGTTGCCTAAGAAAATTAGATGTGACAGATTCCTCATGTGATTGCATTTCTAAAGCTGCGATTCGAGCTTCTAATTGATCGATCAGAGATGATTGTGTGGGTGAGGCACTAGCAAAATGTTCATTTTCACGTTGTGGCGAATGATGCATGTGTGAATAGTCATTAGGGTTCAAGTATTGAGGCTCGGGACTTTGAAAATGTCCATAATAATTCCTATGACTATTGACATCATGGTCTATGGGAGGTTCATAACGTGAAGTATGTCCACACGCAAGTTCTCTAAGGGATTTGTTGTATTCCCCAACTGTAGAAAAAGATCTATACATGACTGGGCTCAAAGGCTAAGTAAAGAGTTTACAAAGCTCAAAATTTGGTTTTTAAGGGATTGGACTTTTTGGAAAAATTTGGTTTTGTTGGGAAAAATTTGGTTTTGGCGGGAGACATTTGGTTTTGATGGGAAAAAGAAAAATTTTGGTTTTTTTAGGGAAAGATTTTGGAAAACTTTTTGGTTTTTATGGGAGAATTTTGGTTTTGTCGGGATTAGAAGAAAAAATTTGGTTGTTACTGTGGGAGCAAAATAAAATTTGGTTTCAAAATCTGGGAGCAAGTAAATTTTTTTTTTTTTTTTTTTTTTTTTAAATAATAAAAAGAAAAAATAAAAATTTGGTTTTTGAAATGGGAGCAAGCCCACTGTGCAAGCCTCTAATGAAATGAAGGCTGCGGCCTACGAAAATCCAAGTTTTAATTTTGAAAGTTTAATTTGGCCCAGTTGGTTAAGGCCCGACGTTTGTTTTAAAACTTTGGTTTCGAGGTCCACTTTTGAGTGGAATACAAGTCCACAATCAGTTATAAGCTCAGCTGGGTTTAAACCCAGAGTCCAAAATACAAGTCCAATGAAAGAATTTAAACAAGCCCAAAAATAAATTATTACAAACCCAAAATAGAAAAATAAAAAGCCCAAAAAATTGGGTTAATTATTACAAGCCCACAATTAAAAATTGGAAGCCCACAGGTTGGGTTCTCTCAATGGAATGGGTTTAGGCTTACCTTTTTAGCACAGCCCAGCTGCTCTGATATTGTTGCAAATACCCAGTTGGGTTTTGGTTCTTTTCCTTGGTGGCGTCCCAGCAGAGGAAAAACAGGTTCAGAACAGCAGGTCCAACAGCAAATGAAGTGAAGCAGATGCAGATGCAAATGCTATGCAGTGAAATGCAAAAATAGCTAAGAAAAACACAGATAAAACACAGCACCAATCCCCGGCAGCGGCGCCAAAAACTTGGTAGGCTTCTAAAAGGTCTAAAAATTATCCTCGGCCAAAAACTTGGTGGGCCCGGAGATATGTATAAAATTAAGCGCAATAAAAACGGGGGCCTACAGTAATACCGCAAGTGCACGGTCGTCAGTTGTAGCTCGTGCAAGTACGGGTCGATCCACAGAGATCGGGTGTGTTTTGGAAGTGATTTAGCTAATTGGGTTCCTAGATTTGCTTTGGGCTTAGAAGCCTTTTGGCTTAAATTGGGCTTGAGTACTAATGGGTTTGTTCACAATAAAATGAACTGAGCTTGGGCTCAGTTAGTCTTTGAAATGCAAATGGGCTTAGGCCTTAAACTTAGGCTTTTGATTAAGCCTGAATTGGATTGGGCCTTAATAATGAACTTGGGCTTTGGTTTTGGTCTTCTGATGAGCCCAAGTTGTGCTCTGGGCTTTTGGTTTTAGAAACTGGGCTTGGTTACTGAATACTGGGCCTTAGGCTTCACTGAAGTGAATTGGGCTCAGTTGGATTGGCCTTTGCTTGGCTGCAGGAGCAGCAAGTCTGCACAGCAGCTGCAGGAGAAGAAGTGGCAGCAGCTTGGCAGCAGGCTTGGCAGAGGCAAAGAAGCAGCAGGCACCAGTAGCAGCAGTAGGGCAGCTGCACAGCAGGTAGTAGCAGCAGCAGGAGCAAGAGCTGCACAGCAAGGCCAACAGCAACAGCAAAAGGAGAAGTGCTGCAGGGCAAGTGCAACAGCAGCACAAGGAGTGGTAAACAGTGGCTCTAGGCCAAATTGGAAGCAAACCAGAGAAGCAACAGAGTTGCAGGGCAGGGAAGAAACAACAAGGCAAAAGCAATGGAAGAACTAAACAGCAAAAACAAAACAAAAGCAAAACAAAACAAGAATGAACCAAGGCCTAAGGCCAAGGGCAGGGTTGTGGTGAAGCTAACAGAACAAACATAGAAAAGAAATTGTGGATGGGAAGTGCAGGGAGATGGATGAGAGTTTCCTTTACCTAGCCAGTTCACCTAGGTTAAGTTCTTGTCAAATATCTAGTTAACCAACCTTACAGCCTTAGCTAACCCCTAGTATTGGCTGTCTGTTTAAGGCACAACCAATCACAGACTAACTAGGCAGTGGTTTACTAACTAATGTAGCTAATTAATTCCTTAGAGCCACCACTGACCCCTAGCATTAGTGGTATTCTTACAGCACCACTAATCACAAATCAGTTGGGCACTTAGGAGTCTAACTAGCCTAAGCTATTTTAAGCTCAGCAAAAACCATCCTAATAGCTAACCATCATGGTTCAGTTGTTCTCTCACCCTAGTGGGGAATTAGAACATGTTGCAGTTAAGAGTCCTCATGGTTGTCAAGCATCAAAACTCAGAATAAGAACATGTGAGTTAAACAGGGGACTTACAAGCTCATGTGTAGAAACAAACACACAAACTAATTAAGACAAACATAACATGGATAATACAATCACACACAGAACACAACAGGATATAGCATAACATAACAAACATAACAGGAGCATAACAATTAACAGGAAACAATATTAAGCAGAACACATTATCATTTAACAGGACATGAAAGTCCTGGATGTTGGCTACTCCAAGCATGTCTTACAAAAACACCCACAATTCCCTTTTATACCCAATACATCAAATTAGGGTTATCACCCATTTTCCCAAAATGCCACAATATAACAGTACAATTAGGTTTACTGATTATCTAATGTCATGGGTCTAATTTGAGCCCATTCCCCTACTCTAATTCTCTCCTGGTACGGTTCCAACATGAATTAGGGTTTCTAGAAAAAACCCCCAAATTACAGAGAAATTAGGAATTGAAATTGAACTCACCTAACATGTGATTTGACGAGTCTTCTTTCGACCCATTATTCTCCTCAGTCTCCTGCTCCATTCCCATGCTTCAATTACGTCTTTCCAACTCGTCCTATTTTATTGATTTCTTCCCTAGGTTTTTAGAGAGAAATTAGGGGAGAAAACTATATAATAGGAGGCTAGAACAAAGGGGGTAATGATGGTGGAGGATAGGGGTGATGAAGCGGCAGTGGCAGAGGTGGTGTTCTGGTGGTGGCAGGACATGGTGTCTCTGCAGAGGGGGTGAGGTCGATGGAGAGGAAGGAGGAGATGTTTGGTTGAGGTTAAATGATTCGGTTGCTAGGGTGTTAGGCGGGCGTATCGAGTCTTGATGTTCTGTGACTCTGAGCTGCGAGATGCGAAGATGGTAGGTAGATCGGACGGTGATGCGGAGGCAAGCGAGGAGCGACCGTCGGATGAATGGATACAACGAAACGAACGGTACTTGATGGAGTTAGGTACTGTAGTGTAAGGCGGAGATATCAATCTTCGATGAACAGCAAGGAAGCGACCGTTGGATTCAACTACCATCTAATCTGAAGGCTTGGAATTTCATCGCTGTGGTGCTTGGCAGAGACTTCAGATTTTGATGATCTATGAAGGAGCGACCGTCGGATGCTCCTGAGAACCGATCTGATGGCTGAGAACGGAGGCGCTTTTGTGTGTAGAAAATGAGGTTGTGCGCACCATTCTTCGCGGCTTCCTTGCGTAATTTCTCCCGGCTTTTCACTACTTTTCTGCTCTTTTCGCTTCGCGACTCATCCGAACTTTATTTATTACCTAAAAATGCAAAATTAATTAATAAAAATATTTATTCTTGAAAACAATGAAAATACAGAATATGGGATAAAATGTAGAATTAATGCCCAAAAGATGAGTTAAAATGCCAACAAAAAGGGATAAATATATACAATATTTGGCACTCATCAACGCACATGCCAATCGGCATGCCAAACGCGCATGCCAGACGCACATGCCAATCGGCATGCCAAACAGCATGCCAAGCTTTCTTGGCGCGCATGCCAATCGGAATGTCAAACTTGCCAGACGCACATGCCAATCGGCATGCCAAACATGTCAGACGCGCTTGTCAGGCACACATGCCAATCGGCATGCTGAATGTGCCAAAATCCTAATTTCGGCCACAATGCCAAAACCTTACTTTCGGTCACAGTGCCAAAATGCTAATTTCGGCCACAATGTCAAATTCCTTATTTCGGTCACAGTGCCAAAACCCTGATTTCGGCCACAGTGCCCAAATCCTAATTTCGGCCACAGTGCCAAGCCCTAATTCTGTCCACGACACCAAGTCCCGACTTTGGTCATGCCAGCCATGCCGCAATCCCACTGGCGCGCGCTCAATGGGCCACTATGCCATCATCAGGCGCCAACAGAAGGTAGATATAATCAACGGCTACCCTTCCTGATGAGATGCAATCTCAGCCATCCAAGTTCGCCACCGAACTGGCAGACTTGTGGCAGGTTTCAGACGACCAGTCAAGACAAGCCTAATAGCATCACATGCTATTTTCCTACGACAAGTCTCTTGATTTTGGCTCGCCACACGTAGCAAAGTGCTACATGTTTTCCACAAAAAACACTCGAAACATCAAACATATCACAAACTTGGGGATATTCATCAGGGTATTGGTCTGGCGGTTTACAGCGTGCGGCGTGCAATACACCCGTTACAAGAAAGTGTCATAAATCGGGGCGGTTAGTAATGGAAAGAAGTAATGGTGAAACATATCCTTCATTATGGAAACATTAATTCCATGCGTTATCCGTTACTCCCTTCTTCCACTACTCAATCGTTTCCACTTCCCACGAGACCAGGGTACGTTTTATGGCAACTTGTATAAATAGGTCTCACATATTTCCACCAAACGACAAGTTTTGGTCAGGTGAACAATACAACATTCAGAAATCACCTGATAGCTTTTTCATTCAGCTAGGCAGTCCAATTTTCTGATACAAGTCACAAAACACCCTCACTTCCAGAACGACGATTCTGGTCTCAACACTTTCTTCGCTTCCCTCCCTAAAACCAACCCTTCTCCTTCACTTTGTGACCGAAGCAAGTCTGGAACGGCCATTTCTTGGTTTAGGACAGATTTGTACAGATTGATCTCTCGAATCAAAAGTACTCCCGTGCAGTACATTGTTTAGGTTTTAGACTCGTTTCTCATTCATACACACGAATTTACCAAAATCAGCAGAATCCGTTTTCACCCATAAACAACTGGCGACCACAATGGGAGATTAATCTCTCGCTTACAATATCAATTCCCAATTTCCAATTTCATTTTTCAACCCCGATCGCAAGATGATGGAACTCAGGTTCGGATCAGCAACAAACTCTGAAAACACTACCGCTGAAATCATCTTCGATGTTAACATTTATTCCAGTGACATTAATGCGCCACCTGTACACCAGTGGCGCGGAAAATGTCCCTTCAGGAGTTACACCTCTGATCACCAGAGCCAGATCCGCTGCCGCCACCCTCAACGTTTCTTCGAGTGTGACAGCTCCAGCTGTCACCCGAGCCGCTGCTCCTCCACCATCAGGACGAGAGACTGGAGGATCCAGAAGAAGCCGACCTCCTCTTACCACTGTTGATTTGATGGAAAAACAAAAGGTTCTCATAAGGCTCAGACAGACATGTCCACAACTCATAAACATATACCTATTTTCCTCAAGACACTAACGGAGCGGACGCCACGAGAGTCACGATCAACCCCAGACGGAGCTGACGAGGAATACTTTTAACATCCGGCGCAGGCGCTTCAGTAGGACGCATGTTTATATATGAAGAGGCTCGCGTTGCTATTAAACTCCCAGTATAAGGGAATCAACAATCCAATTTCGTCACACGTGAATATCAGGAACGACTTCTCCAAAATTGAGGCAAAGAAAATCAGCAACCCTCATGAGTTCACAGAGACCCTCTTCCCGTCAGAAGCTGCATGTTTTCTAGGGACTTCGCCCACAAAGTCGGGCAGTCTATGATGAAACATTTATGTGAGATTGTATATTTGTCTAAGGCGCAGCGTCAAGACATATTTGCAACCCTCAACCGCACTACATCAAGAAAGCAGCTGTTCCAGCCAGGGAAGCCGTTCCCAAACCCCAACCTCTCCTGAGAAGCACGATTGATAGATGGAACTGGGGACTCCTAACCACTATTCACTTGAAGGATGTCGAGTTTGAAAACATGCTGATTGACGCGGCCTCCGACTTCAACATTTTAACCGTCAAGGCTTTGAGAGTTGCAAGGAAAAAATCAAACAGAAGAAGCGTATTCTTTCCCATGAGAGAAAAACACGACTTGCCGAAAAACACTATTTGTGCCGTCTTCCCATATGCCATATCGTATCAAGTTGTTTTTCGAAGTCAAGGATTAATAGCGCCCTCACTGGAGTTTTCTACATGAGCCACTTCGACGTCTCTCTCCAGGAGCCGCTTCAATGTTCTCTCCAGAAGTCGTTGCGCTTCAACGTTCACTCCAGAGGCCAAAGCTTCAACGTTCTCTCCAGAAGACGCTCTGCTTCAACGTTTTGCTCCAGGAACCGCTTCAACATTTGGCTCCAAAAACTGCTTCGACGTTCTCTCTCAAAGCCGCCTCTTCACCGAAAACAAATATATAAAAAAAGGGAATAACTCACATACATGAGTTATCAAATCCCATCAATATTCATGTCTATGGTCATCCAAGGTTCGTGCTCGTAGCTACCGCTCTTTCCTTTCAAGATCCAGTAGCCGTCACTCTTCCTCGCCAAGATCTGTACCCGTAGTCACCACTCCTCCCCGTCAAGGATCGTGACCGTATCCATCCAAGCACCTGCCAGCTTGTTTTTGTTCCCACGAAAACGCAATCTCTTCTGATCGCAGTTGCTGCCAAGAACTGTTGTTTTTCGTTTGCTGATACCATCCAGAGCTTTACCATAGCAACAATCACTACAAAGGTAATCCATACTTCTCCATATTTTGGTTTCACATGGAAGAAGTAATAGTCACCAGTATGGATGCAAGATTATATCTTTATCATGGTCAACTCACCAATCATACAATATAGAACCACAAAAACCACACTTGGGGACTGAGGCTCAACACACGGAATCCCTTCATTGTCGAGAGCCTTTCAACTCAGAAGGGACAACCGGCCAAGAAGTCATGACCGTAACAAGGTCACCACTATTCAAAGATGTAGTGCGAGGATATTACCACCTCCTTGTCAGGAAGGAGCCTGACCAACAAGCAATATTTGGCTCAGTCATTCATAAGCGTTGTTGTTAGTGAAGAATCCAAGAGGAAAGTCGCACATCAGCAAGCCACGCATACCGATTACACCATGTTTGCCGCATCACCTACTCAGAACTCAACACCACCTACCCAAGGAATGCATGAAGACACACATCGCCGACAAATCTAAATTCGGTGTTTCTAGATTTCCAATTTCCTATGGAAGGGGTGCATGGGCTGCCATAAGTTGGGTGCAATGCAGAATTAACAGGTGCGCCTCCCGCTCACTGATCAACAAATGAAGAATCAAAAAGATTTTCGCCTTCATCAATTCGTCAACCACCTTACCAGCAAAGACGATAGAACTTTACGAGCTGCAGGGATTTCTCAACATAAAGTCGCGCACTGCATCAAAGACTCCAAAAATGTGCCGCAGAGATATTCACATATCCGGCCACGCCATCGGATATATGACCAGACATAAGTAACTGGGGATTGCTCATCGCATCCCATTCGATACAATAGTCCAAGATTCTAGAAGATGTTTCGAAGGATGTCGTCTGGAATGAAGTCCTTGGAGACTTGTTAGCAACGCGTCAGCATCAGAATGCCTCTCAGCTCGTCTACTTTATCTAGAGATTCCGGAAGATGTCGACCAAACAAGCATCCACAGCATATCATCGTCGCAATCAGAAAGTCTAGGTACCAGATAACCTAAAGTCAAGGATGGACCAACAATGCAACCACAATCTCCAATATTAGCCCTGACATGATCATTGCCGAGAATATATTTCATCCATCTATCCAAAGATTGTAATGGAGTTTGGTAAATTTTGAAATCCACTGGAGATATTAGATACTCATTCTTCTGAAGTCAGAGCCTTATTACACATTCTGGAGAAGATCGATGGTACTGCTGGGTGGATACATGCGAGAGCACCTACCTTGAGTTATCCTGGATTGCCTTGCTGTTGATTATAACTATTGGAGACTGCCTTGTTGCCACGAATGCCCGCTCTACCACTGCTAACAAATGACGGAGAGGATCCAGATACTGCAGATGAAAGCACGGAGCCGGATGAATAACAAAAAACAGAAGAGGGTCGATACCCCTTTTCATACGAACACAGTTTCTAGAGTTTGAACAGAATAAGGATTCCTTATTGCTCCATGAACGGGAATAAATGACTGGGGGCGCCACATTCATGCTCCATAGCCGAACAAGTAGTGTGCTAATACCTTCGCTCCAAGATCGAACCAGCAGCGCGCCACAACGAGGGACACCAGTCACTCAACCTACAACGCTCCATGGCTCCAGCACTCCGTGGTCAAGCCAACTCTCCATGGCTACATCACTCTGTGGTTAAGTTAGCGCTAACGTTCCAGCATTCCGCGATCCATCCAGCAAGCCTTCCAAGTGCCATTTTCACCATTCCGCATACTAAAGCCAATTTCCATCATTCCGCAGACTGGAGCCACTTTCCATCATTCCGCGGACTGAAGCCAGTTTCCACTATTCCACGGACTGAAGCCAAACGCCATATCCGCATGTTCCGTGACCTAACCAGCCAGCGCCCGTTCCGCGGGCCAAGTTGCCGCACAATCTCCGCGCGCTCCACCAAACAAGCAGCGCCATCAACGCCTGCTCCACAGTCTAGCAAGCAACACCATGACTCCAGCATCCTGTGATCGAAGCCGCACTATCTATGCTCATTCTGCAAAAATCACCGGCTCCGTCTTCACTGGTTGATAGCCAAAGTCCAAAGTGTTGTTTCCACCATCCATGGACATATCCAAAGCAGCGCCATCTTAGCCGTTCAAACCAGCGCCGTCTCCACTAGCCAAAGTGGCGCCATCTTAGCCGTTCAAAGCAGCGCCATCTTCACTAGCCCAAGCTAGCACCATCAGTCTGCGTCCCAAGCCAATGCTCCATAGCTCCATCTTCACCGCTCCACGGCCAAGCTAGCACTACGCCAAACTCCCCATGGCTCCATCTTCACCGCTCCATGGCCATTCCAATCTAGCCACACCATTCGCCCTTCCAAGTGAGCCATGCCGTCCACCGTTCCAATCTAGCGGCGTCAACAGCTTCACGGCCGAGCCAAGCCAAGCCAGCAGCGCCAACGGTTCCAATGCCCTAGCCAGCACCAACAGATTGCATCCTCCCAGCGGTAGCTTCTCTGCTCGATAGCCGATGCACCTGCGTCCTTCTCAGCGCCAACTTTTCCGCTCTTGACAAGCGTTATTCGCAGTCCAAGCCAACTCCAACCGTGTCCTAACCAATGCCTTACCAGCGGCACCATGAACCATTCCTCACCCAGTAGCCAAAGGTCCCACACTGGTGCCAACATCCCATGGCCAAGACGAATTTATGCAAAAGCCGCCAACACAAGGATCACAGACTCCTCATGCTTTCCGCCAAAGGTTAGTTGAATTTCCGTGGCAATTTCTTCACGTCTTGCTATTTCGATTTTACTCTCGTCTGTCACCATCTCATGCTTACCCTGCAACAATGCCACTGTTACGTGCTAAGCAGGGACTTAATGTTGATGGTGGTTTTTAGCTTAGGGTTAAAATCGTAAAACCTTGCATCCGATGTCACTCTACAAGGAAACAGTTCCGTGAGTGCTAACCTTTGCACCAGCATATTTATTGAGCCATTCAATATAGTTGCATGAAATTTATCCAGACTGGCGAATGTAGCAACCATCCCAAACACTATGTAAATTTTCGCACCTCGCCAATACAAGACTCACTGAGTACTTTCCTGTGCTATGTTCCCCGGAAGAACCCTTAATATAGGTATGGAATGACGGATTTATGTTCACTCGCAGCGGAGTAGCATAAACCTCCAAGTACCAAAGTTAAGGCCATCACACGAAATGCTCAGACGGAAAACACATTGCACTCTGTAGATAAGGATCTTTGTGGCAGCATACAAAATCCAGCCAATTATTGTGATAACTCACAAAGAACTCATAAACCCGACTAATTTGCAAAATCAGGGTTTCGCAACTCGCGCAATACACTAGACCCCGTTGGTCGAAAAACTATGCTTAGCCAAAATAGGAGATTAAATCCTCCACAGCGTACTGGAAGTATGGCCGCGCCCTAGCTTGCCGGCCCCACTTCCCATCGACCAATCAGTTCACTTTTAAATCGCCACAGCGCACTAGAAGTGTGGCCAGGCCCTAGCTTGACGACCCCACTTCCCATCAACCAATCAGGTCGCTCTAAATCCGCCTCACTCACACAGAAGATAAGCCATGCCCATGCCTGGCCGGCCCTCTTACATTAACCAATCAGGTTGCTTCAAACTCGCCACAACGTTGAAAAGAAGGAAACCACGCCAAATGGTCGTAAAGCCAATTGGTTTCCCAAAACCCGCGCCAAACACGCATGCCAAAGCACATTCCAAGCAGCATGCCAAACCCTCCAAACACACATGCCAATTGGCATGCCAAACAGCATGCCAAACTCTCCAAACACGCATGTCAGACGCACATGCCAATCGGCATGCCAAACATTCCAAGCAGCATGCCAAACTCGCCAAACACGCATGCCAAACCCGCCAAACGCGAATTCCAGACGCACATGCCAATCGGCATGCCAAACATGCCAAGAAGCATGCCAATCTCGCGAAACAAGTGCATGCCAGACGCACATGCCAAGCAGTAAGCCAAACTCGCCAAACGCGCATGCCAGACGCACATGCCAATCGGCATGCCAAACATGCCAAGAAGCATGGAAAACTCGCCAAACGCGCATGCCAGATACACATGCTAAGCAGCATGCCAAACTGCCAAACACGCATGCCAGACGCACACGCCAATCGGCATGCCAAACATGCCAAGCAGCATGCCAAACTCGCCAAACGTGCATGCCAGACGCACATGCCAAACGGAATGCCAAACATGCCAAGCAGCATGCCAAACCCGCCAACGCGCATGCAAGACGCACATGGCAAGCAGCATGCCAAACCCGCCAAACACGCATGCCAGACGCACATGCCAATCGGCATGCCAAACTCGTCAAACGCGCATGCCAGGCACACATGCCAATCGGAATGCCAAACATGCCAAGCAGCATGCCAAACTCATCAGGTGTGCATGCCAGGCGCACATGCCAATCGGCATGCCAAACATGCCAGACGCGCATACCAGGAGCACATGTCAGACACGCATGCCAGGTGCACATGCTAATCGGCATGCCGAACGTGCCAAAATCCTAATTTCGGTCACAGTGCCAAAACCTTGATTTCGGCCACATTGCCAAACCCCTGATTTCGGCCACATTGCCAAAACCCTGATTTCGGCCACAATGTCAAGCCCTAATTCTTGCCACGGCACCAAGTCCCGACTTTGGTCATGCCAGCCATGCCGCAATCCTAGTTTCATACGACCAATCAAGACAAGCCTAATAGCATCACATGTTATTTTCTTACGGCAAGTCTCTTGATTTTGGCTCGCCACACGTAGCAAAGTGCTACATGTTTTCCACAGAAAATACTCGAGACATCAAAAATGTCACAAACTGGGGGATACTCATCAGGGTATTGGTCTGACGGTTTACAGCGTGCGGCATGCAATACGTCTGTTACAAGAAAGCGTCATAAAGCGGGGCGGTTAGTAATAGCAAGAAGTAATGGTGAAACGTATCCTTCATTATGGAAACATCAATACTAGGCGTTATCCGTTACTCCCTTCTTCCACTACTCAATCGTTTTCACTTCCCACGAGACCAGGGTACGTTTTGTTGCAACTTGTATAAATAGGTCTCACCTATTTCCACCAACGACAAGTTTTGGTCAGGTGAACAATACAACATTCAGAAATCACCTGATAGCTTTTTCTTTCAGCTAGGAAGTCCAATTTTCTGATACAAGTCACAAAACACCCTCACTTCCAGAACGACGATTCTGGTCTCAACACTTTCTTCGCTTCCCTCCCTAAAACCAACCATTCTCCTTCACTTTGTGACCGAAACAAGTCTGGAACGGCCATTTCTTGGTTTAGGACAGATTTGTACAGATTGATCTCTCGAATCAAAAGTACTCCCGTGCAGTACATTGTTTAGGTTTTAGACTCGTTTCTCATTCACACACACGAATTTACCAAAATCAGCAGAATCCGTTTTCATCCATAAACAACTGGCGACCACAATGGGAGATTAATCTCTCGCTTACAATATCAATTCCCAATTTCCAATTTCATTTTTCAACCCCGATCGCAAGATGATGGAACTCAGGTCCGGATCAGCAACAAACTCTGAAAACACTACCGCTGAAATCATCTTCGATGTTAACATTTATTCCAGTGACATTAATGCGCCACCTGTACACCAGTGGCGCGGAAAATGTCCCTTCAGGCGTTACACCTCCGATCACCAGAGCCAGATCCACTTCCTCCACCCCCAACGTTTCTACGAGTGTGACAGCTCCAGCTGTCACCCGAGCCGCTGCTCCTCCACCATCAGGACGAGAGACTGGAGGAGCCAGAAGAAGCCGACCTCCTCTTACCATTGTTGATTTGATGGAAAAACAAAAGGTTCTCATAAGGCTCAGACAGACATGGCCACAACTCATAAACAGATACCTATTTTCCTAAAGACACTAACGGAGCGGCCGCCACGAGAGTCACGATCAACCCCATACGGAGCTGACGAGGAATACTTTTAACATCCGGCGCAGGCGCTTCAGCAGGATGCGTGTTTATAGATGAAGAGGTTCGCGTTGCTCTTGAACTCCCAGTATAAGGGAATCAACAATCCAATTTCGTCACACGTGAATATCAGGAACGACTTCTCCAAAATTGAGGCAAAGAAAATCAGCAACCCTCATGAGTTCACAGAGACCCAAGCAGCATGTCAAACCCACCAAACGCGCATGCCATACGCACATGCCAATTGGGATGCCAAACATTCCAAGCAGCATGCCAAACTCGCCAAACGAGCATATCAGACGCACATGCCAATCGGCATGCCAAACATGCCAAGCAGCATGCTAAACGCGCATGCCAGACGCACATGCCAATCAGCATGCCAAACGCGCATGCCAGACACACATGCCAATCGGCATGCCAAACGCGCATGCCAGACGCACATGCCAATCGGCATGCCAAACGCGCATGCCAGACGCACATGCCAATCGGCATGCCAAACATGCCAAGCAGCAAGCCAAACTTGTTTGGGGCGCATGCCAATCGGCATGCCAAACTTGCCAGACGCACATGCCAATCGGCATGCCAAACATGTCAGACGCGCTTTTCAGGCACACATGCCAATCGGCATGCCGAACGTGCCAAAATCCTAATTTCGGCCACAATGCCAAAACCTTACTTTCGGTCACAGTGCCAAAATCCTAATTTCGGCCACAATGCCAAATTCCTTATTTCGGTCACAGTGCCAAAACCCTGATTTCGGCCACAGTACGAAGCCCTAATTCTATCCACGACACCAAGTCCCGACTTTGGTCATGCCAGCCATGCCACAATCCCACTGGCGCGCGCTCAATGAGCCACTATGCCATCATCAGGCGCCAACAGAAGGTAGCTATAATCAACGGCTACCCTTCCTGATGAGATGCAATCTCAGTCATCCAAGTTCTCCACCGAACTGGCAGACTTGTGGCAGGTTTCAGGCGACCAGTCAAGACAAGCCTAATAGCATCACATGCTATTTTCCTACGGAAAGTATCTTGATTTTGGCTCGCCACACGTAGCAAAGTGCTACATGTTTTCCACAAAAAACACTCGAAACATCAAACATATCACAAACTTGGGGATATTCATCATGGTATTGGTCTGGCGGTTTACAGCGTGCGGCGTGCAATACACCTGTTACAAGAAAGTGTCATAAATCGGGGCGGTTAGTAATGGAAAGAAGTAATGGTGAAACATATCCTTCATTATGGAAACATTAATTCCATGCGTTATCTGTTACTCCCTTCTTCCACTACTCAATCGTTTCCACTTCCCACGAGACCAGGGTACGTTTTATGGCGACTTGTATAAATAGGTCTCACATATTTCCACCAAACGACAAGTTTTGGTCAGGTGAACAATACAACATTCAGAAATCACCTGATAGCTTTTTCATTCAGCTAGGCAGTCCAATTTTCTAATACAAGTCACAAAACACCCTCAATTCCAGAACGACGATTCTGGTCTCAACACTTTCTTCGCTTCCCTCCCTAAAACCAACCATTCTCCTTCACTTTGTGACCGAAACAAGTCTGGAACGGCCATTTCTTGGTTTAGGACAGATTTGTACAGATTGATCTCTCGAATCAAAAGTACTCCCGTGCAGTACATTGTTTAGGTTTTAGACTCGTTTCTCATTCACACACACGAATTTACCAAAATCAGCAGAATCCGTTTTCATCCATAAACAACTGGCGACCACAATGGGAGATTAATCTCTCGCTTAAAATATCAATTCCCAATTTCCAATTTCATTTTTCAACCCCGATCGCAAGATGATGGAACTCAGGTTCGGATTATCAACAAACTCTGAAAACACTACCGCTGAAATCATCTTCGATGTTAACATTTATTCCAGTGACATTAATGCGCCACCTGTACACCAGTGGCGCGGAAAATGTCCCTTCAGGCGTTACACCTCCGATCACCAGAGCCAGATCCACTGCCGCCACCCCCAACGTTTCTACGAGTGTGACAGCTCCAGCTGTCACCCGAGCCGCTGCTCCTCCACCATCAGGACGAGAGACTGGAGGAGCCAGAAGAAGCCGACCTCCTCTTACCACTGTTGATTTGATGGAAAAACAAAAGGTTCTCATAAGGCTCAGACAGACATGGCCACAACTCATAAACAGATACCTATTTTCCTAAAGACACTAACGGAGCGGCCGCCACGAGAGTCACGATCAACCCCATACGGAGCTGACGAGGAATACTTTTAACATCCGGCGCAGGCGCTTCAGCAGGATGCGTGTTTATAGATGAAGAGGTTCGCGTTGCTCTTGAACTCCCAGTATAAGGGAATCAACAATCCAATTTCGTCACACGTGAATATCAGGAACGACTTCTCCAAAATTGAGGCAAAGAAAATCAGCAACCCTCATGAGTTCACAGAGACCCAAGCAGCATGCCAAACCCACCAAACGCGCATGCCATACGCACATGCCAATTGGGATGCCAAACATTCCAAGCAGCATGCCAAACTCGCCAAACGAGCATATCAGACGCACATGCCAATCGGCATGCCAAACATGCCAAGCAGCATGCTAAACGCGCATGCCAGACGCACATGCCAATCAGCATGCCAAACGCGCATGCCAGACACACATGCCAATCGGCATGCCAAACGCGCATGCCAGACGCACATGCCAATCGGCATGCCAAACGCGCATGCCAGACGCACATGCCAATCGGCATGCCAAACATGCCAAGCAGCAAGCCAAACTTGTTTGGGGCGCATGCCAATCGGCATGCCAAACTTGCCAGACGCACATGCCAATCGGCATGCCAAACATGTCAGACGCGCTTTTCAGGCACACATGCCAATCGGCATGCCGAACGTGCCAAAATCCTAATTTCGGCCACAATGCCAAAACCTTACTTTCGGTCACAGTGCCAAAATCCTAATTTCGGCCACAATGCCAAATTCCTTATTTCGGTCACAGTGCCAAAACCCTGATTTCGGCCACAGTACGAAGCCCTAATTCTATCCACGACACCAAGTCCCGACTTTGGTCATGCCAGCCATGCCACAATCCCACTGGCGCGCGCTCAATGAGCCACTATGCCATCATCAGGCGCCAACAGAAGGTAGCTATAATCAACGGCTACCCTTCCTGATGAGATGCAATCTCAGTCATCCAAGTTCTCCACCGAACTGGCAGACTTGTGGCAGGTTTCAGGCGACCAGTCAAGACAAGCCTAATAGCATCACATGCTATTTTCCTACGGAAAGTATCTTGATTTTGGCTCGCCACACGTAGCAAAGTGCTACATGTTTTCCACAAAAAACACTCGAAACATCAAACATATCACAAACTTGGGGATATTCATCATGGTATTGGTCTGGCGGTTTACAGCGTGCGGCGTGCAATACACCTGTTACAAGAAAGTGTCATAAATCGGGGCGGTTAGTAATGGAAAGAAGTAATGGTGAAACATATCCTTCATTATGGAAACATTAATTCCATGCGTTATCTGTTACTCCCTTCTTCCACTACTCAATCGTTTCCACTTCCCACGAGACCAGGGTACGTTTTATGGCGACTTGTATAAATAGGTCTCACATATTTCCACCAAACGACAAGTTTTGGTCAGGTGAACAATACAACATTCAGAAATCACCTGATAGCTTTTTCATTCAGCTAGGCAGTCCAATTTTCTAATACAAGTCACAAAACACCCTCAATTCCAGAACGACGATTCTGGTCTCAACACTTTCTTCGCTTCCCTCCCTAAAACCAACCCTTCTCCTTCACTTTGTGACCGAAGCAAGTCTGGAACGACCATTTCTTAGTTTAGGCCAGATTTGTACAGATTGATCTCTCGAATCAAAAGTACTCCCGTGCATTGTTTAGGTTTTATACTCGTTTCTCATTCACACACACGAATTTACCAAAATCAGCAGAATTCGTTTTCACCCATAAAAAACTGGCGACCACAGTGGGAGATTAATCTCTCGCTTACAATATCAATTCCCAATTTCCAATTTCATTTTTCAACCCCGATCGCAAGATGATGGAACTCAGGTCCGGATCAGCAACAAACTCTGAAAACACTACCGCTGAAATCATCTTCGATGTTAACATTTATTCCAGTGACATTAATGCGCCACCTGTACACCAGTGGCGCGGAAAATGTCCCTTCAGGCGTTACACCTCCGATCACCAGAGCCAGATCCACTGCCGCCACCCCCAACGTTTCTACGAGTGTGACAGCTCCAGCTGTCACCCGAGCCGCTGCTCCTCCACCATCAGGACGAGAGACTGGAGGAGCCAGAAGAAGCCGACCTCCTCTTACCACTGTTGATTTGATGGAAAAACAAAAGGTTCTCATAAGGCTCAGACAGACATGGCCACAACTCATAAACAGATACCTATTTTCCTAAAGACACTAACGGAGCGGCCGCCACGAGAGTCACGATCAACCCCATACGGAGCTGACGAGGAATACTTTTAACATCCGGCGCAGGCGCTTCAGCAGGATGCGTGTTTATAGATGAAGAGGTTCGCGTTGCTCTTGAACTCCCAGTATAAGGGAATCAACAATCCAATTTCGTCACACGTGAATATCAGGAACGACTTCTCCAAAATTGAGGCAAAGAAAATCAGCAACCCTCATGAGTTCACAGAGACCCAAGCAGCATGCCAAACCCACCAAACGCGCATGCCATACGCACATGCCAATTGGGATGCCAAACATTCCAAGCAGCATGCCAAACTCGCCAAACGAGCATATCAGACGCACATGCCAATCGGCATGCCAAACATGCCAAGCAGCATGCTAAACGCGCATGCCAGACGCACATGCCAATCAGCATGCCAAACGCGCATGCCAGACACACATGCCAATCGGCATGCCAAACGCGCATGCCAGACGCACATGCCAATCGGCATGCCAAACGCGCATGCCAGACGCACATGCCAATCGGCATGCCAAACATGCCAAGCAGCAAGCCAAACTTGTTTGGGGCGCATGCCAATCGGCATGCCAAACTTGCCAGACGCACATGCCAATCGGCATGCCAAACATGTCAGACGCGCTTTTCAGGCACACATGCCAATCGGCATGCCGAACGTGCCAAAATCCTAATTTCGGCCACAATGCCAAAACCTTACTTTCGGTCACAGTGCCAAAATCCTAATTTCGGCCACAATGCCAAATTCCTTATTTCGGTCACAGTGCCAAAACCCTGATTTCGGCCACAGTACGAAGCCCTAATTCTATCCACGACACCAAGTCCCGACTTTGGTCATGCCAGCCATGCCACAATCCCACTGGCGCGCGCTCAATGAGCCACTATGCCATCATCAGGCGCCAACAGAAGGTAGCTATAATCAACGGCTACCCTTCCTGATGAGATGCAATCTCAGTCATCCAAGTTCTCCACCGAACTGGCAGACTTGTGGCAGGTTTCAGGCGACCAGTCAAGACAAGCCTAATAGCATCACATGCTATTTTCCTACGGAAAGTATCTTGATTTTGGCTCGCCACACGTAGCAAAGTGCTACATGTTTTCCACAAAAAACACTCGAAACATCAAACATATCACAAACTTGGGGATATTCATCATGGTATTGGTCTGGCGGTTTACAGCGTGCGGCGTGCAATACACCTGTTACAAGAAAGTGTCATAAATCGGGGCGGTTAGTAATGGAAAGAAGTAATGGTGAAACATATCCTTCATTATGGAAACATTAATTCCATGCGTTATCTGTTACTCCCTTCTTCCACTACTCAATCGTTTCCACTTCCCACGAGACCAGGGTACGTTTTATGGCGACTTGTATAAATAGGTCTCACATATTTCCACCAAACGACAAGTTTTGGTCAGGTGAACAATACAACATTCAGAAATCACCTGATAGCTTTTTCATTCAGCTAGGCAGTCCAATTTTCTAATACAAGTCACAAAACACCCTCAATTCCAGAACGACGATTCTGGTCTCAACACTTTCTTCGCTTCCCTCCCTAAAACCAACCCTTCTCCTTCACTTTGTGACCGAAGCAAGTCTGGAACGACCATTTCTTAGTTTAGGCCAGATTTGTACAGATTGATCTCTCGAATCAAAAGTACTCCCGTGCATTGTTTAGGTTTTATACTCGTTTCTCATTCACACACACGAATTTACCAAAATCAGCAGAATTCGTTTTCACCCATAAAAAACTGGCGACCACAGTGGGAGATTAATCTCTCGCTTACAATATCAATTCCCAATTTCCAATTTCATTTTTCAACCCCGATCGCAAGATGATGGAACTCAGGTCCGGATCAGCAACAAACTCTGAAAACACTACCGCTGAAATCATCTTCGATGTTAACATTTATTCCAGTGACATTAATGCGCCACCTGTACACCAGTGGCGCGGAAAATGTCCCTTCAGGCGTTACACCTCTGATCACCAGATCCAGAGCTCCTGCCGTCACCCCCAACATTTCTTCGAGTGTGACATCTCCAGCTGTCACCCGAGTCGCTGCTCCTCCACCATCAGGACGAGAGACTGGAGGAGCCAGAAGAAGCCGACCTCCTCTTACCATTGTTGATTTGATGGAAAAACAAAAGGTTCATGTAAGGATCAGACAGATATGGCTACAACCCAGACAGAGATACCTATTTTCCTCAAGACACTAACAGAGCGGCCACCGCGAGAGTCACCATCAACCCCAAACGGAGCTGACGAGGAATACTTTGAACATCCGGCGCAGGCACTTCAGCAGGACGCATGTTTATAGATGAAGAGGCTCGCGTTTCTCTTGAACGCCCAGTAGAAGGGAATCAGCAATCCAATTTCTTCACACGTGAAGATCAGGAACGACTTCTCCAAAATCGAGGCAAAGAAAATCAGCAACCCTCCTGAGTTCATAGAGACCCTCTTCCCGTCAGGAACTGCATGATTTCTGGGAACTTCGCCCACAAAATCGGGCAGTCTATAATGAAACATTTATGTGAGATAGTATATTTCTCCAAGTTGCAGTGTCAAGACATATTTGCAGCCCTCAACCGCACTACATCAGGAAAGCGGTTGTTTCCAGCCAGGGAAGCCGTTCCCAAACCCCAACATCTCCTGGGAAGCACGATTGATAGATGGAACTTGGGGCTCCTAACCACTATTAACTTGAAGGATGTCGTGTTTGACAGCACGTTGATTGACGCGGCCTCCGACTTCAACATTATAACCATCAAGGCTCTGAGAGTTGCAAAGAAAAAATCAAACAGAAGAAGCGTATTCTTTTCCATGAGAGAAAAACACGACTTCTCGACCAACACTATTTGTGCCGTCTTCCCATATGCCATATCATATCAAGTTGTTTTTCGAAGTTAAAGATTAATAGCACCTCACTGAAGTTTTCTACATGAGCCACTTTGACGTCTCTTTCCAAGAGCCGCTTCAATGTTCGCTCCAGAAGTCGCTCCGCTTCAACGTTCACTCCAGCGGCCAAAGCTTCAGCATTTTGCTCCATAATCTTCAACGTTTCTCTCCAGAAGCCGCTCTGCTTCAACGGAAGACGCTCCGCTTTAACGTTTTGCTCCAGGAACCGCTTCAACATTTCGCACCAGGAACTGCTTCGACCTTCTCTCTCGAAGCCGTATCTTCACCGAAAACAAATATATAAAAAAAGGAATAAACTCACATACATAAGTTATCAAAGCCCATCAATATTCATGTCTGTGGTTATCCAAGGTTCGTGCTCCGCTCTTTCCTTTCAAGATCCAGTAGCCGTCACTCTTCCTCGCCAAGATCTGTACCCGTAGTCACCACTCCTCCCTGTCAAGGACCGTGACCATAGCCATCCGAGCCCCTGCCAGTTTGTTTTTGTTCCCACAAAAACGCAGTCTCTTCTGATTGCAGTTTCTTCCAAGAACTGTTGTTTTTCGTTTGCTGATACCAGCCAGAGCTTTACATAGAAACAATCACTACAACGGTAATCCGTACTTCTTCATATTTTGGTTTCACATGGAATAAGTAATAGAGTCACCAATATGGATGCAAGATGATATCTTTATCATGGTCAACTCACCAATCATACAAGATAGAACCACAAAAACCACACTTGGGGACTGAGGATCAACACACCGAATCCCTTCATTGTCGAGATCCTTTCAACTCGGAAGGGACAACCGGCCAAGAAGTCATGACCGTAACAAGGTTACCACTATTCAAAGATGTATTGTGAGGATATTACCACCTTCTTGTCTGGAAGGAAACTGACCAAAAAGCAATATTTGGCTCAGCCATTCATAAGCGTTGGTGAAGGATCCAAGAGGAAAGTCGCGCCTCAGCAAGCCACGCATACCGACCACACCATGTTGGTGAAGGATCCAAGAGGAAAGTCGCGCCTCAGCAAGCCACGCATACCGACCACACCATGTTTTCCACATCACCTACTCAGAACTCAACACCACCTACCCATGGCGTGCATGAAGAAACGTATCGCCGACAAAGACAAATTCGGTGTTTCTATATTTCCAATTTCCTATGGAAGGGGTGCATGGTCTGCCAGAAGTTGGGTGTAATGCAGAATTATCAGGTGCGGCTCCCGCCCACTGATCAACAAATGACGAATCAAAAAGATTGCCGCCTTCAATAATTCTTCAACCACCTTACCAGCAAAGTCGATACATCTTTATGAGCAGTAGGGATTTCTCAACATAAATTCGCGCACTGCATCAAAGACTCCAAAAAAATGCCGCAGAGATATTCACATATCCGGTCACGCCATCGGATCTATGATCAGAAAGAAATAACTGAGGACTGCTCATCGCATCCCATTCGATACAATAGTCCAAGATTCAGACGATGTTTCGAAGGATGTCGCCTGTAATGAAGTCCTTGGAGACTTGTTAGCAACACGTCAGCAACAAAATGCCTCTCAGCTCGTCTACTTTATCTAGCGATTCCGGAAGATGTCGACCATACAAGCATCCACAGCATATCATCATCGCAATCAGAAAGTATAGGTACCAGATAACCTAAAGTCAATGATGGACCAACAACGCAACCACAATCTCCAAGATTAGCCCTGACATGATCATTGCCGAGCATATATTTCATCCATCTATCCCAAGATCGTAATGGAGTTTGGTAAATTTGAAATCCATTGGAGATATTATATACTCATTCTTTTGGAGTCAGAGCCTTATTACACATTCTGGAGAAGATCGATGGTATTGCTGGGTGGATACATGCGAGAGTACCTACCTTGAGTTATCCTCGATTGCCTTGCTGTTGATTATAACTATTGGAGACTGCCTTGTTGCCACGAACGCCCGCTCTACCACCGCTAACAAATGACGGAGAGGAGCCAGATACTGCAGATGAAATCACGGAGCCGGATGAACAACAAAAAACAGAAGAGGGTCGATACCCATTTTCATACGAACACAGTTTCTAGAGTTTCAACAGAATAAGGATTCCTTATTGCTCCATGAACGGGAATAAATGACTGGGCGCGCCACATTCATGCTCCATAGTCGAACAAGTAGTGTGCCAACACCTCCGCTCCATGATCGAACTAGCAGCGCGCCACAACGAGGGACACCAGCCACTCAACCTACAACGCTCCATGGCTCCAGCACTTCGTGGTCAAGCCAACTCTCCATGGCTCCAGCATTCTGTGGTTAAGTTAGCGCTAACGCTCCAGCATTCCGCGATCCATCCAGCAAGCCTTCCAAGTGCCGTTTTCACCATTCCGCGGACTAAAGCCAATTTCCGTCATTCCGCGGACTGAAGCCAGTTTCCACCATTCCGCGGATTGAAGCCAGTTTCCACCAATCCGCGGACTGAAGCCAGTTTCCACCATTTCACGGACTGAAGCCAAGCGCCATATCCGCATGTTCCGTGACCTAACCAGCCAGCGCCCGTTTCGCGGGCCAAGTTGCCGCACAATCTCTGCGCGCTCCACCAGACAAGCAGCGCCATCTCCGCCTGCTCCACAGTCTAGCAAGCAACACCATGACTCCAGCACCCCGTGATCGAAGCCGTACTATCTCTTCCCATTATGCAAAAAACATCGGCTCTGTATTCACTGTTTGATAGCCAAAGTCCAAAATTTCGTTTCCACCATCCACGGACATAGCCAAAGCGGTGCCATCTTATCCATTCAAAGCAGCACCGCCTCCACTAGCCAAAGCGGTGCCATCTTAGTCGTTCAAAGCAGCGCCATCTTCACTAGCCAAAGCTATCACCATCAGTCCGCGTCCCAAGCCGAAGCTCCATCTTCAACGCTTCATGGCCAAGCAAGCACTACGCCAACGCCCCATGGATCCATCTTCACCGCTCCACGTCCATTCCAAGCAATCCATGCCATTGTCCATTCCAAGCTAGCCACACCATTGGCACTTCCAAGTGAGCCATGCCGTCCACCGTTCCAAGCTAGCAGCGTCAACGGCTTCACGGCCGAGCCAAGCCAGCAGCGCCAACGGTTCCAATGCCCTAGCCAGCACCAACAGCTTGCATCCTCCCAGCGCTAGCTTCTCTGCTCGATAGCCGATGCACCTGCGTCCTTATCAGCGCCAACTTTTCCGCTCTTGACAAGCGTCATTCGCATCCCAAACCAACTCCAACTGCGTCCTAACCAATGCCTTATCCAGCGGCACCATGAACCATTCCTCGACCAGTAGCCAAAGATGCCGCACTGGTGCAAACATCCATGGCCAAGACGAATTTATGCAAAAGCCTCCAACACAAGGATCACAGATTCCTCATGCCTTCTGCCAAAGGTTAGTTGAATTTCCGTGGCAATTTCTTCACGTCTTGCTCTTTCGATTTTACTCTCGTATGTCACCATCTCATGCTTAACCTGCAATAAAGCCACTGTTACGTGCTAAGCAGGGGACTTAATGTTGATGGTGGTTTTTAGCTTAGGGTTAAAATCATAAAACCTTGCATCTGATGTCACTCTGCAAGGAAACGGTGTCGTGAGTGCTAACCTCTCCACCAGCATATTTATTGAGCCATTCAATATAGTTGCATGAAATTTATCCATACTGGCGAATGTAGCAACCATCCCAAACACTCTGTAAATTTCGGCACCTCGCCAATACAAGACTCACTGAGTACTTTCCGGTGCTCTGTTCCCTGGAAGAACCCTTAATATCGGCATGGCATGACGGATTTATGTTCACTCGTAGCGGAGTAGAATGAACCTCCAAGTACCAAAGTTAAGGCCATCGCACGAAATATAGATAAGGATTTTTGTGGCAGCATACAAAATCCAACCAATTATTGTGGTAACTCACAAAGAACTCATAAACCCGACTCATTTGCAAAATCAGGATTTCACGTCCCGCGCAATACACTAGACCCCGTTGGTAGAAAAACTATGCTTAGCCAAACTAGGCGATTAAATCCACCACAGTGCACTGGAAGTCTGGCCACGCCCTAGCTTGTCGACCCCACTTCCCATCGACCAATCAGGTCGCTTTTAAATCCTCCACAACGAACTAGAAGTGTGGCCACGCCCTAGCTTGCCGGACCCACTTCCCATCGACCAATCAGGTCGCTCTAAATCCGCCACACTCACACAGAAGTGTAGCCACGCCCATGCCTGGCCGGCCCTCTTACATTAACCAATCAGGTTGCTTCAAACTCGCCACAGCGTTAAAAAGGAGGAAACCACGCCAGATGGTCGCAAAGCTAATTGGTTTCCCAAAACCCGTGCCAGACACACATGCCAATCGGCATGCCAAACATGCCAAGCAGCATGCCAAACGCGCATGCCATACGTACATGCCAACCGGCATGCCAAACATGCCAAGCAGCATGCCAAACATGCCAAGCAGCATGCCAAACTCGCCAAACGCGCATGCCAGACGCACATGCCAATCGGCCTGGAAAACATGCCAAGCAGCATGCCAAACTCTCCAAACGCGCATGCTAGACGCACATGCCAATCGGCATGCCAAACATGCCAAGCAGCATGCCAAACGCGCATGTCAGACGCACATGCCAATCGGCATGCCAAACATGCCAATCAGCATGCCAAACGCGGATGCTAGACGTACATGCCAAGCAGAATGCCAAACTCGCTAGGCGCGCATGCCGGGCGCACATGCCAATCTGCATGCCAAACGCGCATATCAGGCGCACATGCCAATCGGCATGCCAAACATTCCAGACGCGAATGTCAGGCACACATGCCAATCGGCATGCCGAACGTGCCAAAATCCTATTTTCGGCCACAATGCCAAAACCCTACTTTCGGTCACAGTACCAAAACCCTGATTTCGGCCACAGTGCCAAAACCCTGATTTTGGCCACAGTGCCAAAATCCTTATTTTGGCCACAGTTCCAAGCCCTAATTCTGGCCACGGTACCAAGTCCTGACTTTGGTCATGCCAGCCATGCCGCAATCCCACTAGCGCGCGCTCAATGCGCCACTATGCCATCATCAGGCGCTAATAGAAGGTAGCCATAATCAACGGCTACCCTTCCTGATGAGATGCAATCTCCGCTATCCAAGTTCGCCACCGAACTGGCAGACTTGTGGCAAGTTTCAGACGACCAGTCAAGATAAGCCTAATAGCATCACATGCTATTTTTCTACAGCAAGTCTCTTGATTTTGGCTCGCCGCACGTAGCAAAGTGCTACATATTTTCCACAGAAAACACTCGAGACATCAAACATGTCACAAACTGGGGGATACTCATCAGGGTATTGGTCTGGCGGTTTACAGTGTGTGGCGTGCAATACGCCCGTTACAAGAAAGTGTCATAAAGCAGGGCGGTTAGTAATGGAAATAAGTAATGGTGAAACGTATCCTTCATTATGGAAACATCAATTCCAGGCGTTATCCGTTACTCCATTCTTCCACTACTCAATCGTTTCCACTTCCCACGAGACCAGGGTACGTTTTGTTGTGACTTGTATAAATAGGTCTCACCTATTTCCACCGAACGACAAGTTTTGGTCAGGTGAACAATACAACATTCAGAAATCACCTGATAGCTTTTTCGTTCAGCTAGGCAGTCCAATTTTCTGATACAAGTCACAAAACAACCACACTTCCAGAACGACGATTCTGGTCTCAACACTTTCTTCGCTTCCCTCCCTAAGACCAACCCTTCTCCTTCACTTTGTGACTGAAGCAAGTCTGGAACGGCCACTTCTTGGTTTAGGCCAGATTTGTGCAGATTATCTCTCGAATCAAAAATACTCCCGTGCAGTACATTGTTTAGGGTTTAGACTCGTTTCTCATTCACACACACGAATTTACCAAAATCAGCAGAAACCGTTTTCACCCATAAACAAAAAGATATTAATATTCGATTTTGATCATTTTTAGTTCGTTTTCTTTTCAAATTATTACATTATGTTTAATTATCGTTATAGCTTATTTGAATTAAAATGAATTTGATACATAAAAAAAGAATTTCGCAGTTGAATTTCTACCAGAAAAAAATGTCAAAACCGAATAAAACATGGGAGAAGAAGAAAGGTCATTTTGCAAATTAGCTATATGAAAATTAGCCATTAATTAAATATTTATGAATAAAGATATTCGTTCCAATTTTGTATTCTCCCAAAATTTTCATGCTTCCGGTTGGCCCCCGATTCTTCCTGCAGTCATCTAGTGATTAAAATGTTCAATCAATTAATTTAAGACATTTGTTTTGTTTTTTTGAAAACTAAATTGAATTACCGAATGCAGACTAGTTTAATTTGATGGCTTGGTATAAAATTAAAATTCAAGAAATTTTTAAATTGATCTTATTTGATTATAATGGTGGACTTTTCTTAGACTTTTGGAATTCAAACTATTTAATTAGTAAGAAATTTGTATTCGTTGAAAACAATTTGATGAATTTGATTGGTTTTTGATGAAATTGAAAACATGTTTAAAATGGAGGAGAAAAATCATTTCATGACAAAAAATAATTTAGTCACTCTACAGAAGGATGCCTAAAGTTCGACAACTACCAAACAGAAAATTGAATTGCAGTCCAACAATGTTAGACTTTGAACGTATGATTTGGGAACAAAAAACTGCCGAATTTCCAGCTTAATTTAGATACGCAAAGGAAATAAAGCATCATTAGAAAGCAAGCTTGTAAATTAGATGTTATACTCCCTACACAATAACAACTCTTTGACAGTTGATCTTAAGTGGCATGTACAATGGAGAAAAGATTTGTCTTTTTATCTTCAACAACGTTATTTATAAATAGTTCTCCTTTATTACTTATCTATTTAGTTTGCAACATGACACCAACTTAAACTCCATTAACCGGATGTGCATCTATATGGATTAAAATCCTAAAGCAACATGCGACTTGAAGGACATGATCGGTTGTGTATTTTTACATCCACCATTTTACATAGGTATGAAGGTGCTCTTGGCTCGACATAGTTTGTTCTTTTAGATTAGAGCAATTCCTTTATGTTGAATCTCTAAATATATATTTTCCTTGATCGATTTAGAATTTTAAAAATGTTAAGTACTGGGTACAGATTTGAAGTTTTAAGAATGATAAATACTCAATGAAATTGAATTCTCCGTAGAGATGTTTCTGGATAATATATTTTCCTCCTTAATCTTATAGGAAATAAAATTCAGAGAGACCATGGTGAAGTTTATCATCTTTTTGAAAAACTTTATATCATGTGTCAAGGTAATAAGAATATTAGTAAAAGAGGTGAAATCGTCGGATTCAGAAGACGAAAAACTAGGGTGGAACCCATGATGTGGCTAGGGAATCAAAATAGAATGTCCCTTATGCTTGATAGAAATAAAAGATTATCATCTTAAGGAAATAAAGTAAACTATTGTACAAACAAAGTAAGAGTGCATACATACAAGAATTTTGTTGATTAGAAAACCTTCATTCTTATAGAAAAGCCCAGGGACCTCATTCAGCTTGAACACACATTGAATTAAGCCACTACGTACATTAATCTTACCATCAGACTTTATACTATAACGTAGTTGAGAACGATCACACCTCCAAGCTATTCAACTGCAATTTCACCCTTACATATCTTGGATCTTGTAAGATTTTGTACACACAATTAGGCTAGTTGACGTCCTTTATAGGCATAGAAGTTGCTCTACAGTATTCTGTGAATACTAGCGCTACCTTACCTCCTACAGGAAACCTATTCGGTTTCCTTCGACATTTTTCAATGAAGGTAATGAAAATCTATTTTCTTTAAGGGTGATTGTATTCAACAAAATCTATCTATATTTTAATCTTGTGGAACTAACAAGGTTAGAGATGAAGAACTCCTTGTAGTTTCCATCAATGTTTTTCATTTGATATTCCTTGAAAATATTCGCATAGCAGAAAATACATATCTTTAGAATAGAAAATAACTATGATGATCAAGATAAGGTTTCAAATAACAAAAAAAATATATCTAGTAAAAGATAAGTCTGACCGGGCTTCATGAATCCCAAGTGAGATCTCCAAAGTCTTAACTTAATTATGTTTCTTAAGGAAACCTAAGTTTATGGAGGCTGACTATTACGGCAACAAGATGCACATCATACATGAATTAAGAATCTTAGTCGGAGAAAGTTCTCTATTTATAATGGCGAATAAATCTAGGTTGCTTAAAGTTCAAGCAACTATTACTTGCACTCAAGTTCGTGAATAATTTCTATATTTATGAAATACTTTGATCCCAAGTAATTGTTTACTACTTAGAATAACTTTTTACTTAGGTCCTAAGTAACATGTCTGCTTAGTTAGAACTTTCTAGCAATAAAGTTCTCTTCTTCAATAGAGAAGGTAACAATAAAAACCAAGTAATTTCCAAAGAAATGTACTTCTAAAGTTTAGCCTTTACTCAATTAGAAATATAATTAACATACTCACGATAGCATGGTACCAAGAATGGAAACCATTAAGAGCGCGGGTAGTTTTTCTTGTAACACAAAGAAGAATGTGCACACACGTATTTGGCAATCAAGGATCGTGCACAAAAACACGAGTTAACCATATGGTCCATCAGGAAAATTTCAAGTTCAGAAACGATCAAGTTTGACATAGTTCGTGAAGTTAAGAAAAGTTGAAGTCAACAGAACTTGCTGAGAATTGTACAGTTCACGAATGGGAAAAACTAGTTCGCGAATTCAGGTACAATGTTAGAGTTACATAAAACTCCTTGATTGCCTAGTTCGCAAATTAACATCTTCATTTCACGAACTCTAGTAAAATTTGGGGGTCAACTGGAAAACTCTTTGTTTTATATATTTCACGAACTAGCTTTTTCAGTTTGCGAACTCCAGTGCATTATCGGAGTTCAGAAACTCGTAAGTTCTTAGTTCACGAATTAACATTTTTCAGCTTGCGAACTCAATTTGTAACTTAAAGTTGTAAGTACTTCAAGTGCAATCATAATTTATTGAACAATAGAATTGTTCTCAACCTCAAATAAGATAAGTCCTTGGAAGATCCATTGTTTGAGTTCGAGTTTTGAGGTTAGTTGAGTACAAGCTTGAACTCGAAGCTTTTTCTTTATATCTCATCATATATAAAAGTTGTCAACATTTTCTAAGAAGATAGATATGTAGAAAACAATAGGTTAAATAGGTTTGTCAGTCTTCAGATACCTTTATTAATGAAGTTTTCTTTAATGTGTTCGTGTGATCTTCAGGCTTCAATCTTCAAGAATTTTTGCCAATTCTGAAACTCAACTACCTAAATATAATCCTAGTCCAAGACTGACTTTAGTGGACAATAAATTAATAAATAGTTTTGGCCATCTAACATTGGAAATAATCTTCACATACCAACACCTGTGGGTTCAATCGAGCAGTGCTCAAACAATATTTTCCTTTTCTCAATTTTAGTAGCAAAATTATCAAATTTACATATGGACTGTAATCACCCGACTCTTCACTAATATTATCCTTACTTAGCCACTATGGTCATCCGACACTCTGGGGTTTTTAACGGGCGCTACCATAGTCATCCAACAACAACTTTCCGAGAGGTCATCCGTCCCTGGATTATTCCATCCCAAGCACGCTTTAACTGCAGAGTTTTTCCAATATTGGATCCTATTACGCTGAAAAGGCGCGCGCGCCTTGCTGTTAGGAAAGGAGAATCCATTACCTATATTCTATTCGAAAAACCCTACATGTCGAGTTGTGGTATTACAATACCACTACCTTAAATTAGAGCCTCGCCCCACAATGTATTAAAGCCTATATATTTAATGTTTCCTTCCCTTACGGGATAATATGTGGCCCAACCCCTCTTCCACCCTCAGCAAATGACCCGTCGTCTTCTCTGATATTGTAGTAGCAGCTTTCCAGAAGGTCACCCATTTTTGAATTATCCCCCAGAATCCGCTTAACTGCAGAGATTTTTGCCAATTTTGAAGCCAATTGTGTTGAAAAGACCTCAATATAATTTGAGGATAAATTATTACCTAAATTCTATTCCGCAAACCACCGCCGAACATTGGGTGTTACAGTCTCACCCTCTAAGGTTGAAGTCATCCCCGTTTCCGGAGTATACGAGCCCAGATCTCCGGAGTTCCCGCCACTCATAAGACCAATACCTAGCCCAATCGTCCAGCATACACTTTCTTCCTCGACAAGTTATCCATCATCGGCTCTGATATAATGTTTAATCTCCACTGATAATGCCCCCATTTAGCCAGTGTTTTCATCCGGCAGTGTGGGGTTTTCAACGGTCACCACCGCGGTCATCGTACATCAGCTTCTCGCGAGTTCACCCATCCCTGGGTATTCCCGCCCGAGCAAACTTAACTGCAAAGTTTGTTTTTTTCCAATCATGAAGTCAATTATGCTGAAAAGGCCCCAGTGTTAGGTAATGACAAATGAATACCTATATTCCATTTTACGAACCCTACCTGCAGAATCAAGGTAATATAATACCACCACATTAAATTGGAGCCATCTTCGGCTCCAGAGTATATTCAAAACCAGATCACCGAAGTTCCGTTCCCCTCATGAAATAAGTACATGGCTCAACCCGTCCAACATACTATCCCACCCTCGGAAGGTGACCTGTTATCGGCTGTGATACTATTTGTAGCGACTCTACCCTACATCGATATTGTCCTCACTTATATATTGTGGTCATCTAGTTGTGTGGATTTTTCAACGACGCCACTGCGGTCATCCAAGAGCGGTTTCCCAAGAGGTCAGCCATCCTTGGATTACTCCCGTCGAGCACGCTTAACTGCAGAGATTTTTGTCAACTCTTGATCCAATTATGATGTAAAGACCTCAGTATAATCTTAGGGTAAATCACTAGTTATACCATATTCATCCAACTACCGTCGGATATATTGGCCGTTATATGGACTTTTTTTGTAAAAAAAATAAACATTCAGCTCAATCTACATAGTACTTGTGGATTTCTTAAATCTTCAACACCTTTGAATTCTTCATTTTCCAAAGTTCTTTTATGGTACGTCATATTTTCATTGAGTACTTCGTCGTTGAAGATACATAGCTTGATAACAACTTTCTAAAAATCATCAATTTGAGCTTATATGAATGAAATATTGATCCAATAGATTTGTTATGCCAATAAATAGTACCTTTATGATAGACGCATTTATGTGTCTAATTTATCCTCAATGTTTCGTATTGTTGGTACTCGTTTTCGTCCTTATTATGGTGTTTTTTGTATTTTTAGGTATTTTTGGAAAATAAATATTGTTGGAAAAATCGGCTCGAAAAATCACTCGGAACACCCCCCGGAGGACACTTGCTACACGGAGCCCAGATTTGGTTAAGGGGCACCTCAATTACTAAGGGGTACCCCAGGTCACCCCCAAACCAGACAGATGCTATTCTCACCCCACATCTGGTTAGGGGGACACCATCTTCTTCGTTTGAAAATTAAATTTGGCGGGAAAAAGAAACACTGAAACTGGATGAAGTTTCGATCGAAATTTGAAGCAGTTCTGGGTAGACTAAAGGGCTGAAACTTAATGGGTAGTTGTGATATGTCCTAACAAAGCTGGTATGGGTGTTTGTTTCGACCCAATTTGGTTGGAATTTCCTTGGTGAAGAAAACAAGGAGTACATGGCCGGAAAACTCCATCACGGGATTACAACAAATTGAAACGTGTACTGCTCGTGTTTGGATAGAGTTTGGACTCTGCAGAGGTGTGTAGAAGGAAAATAAGGAAGGTTGGACAGCTGCAGATGGTCGGATGAAGAAAAAAAAATCCGGAGAATATTTTTTATTTACTGCCGAATAATAGAGAATTTATGGTATTTAACTCGAGATTCGAGGGGGCTGTTGAGTATAAATAGGCTGTTGGGATATCATAGAAGGGGGGGAGAGATTGGGAGAAGTTTAGAGCACCACAGAGTCAAAAAAATCGAATTTGCAGAGAGACCACCTGCTGCTGCTGCTGCCATTGAAGAACACGAAGAACAGACTCGCCAAAACCGTCGTTTTTAAACAGTGTCAGCGACTCATACTGTGGGTCGCAGATCAGAGACAGACTTAAAAAACGCAACAGTACAGTAACGGCTCTTTGTAACGGCTTTTGCAATAGTTATAAGCATTGCAAACCCGATTTTTATTATAATTCTCCCTTATTCATCATTTGTAACCCTTTGAGCATAAATGAAATCAACTTTTGAGCGTGTTTCCAACATGATGAGCGGCTAATTCTCTCGTAACCAAGGCAATGGATGAAGCTATTCACACATGAACAATGGGTAACTATTTCATTTTCTCTAATATTTAATTATAATTCACTCAATCACTGCTTTTGCAGAGTTATTAAAAGTTTACATAATTTTCTTCATTAGTTGTAATTCAATTAGATAGGTTATGTTTTGGTTAGATAATCTATGCTTAAGGGATACAATTAATTTTTGAGAATATGTTTGATTATTTGTGGATTAAGAAATAAAGGATTAAAAGGATAATTAGAGTTATGAAATATTTGACATCATTCATGTGTAATAGTGGATTCTAGTGTCTTGGTTATTTTCCAATCACTTGAAATCAATTTTGAGTTAAGTTTTCTATATTTTTAAGTTCTATTAAGTCTAGAATTCATTGCCTTCACAAGCCTCAACGAACTCTTTACTACAACATCATTGAAAATACCATCAATTTTTGGCGCCGCCGACGCGGGCTTGTCTTTAGGATAGAGTTTTTAGATTTATTTTTTTTTTAGTTTTTTTTGTTCTTCTTTACGTTTTTGGGTTTTTGTCTTTTCCTTTCAGATTTTGGGAATTTGGAGCGAAAGAAATTTTTGCCAAAGCTTTTGGCGAATATTTAAAGACTTGAAGTAAAAGGCAAAGCGAAAGGAGCTAAAGAAGAAGAATTTTTTTTTATTTTATAGAAAAAGAGAGAAAAAAAAAGAGTGTTATTTTATTAGATTGTATTAGGAATTCTTTTTATTTTGTATTTTTCTTTTTCTTTTTGCACTTTATTTTTTGGACCTTTCTTTTGGACTTTGGACATTTGGACATTAATTTTTTTTAAACCCTACGGAAGGGTAGATTAAATATTAAACTGTTTGCAGAGAAGGACGGTGATTACGATATCACCTCGGCCCCTCGGGTTCGTACACAACATAGGAGTTGTGGCCCGAGTCGACGACAACGGTTCATCCCCCGTCTGGAACGGGAGGTAAGTTTGTCGAAACACTCGCGAATCCCCTGTCAGCGAGTTACTGTATTCCTTCGTTTGCATATATGCTGAGGAACTGAAAACGGCTGTTTTAAATTCCTAGTAAAGGGCAAGGACTGGCCATACAAGATAAGGGTTCGGATTTCATCACCGTTCTCTTCTTGCCCGCCTTAGGAAAACGAAACCAAACGCGAACCTAAGCTTTAAAATTTGGAATAGAACGAGACCTATAGGAACGAGCTTAGTAGGAAAGTCGTTCGAAAAATATTGGTTACTCTTTTAGCATACTTCGAAGTTCATGATGGTTTCTGTGAGTTGAATGCGTGACTGCGCCGCCTTGTGATAGCGGTGAGGCCTTGGGTATCAAAGCTCCACTGAGCTTCCCTCGCCTCAATTCAACTTACTTTGACTCGGATTGATTCCAGAGGGGTTTGCTTAAATTGTAACGAATTCCCTTTCGAAGGATTAGAAGCTGGTCTAGAAACAATCTAAGTGGAGCCATCATGCTTTTTGTTTGCTAGAATTCAGTAGGTTTGCTGTGGTGGAGTCAGCCTTGTTTGTGTTTGCATAGAACTTCCCTTCCCTTTTAGGGCTTTTCGTTTTAGTTTTGTTTTTCTAGTGTATGCCCGAGGTCATTAGAGAACGGGCTTGGAAAAGAAACACTCTAGGTCGTCTGATTAGTGATAAACCTAGTAGTTCTTCTTGTGAAGGCGGGGAGCTCGAAGACTCTTCTTTAGAGAGCCCCGTTTTTGGAAACTTCAGTTTTGAGAATCTGCTTTTTGTGAAGAAAGTACTCCTAGTCCTTTGGTAGTGCCAGAAATGGCAACTTTAAAAGCTTTTTAACCCAACTAGGACCTCTCGTCCGTCTTGTATCAAGTTAGCTGAAACCGAGGCAAATTATGAACTCAAACCTGGGACTTTACAGATGCTCCCAACCTTTTTAGGAAAAGAGAATGAGAACCCCTATTTTCATGTTAGGGAATTTGAGGAAGTATGTAGTACTCTGAAAATTAAAAACCTTAGTGATGATGCACTGAAACTTAGGTTATTCCCCTTTTCCTTAAAAGATAAAGCCAAATCTTGGTTAGTTTGGATTCTGAGTCAATTGAAACCTATGAACAACTTACATCTGCCTTTATACATAAGTTTTTCCCAAGGCACAAAACATCGTCTATTAGGACACAAATTTGTACTTTTGCTCAACAAGAGGGAGAATCTTTATATAGGTATTTAGAAAGGTTCAATGACTTAATATCTCAATGTCCTCATCATGGTTTAGAGAAGGTTAGGTTAGTTCAGATCCTCTACGAGGGTTTAGATTATTCAACAACAACCATGGTTGAGTCCTTATGCACATGTGGGTTTGAGAATAAAACTGTTGATGAGGCGATGACATTTTTGAATGAAATCGCCAATAAGACCCAAAAATGGGAAAATAATAGGGAACCCCAGAAAACAATTCTTCTAAGTAGAGGAAATGTCAATAGGGTAGAAGGATCATATGAGTCAGATGCTAAAATAGCAGCCATAGCCAAAAGGTTAGAAGCGTTGGAATTAGGTCATTCTAGTGGTACTAGTGGTAGAATAGAGCCTTTTTGGGAAGACCATACTGTTGAAGAGCAAGCCAATGCTCTTTATAACAACACTAGATTCGATAACCGTCAGAAGTTTGACCCTTATTCAGAAACCTATAACCTTGGCTGGAGAAACCATCCCAACCTTTCTTGGTCTAAGGGCCAGAATCAAGTTCAGTCTAGTAACTCTCAAGCTCCCCCAGGTTTTGGCTATCTTAAGAATCCTTCAGCCCCGGCACAGTTTCAGAACCCTTCGGATAAGAAGATTATGAGTTTAGAAGAGTCTCTTGCTTTGTTAACTCGTAACACTATGCAGTTTCAGCAATCTGTTGCTCAAGGTTTAGAAGAAAATAAGAGAATAGGCCAGGCTAACTCTCAGGCTATTTCCGAGTTGAAAACCCAGGTTAGTCATATAAATGAGTCTTTAAGAGAAAGAGGTAAGTTTCCTAGTCAAACTCAACCAAACCCTAGAGGAATTAATGAAATAGGTGAAAGACCATCTGATCATGTAAATGCTATTAAAACCCTTAGGAGCGGTAGAGAGATAGACAACAAGGTTTCCATGCCTAATAGTGAACATGATGTAGTTCACCCTTTTGAGCCAGAGAATGAGAAGACTGGTAGAGTTTCCAAAGAGACCAATGAGGGTCCTGCTGAGCCCGACTTTGTTCCCAGAGCCCCGTTTCCCCAGCTGCTAGTTCCGACTAAGAGGGAGTCCAACTTTAATGATATATTAGAGGTTTTTAAGCAGGTTACTATCAACCTACCATTGTTGGATGCGATTAAGAAGATTCCGGCTTATGCCAAGTTCCTTAAGGACTTGTGTACACGAAAGCGTAAGCTTAGTGTCCAAAAGAAAGCCTTCCTAGCTAGTCACGTGAGTTCCATTATTCAGAATACCATTACTCCTAAGTATAAAGACCCAGGGTCCCCTACCATTTCTTGCACAATAGGTAAACACCGTGTTGAGAAAGCTTTGCTTGACTTAGGAGCCAGTGTGAACTTACTTCCATACCATGTGTACCTTAAGATGGGACTTGGTGAGATGAAACCTACCCAGATGACACTCCAGTTAGCTGATAGGTCCGTTAAAATTCCTCGTGGTGTGATCGAGGATGTTCTTATTGAGGTCGACAAGTTTATTTATCCAGTGGATTTTGTTATCCTAGATACCCAACCTGTCCCTGACCCAGAGAACCAGATACTGGTGATTTTAGGTCGCCTATTTTTAGCAACATCCAATGCGATCATTAACTGTCGAACTGGTATTATGAATTTTTCGTTTGGTAATATGACTATTGAGCTGAACATCTTTCACATTAGTAAGCTACCCCAGGAACTGGACGACTCGAGCGTAGAAGAGGTGAACATGATAGGCACCTTAGTAGAGGAGTCATTACCAAACACTTTGATAGAAGATCCATTAGAGAAATGCCTAGCTCACTTTGGGATTGATTTTGATGATGATGATGTGATTAATGAGGTGAATTCTTTGTTAGATTCAACCCCTTTGTTAGAAACTAGTAATGGATGGAAACCTAAGTTCGAACCTTTACCCGTTCCCGAGTCTACCCTAGTTCCTTCGTTGGAAAAGCCTCCCAAGTTGGACCTTAAACCATTACCAGATACCCTGAAGTATGTGTTTTTAGGCCCCTCTGAAACTTTACTTGTGATTATAGCATCCGACTTGGATAGTGATCAGGAAAGTAGGCTAGTGACTGTCCTTCAGAATAACAAGGAAGCTTTAGGGTGCACCATAGCAGACATTAAGGGTATAAGTCCTATTGATTGTATGCATCATATCTATTTAGAGAGTGACACCAAACCTTCTAGGGAGATGCAACGTCGATTGAACCCTAATATGAAAGAAGTTGTTCGAACCGAGGTTATGAAGCTGTTAGATGCAGGCATTATCTACCCCATTTCAGACAGTAAGTGGGTCAGCCTCGTTTAGGTTGTTCCCAAGAAATACGGTATTACTGTAGTCCAGAATGATAACAATGAGTTAATCCCAACCCGAATGACCACGAGTTGGCGTGTCTGTACTGACTATAAAAAATTGAACAAGGTCACTAGGAAGGACCACTTTCCCCTTCCCTTCATCGACCAAATGCTAGAGAGATTAGATGGACGTAGCCATTATTGCTTTTTAGATGGATACTGCGGTTATAATCAGGTTCCTATTGCCCCAGAAGACCAAGAGAAAACCACTTTTACCTGTCCCTTTGGTACCTTTGCGTATAGACGCATGCCTTTCGGCCTATGTAATGCCCCTGCAACCTTTCAACGTTGTATGATGGGCATATTTTCTGACATGGTAGATCGGTTCTTAGAGGTCTTTATGGATGATTTTTCAGTGTTTGGTTCGTCTTTCGATGAGTGCTTGCATCATTTGTCATTAGTTTTGACTAGGTGTAAGGAAAAGAATTTAGTGCTTAATTGGGAGAAATGTCACTTCATGGTTCGTTTAGGAATTATTCTAGGGCATATCGTATCTTCAAAGGGTATAGAGGTAGATAGAGCCAAAGTTGACCTTATTAAAACTTTATCGGTCCCAAAAACCGTAAAAGGTATTAGGTCATTCTTAGGGCATGCTGGTTTTTATCGTTGATTCATTAAGGATTTTAGCTTGATTTCTAGACCTCTTTGCAATTTTCTTGCAAAAGATGTTAACTTTATCTTTGATGATGCTTGTTTAGAGGCTTTTGAGAAGCTTAAAATTTTACTCACTACCGCCCCCATAGTCCAGGCACCCAACTGGAACCTACCTTTTGAAATCATGTGCGACGCTTCAGATTATGCTATTGGTGTTGTGCTAGGTCAGCGAGAAAACAAGTTACTTCATGTAATTTACTATGCTAGCAAAACTCTGAATGATACCCAGTTGAACTATACCACTACGGAGAATGAACTGTTAGCTATTGTGTTTTCCTTAGACAAGTTTAGACCCTATCTCTTAGGTTCTAAGATCGTAATATTTACTGATCATGCTGCTTTGAAATATCTTTTATCTAAGAAGGATACGAAACCTAGATTGATTAGGTGGATCCTGTTGTTACAAGAGTTTTCTCCGGGCATTAGAGACAAAAAGGGTGCAGAAAATGTAATAGCAGACCACTTGTCTAGGCTTGTTGTGGATACCCTTAATGATTCCCTTCCTATAAGGGACAGCTTTCCTGATGAACAATTGTTCTTTGTTACCCAATTACCTTGGTATGCGAATATAGTGAACTATCTTGAAACTGGTCGAATGCCCCACCATTGGGGTAAGCAAGAGTGTTCTATATTTTTAGCTGAGGTTAAGCACTTCTTTTGGGATGATCCTTATTTGTTTAAGTATTGTCCAGACCAGATTATTAGGAGATGTATATCTGAGAGTCACCAGTCCAGTATTATTTCCTTTTGTCATGATCATGCTTGTGGGGGTCACTTTAGTGCTAAGAAGACTGCTGCTAAGATATTGCAGTGTGGATTCTATTGGCCTTCGTTGTTTAAAGACTCCCACAGTTACTGTGTTACTTGTGAACGTTTTCAAAAATTAGGAACCATTTCCCATAGGAACATGATTCCCTTGAACCCTATTTTAGTTGTCGAGGTCTTTGATGTGTGGGGTATTGACTTTATGGGTCCGTTTCCTAATTCTTTTGGTAACCTATACATCCTTGTCGCTGTAGACTATGTCTCTAAGTGGATTGAGGCGGTTGCGTGTAAAATCAATGACCATAGGGTTGTGATTGATTTCTTGAAAAATAATATTCTTACACGTTTTGGTACACCGCGGGCTATAATTAGTGATGGTGGGTCGCACTTTTGTAATGGACCTTTTAGGCTTTTGATGAAGAAATATGGTATTACACATAAGGTAGCTACCCCGTATCATCCACAGACTAGTGGTCAGGTTGAGGTTTCCAATAGGGAGATAAAACGTATATTAGAGAAAACAGTTAATCCTAATCGGAAAGACTGGTCGTCTAGGCTTACTGATGCCATATGGGCTTACCGTACTGCGTTTAAGACCCCCATTGGAATGTCGCCTCATCGGCTTGTGTATGGAAAGGCATGTCATTTACCTGTCGAGTAGAACATAGAGCTTATTGGGCTGTTAAGCAGCTAAAATTTTCTCTTGACAAGGCAGGAGCCCATAGGAAACTCCAGCTCAATGAGTTGGACGAGATTCGTATTGATGCTTACGATAGTGCGAAGGAGTATAAGAACAAAATGAAACTTGTGCATGATAGAAATATTTTAAGGAAGTCATTTTCTCCAGGTCAAAAAGTTCTTCTGTATGATACCCGCTTGCATCTTTTCCCTGGGAAGTTACGTTCTCGGTGGGCGGGTCCTTTTATTGTTCGCACTGTCTTTCCTCATGGAGCTGTTGAGATCGAGACACCGGATGGTAGTAGTTCTTCGAAGGTTAACGGTCAGAGATTGAAACCCTTTTTAGAGCCCTTTCCAACAGGTGATGTTGAGGAGGTCCCTCTGGAGGACCCTGTTTACCCTTGATTGACCATCGAGGCGATTGTATGTTGTATATTAAATTTTGATTTCTCTCTTCACCCAGGTACTATCTTTCCGACTTCTCTCTTTACTGATTCCTCATGTTACTTTACTTTTTGGTATTGCTCTTTCATTAGAAACATTGAGGACAATGTTATATTTAAGTTTGGGGGTGGGGAAGAAACTTTTTGTTAGCTTTTAGTTGCAATAAATAAACTCCAGAGTCTAGAAATTTATGTTTATTAAGGTTGGCACTAACCGATCTAAGTGGATGGGAACATTTTGATTGTAGGAATTGAGGAACCAATCTGATTAGATGGAAACATCTAGAAGAGTCTATTCATAAAAGCATAGAGCTCAGGTGTTAGAAAAGAAAACATGGTAGTTTCGCCATATCCTCGTGATGGAAACATCGAAAGAATCATGATCACTTTTTTTTTTTTTTTACCATTACTAGGGTGAAATAGAGTGACTGAGATGAAAAAAAAAAATGAGACCAGACCACCAGACCAACCAGAATAAATACAATAAAGTCGACCACTGGTACCCTTGTATATGCCAGCTGAGTTGACCTAGAGTTAGGATTATCGACCACTGGTTCCCTTGTATTTGCCAGTGTGTTGATATTAGTCCAGACCAGTATCTCAGTCCATTAGGATAGGTTCACCTTAGTCAACATCATCCACATTTTTCTCTACATCCATCTTCTTAATCTATCCATGTGATTGGTTGACTCCGGTTTATGATGTCCAGAAACTATCTGAGTAGAGCTCTGTCACTTTATATGAATTTTAGTATGCTTGAGTGCAAACTCGTGTACAACAATTGGAATTTCGCATCAGGGTACTTCCTCCTGTAGTTAATAAGTATGCCAACCAAGGAGATTCTTTAGTGACTTCCAAGGTTCTGCATAGATAGCTAGGGTTTGGAGTAATGGTTTTGTGGGCACACCTATGGTAAACCCTCCCGAGATTAACTCGGTTTTATTTTTTTATTAGTTTTGCTCGAGGACTAGCAAATAATAAGTTTGGGGGTATTTGATAGACGCATTTATGTGTCTAATTTGTCCTCAATGTTTCGTATTGTTGGTACTCGTTTTCTTCCTTATTATGGTGTTTTGTGTATTTTTAGGTATTTTTGGAAAATAAATATTGTTGGAAAAATCGGCTCGAAAAATCACTCGGAACACCCCCCGGAGGACACTTGCTACACGGAGCCCAGATTTGGTTAAGGGGCACCTCAATTACTAAGGGGTACCCCAGGTCACCCCCAAACCAGGCAGCTGCTATTCTCACCCCACAGCTGGTTAGGGGGACACCATCTTCTTCGTTTGAAAATTAAATTTGGCGGGAAAAAGAAACACTGAAACTGGATGAAGTTTCGATCGAAATTTGAAGCAGTTCTGGGTAGACTAAAGGGCTGAAACTTAATGGGTAGTTGTGATATGTCCTAACAAAGCTGGTATGGGTGTTTGTTTCGACCCAATTTGGTTGGAATTGCCGTGGTGAAGAAAACAGGAGTACGTGGCCGGAAAACTCCATCACGGGATTACAACAAATTGAAACGTGTATTGCTCGTGTTTGGATGGAGTTTGGACTCTGCAGAGGCGTGTAGAAGGAAAATAAGGAAGGTTGGACAACTACAGATGGTCGGATGAAGAAAAAAATATCCGGAGAATTTTTTTTTTACTGCCGAATAATAGAGAATTTGTGGTATTTAACTCGAGATTCGAGGGGGCTGTTGAGTATAAATAGGCTGCTGGGATATCATAGAAGGGGGGGAGAGATTGGGAGAAGTTTAGAGCACCACAGAGTCAAAAAAATCGAATTTGCAGAGAGACCACCTGTTGCTGCTGCTGCTATTGAAGAACACTGAAGAACACGAAGAACAGACTCGCCACAACCGTCGTTTTTAAACAATGTCAGCGACTCATATTGTGGGTCGCAAATCAGAGACAGACTTAAAAAACGCAACAGTACAGTAACGGCTCTTTGTAACGGCTTTTGCAATAGTTATAAGCATTGCAAACCCGATTTTTATTATAATTCTCCCTTATTCATCATTTGTAACCCTTTGAGCATAAATGAAATCAACTTTTGAGCGTGTTTCCAACATGATGAGCGGCTAATTCTCTCGTAACCAAGGCAATGGATGAAGCTATTCACACATGAACAATGGGTAACTATTTTATTTTCTTTAATATTTAATTATAATTCACTCAATCACTGCTTTTGCAGAGTTCTTAAAAGTTTACATAATTTTCTTCATTAGTTGTGATTCAATTAGATAGGTTATGCTTTGGTTAGATAATCTATGCTTAAGGGATACAATTAATTTTTGAGAATATGTTTGATTATTTGTGGATTAAGAAATAAAGGATTAAAAGGATAATTAGAGTTATGAAATATTTGACATCATTCATGTGTAATAGTGGATTCTAGTGTCTTGGTTATTTTCCAATCACTTGAAATTAATTTTCAGTTAAGTTTTCTATATTTTTAAGTTCTATTAAGTCTAGAATTCATTGCCTTCACAAGCCTCAACGAACTCTTTAGTACAACATCATTGAAAATACCATCACTTTACCTAACTTAAGGTTCATTGTACAAAAACTTTAAAGCGATACTACTGTTATATGTTCTCCCCTTAGTTTTTACTTGTTTCTCTTTGTTAAATCCAATGGTTAAACACACAAGTAATTCACTCCACTTAGACATTACTTCAAAGAAAATTATGCCTGTAGTATATTAGTACCAAATAATTCTTCCCTTTTTTGTTACAAAATAACAAATGTATTGAGAATAGTGATCTCTATGAACTACGTTTTTAAGAGATTATCGAGAATAACAATAACGTACCAACTTTCCGATGATTTCACTAAGTTTCAAAAAAAATAAAAATAAAACTTAGTTTCTTCACCATGGAGAGACTAAAAGGTAGAATTTTCTATTATATTCCACAACTGCACTCCCTATAAAGATATAACAATTAAACGCAAGCTCAATGTGAACACTCCCCACTTGTTGTCATTCTCAAAGAGTGAACTTTTCGAAGAAAATAACCTTTCTCTTGAAGTTTAATAATCAAAAAGATGTTAAACAATAATCAACAAAAGTTGTTTTCTCCTAGAAAAGAGATTAACATCTAAGAAGATCATCAAGAAACATGTCCCACATAAGAAAAGATCAACAAAAATAACCTGAAGATACTAATCATACAATTAACCCTATAAGCATAGAATTATCAATGGAAAAGACCATTATCCTCACGAATTTACTTTAAAGAAATCGGTTCAAAATTGAAGTGCTCGCATGTTGATCCAAGGAGAAGATATTCCCGAAAATATCTGTATGATGTCTTATTTTTATGAATTCAAACCATTCATCGTAACCTAAGTTTAAATATCAAATATCAACACTATGATAAGATAATTTTATCTTAGCGCATAAACTTCTCAGCTCATGATGCAGTTTTTCCCATTCATAATTTTCTCGACTCTTTCCTTAGGAGCCTAGGGTAGGGAGAATTTTGGACATGACAATAACTATCGACACCCACATCGAATGATTACCTTTTTGGATCACTCTTAACGGTGTCGTAGCACCTTGAGTCGGATTTTTCTAAAATTTATATTTTTCTCCTTTTATTGGTGTGTAGAAGATAACAATGACAACCACTTTGGGACTTATACTTAGAAAACCATTCAAACAAAAGGTTACATAACCTGTTAAATATGCTACATCTCATTGGAACAAGATGGCTCAAAAAAAATGACATGAACTCTGTAGGATTCCCTTAACATAAGCAATAATTATAAAGAATAAATAAATAATCAAACTTTGCCAGCAATCCCAAAAAATCACTTAGCGAAAAGTGAGGAAAATGGTAAAAAGTCATAAAGAATAATAATAAAAAAATATATCGCTCAAAAGATATATATAGAGCACGTGGAAAATAATATAAGCTTGTTTTAGTAAATAAGAATAACACTGATAGACATTAAAGATGGTAAAAAAAATTGGTTATCTAGTGGTAAATAAGCATATCAGCCAATTGTCGTTCAATGATACATGTTCAAGTCTGGCAGTACCTTATTCAAACAAATCGCTGATGAAGTGATATATAATATCCATGTGTTTCATTCTAGAATGCTCAAATGGGTTTTCAGTTATTCTTATTGCACAAAACTTATCACAAAAACTATTCATGGTTTCAATATCGATTACATAATCAGTTAGCATTTATTTCGTTCATATGAGAGTTTACCATAACACGTACTTATTACATTGCATTATGCTAAACACGTTGATAAGCATTGTGATTTTTGTTTCTTTCTGTGTCGGGCTACAAGATTTTTCTCCATATAGAAAAATATTCCCGATATTTGTTTTTCTATCTTCCATGTATCGATCTCAATTAACATATGAATAAGGTGTAAGATAGAAATTAGTGTCAAACGGATATGCTAAATCGAATCCAATAGTACCACATATATAACAAATTACTCTTTTTGCTACAGTGGGATGTGACTCTCTAGGTCCATCCTAAAACCTTGCATAACAACCAACAGTGAAAGCAATATCAAGTCTTGTTGTTTTTAAACAAAGAATGCTTCCAATAATTGATTTATACATCTTTGGATCTACTTGGATTCCTATTAGATCCCTTTGTGGTTTTCTAGTTGTGGACATGGAGTCAAATTTGGAGCAGAACCTTCAAGAGATGTTTTAAAAAGGAATTTGATGACATATTTTTCTTGAGAGATATTCAATTTCATCCTTATGTTGATGAATTTGTATGAAGAATTTTAATTCACCAGCATGGCTCATCTCGAACTCCTTGTTCAACGAGGTTCAGAACTATTCGATAAGTTTTTCGGAAGTGACGATGGTGCCGTCTATATTGATTTGATTAATCAACACTTAATATTCCATTTAGTAAAAAAACTATCATCAGCTCCACCTTTTGAGAATCCCTTCCTAGGAATAGAAGTTGTTAGCTTTTCATACCAACCTCGTGGGGCTTGCTTAAATCCGTATAATGCCTATTGAGCTTAAAGACATGATATGAAAATTTTGGAATTTCAAATCTTTTATCTTAGATAACAAAATTAAACATCTTTCTTAAGATATTTATTTAAGAATGCGGAGTAAATATTCATTTGATATAACTTAATCTTGAGAAAACCAACATGAGCAAGAAGCAATTTTATGAACTCAATGTGAGATACAAGAGTAAAGTCTAATTAAAAATAAACTCCTTCACTTTAAGAGTATTCTTGAGCAATAAGTCTTGCTTTATTTCAGAGACAATGCTGAACTCATCAGAATTATTCTTGAACATCCACTTTGTTCCTCATTGGTAGGACAATGGACAAGTTTCCATTTGAATTGATTTAACTTCTCATGCATAGCACCATCCATGCAGGGTCCTTTAGAGCTTCACTAATATTTTTTGGTTCAACACATGACATGCAACATACAAAATTGCGTAAGTTATGAAGTTTACTTGTTCTCATGACCTTAGTGTTTGGCTCCCCTATGATATCATCAGTGGCATGGCAATGTTGAACCCATTTGGGAGGATTCAAAGAAGTTGTTTCGACAAGAACACCCTCATTAGAAGTTTTCTCCCCTATGATATCATCAGTGATATGGCAGTGTTGAACCCATAAAGATCCATAATAGTTGCAACAACTTTCGTCGATGATGGTACTTGAGTTTCCCAATTGTTTCATTAGGAGGCAACTTAGTAGGAGAGATGTTGTTTTGACGAAAATCACTTAAGTCGTCAATAATAATATAGTGATCATAAATACAAACTATTATTTGATAGCATGTTGTAAAAAACCGTTTTCCCGAGAACTTCAAAGGTAAGGTTTTATTATGGAGCATTATCCTGGACATTTCTTGAATATTCATGTTCTTCCTTTCTGCAACTCCTTCTTGTGGAGTAATATGCGGAGAATATGTTTGTCATACAATTTAAATAGCTTGATATCTTTAAATTTTATTCTATGATCGATCTTAATTGTGACTTAGTTCATTTTGGATTATATTCACAATAATCTTAAATTCTTCCAAGGAATTATTCTTATGCTCTAAGAACGCAACCCGTGTAAATCTGGTGTAATTATCAAACCATATTTCGTTCATCCAACGGTGGGTTGTTGGATTGGGCCAAAGAAATCCATGTGAGTTGAATTAAGATGAACTTTGGTCACAATGTCTTGTGATGACTTATGTGGAATTCTTGCTTTTTTACCCTTTTGTCAAGCACCACAAATACTATCTACTAGCATTGATTTTGGGAATGCCCCTCACAGGTTTTTTTATTAATAATCTTGTCAAATAATCGATAATTTTTGTGACCAAAATGTTAATGTCATAAATGAATCATTCCACTTAGGTCAAATTGCAACAAATATTTAACTGAATATCTAATAGATAACCATTATTTTTCCCACCAATATCATGGAAAATTACTCTTCCCGACTAATCTTCAGTATTACACTTTTCAAAATTGAAAATAACGTTATGGACTTTGTCACAAATTTGATTTACAGAAAGAAGTTTTGCAGGCATACCTCAAACATAAAACATGTCACGTATTTCAGGCACACTGGGTATTTTCATCGTTCCTTTTTGTTGAGTAGAACAACTCTTATCTCGAAAGCTTATAGGTCCTCCTTTGTAATTATTTATGTCTACGAACTAAGATAAACCTCCTATCATATGCCTGCTAAATACACTTTCAGGACACCATTGAAATTTTGATATGGATTTAAAAGAAAATGCTCCGATGCTGACAATATTACTTCCCTTTTTAGGATGTTTAATCAGATTTTCTGTAAAAAGCTTTCTGATCTTAGACAAGAGTTATTAAGCATTTTTGTGAAAATCCTTAGCTTCATCAATCTTCTGCCTAAAACGTTTACAAGTGCGTTGGTAGTTACTATTCAAGCCGAAAAACATATAAGGAATTGATTTTCGTCTTGACTCACTCTCTCTCCCCTCCTCCAACCTCCCCAAAAAAAGTATCACTTATTTTGGGACAAGTATCTAAAGTGAAAACATCCATTTTTTTCAGCGAGGGAGAGAGTGACAAATAGAAAATTGAGCACAGGAGAGGCGAGAAGGACGTCTATAGGATTGCTCGGATGCGCGAGAAGAAGACATGCGACTTAATCCAAGTCAAATGCATAAAGGACGCAAAAGATCGAGTCTTGGTGGAGGACTCGGAGATAAAGGCAAACGGAAGGAATACTTCGACGGACTTTTTAATGAAGGGGTGAAACTCCCACGGTCGAAATTGTAAACCCAGTTGAGGACACCACAGAGTGAGTTGCTTAGAACATACACGAGAGCTAAGTAAAGGAGGCCCTAAGAAGGATTAAAGTATGGAATACATTGGGACCCGATACCATCCCTATTGAGGTGTGGAAGTGCCTTGGGGATGAAGAGATAACTTGGCTAACCAAGTTATTCAATAGCATCTTCCAATCAAACCGGATGTCGAACGAACGGGGAAGAAGCGCAATGGTACTGATTAAACAAAAAGGACATCCAAAAGTTGCACGAACTACAAAGGCATCAATCTGATGAGCCATACAATGAAGCTGTGGGGAAGAGTCATTGATCGTTGCTTACGAAGGGAAACTGGCGTAACGAAGAACCCGTTTGGATTTATATCTGGGATATCAACCACAAAAGCGACATTCCTGGTGAGACAACTAATGGAAAAAAACTGGGAACAAAAGCGAGACCTGCACATGGTATTTATTGACCTCGAGAAAGCGTACGACAGAGTTCCGCGCGAGGTGATGTGGTGGGCCTTCGAAAAGAAAAAGGTAGCAGCGAAGTACATAACCTTAATCAAGGATATGTACGAGAGAGCGGTGACCGGTGTTGGGACGTGCGATGGATTCACGAGCGACTTTCTGATCAAGATAGGGCTACACCAAGGATCATCCTTGAGTCCCTACATTTTTTTCTCTAGTAATAGATCAAGTTATGAGGGACGTTTAGGGAGAGATCCCGTGGTGTATGCTCTTTACGGATGATGTGGCGCAAATTGACGAGACCAAGACCGATGGCGAAAAAAAACTAGAGTGGTGTCGACAAACTCTAATTTCGAAGGGATTTAGACTCCGTAGGACCAAGATTGAGTATCTAAGGTGCAATTTCAATGATACCAGGTCTGACGACGGGGATATTTTGCTAGACGTGCATCTAGTACCAAGGAATGACTCCTTTCGGCGTCTGGGATCGATGATCCAAAGCGACGGCGGAATTGGTGAGGACATTAGACATAGGACCCAAACGGGGTAGGCAAAATGGAGATTGGCAACGAGCGTCCTCTGCGACAGAAATTCCCACCAAAGCTGAAAGGAAAGTTCTACAAACGACGATTCGACCGGTGATGGTGTATGGAGCGGAATACTGGTATGCTAAAAACCAGCACATTAGAGAGTTGGACGTAACAAAGATGTATATGCTGAGGTGGACCTGCGGACATACGAGACACGACCAATCAGGAATGAGCATATACGCAAGAAACTTGGGGTAGCTCCAATTGGGGAGATGTTCAGCTAGCATCGGTTGTGCTGGTTTGGGCATTTCCAGTGAAGAGCGTCAGATGCAACTGGTCGCACAAAACTAATCAAGCAGGATGAAGGAAGAATCAGACGCAGAGATCGACCGAAATCGACTTGGGAGGAAGTTGTGAAATGGGGTCTGAACCGACAGAATTTATCTGAAGGACTGGCGTTGGACAGACACGCGTGGAGAGCAACAATCCACATTATAGAAGCATGATATATGAACTTGGACCGAGGATTCACCCTACAACCAACAAACATTTAAAACCATTTTAGCAGGAATGTGAAGGGGGATTTCCCCGTAGCTCAGCATCCCGAGCAGGGATAAAGTGTATGTGCCGAGGTCTTGAATACATAAGCCCATCATGGTGGTGACTCCACTCCCTGTACCAAAACGAACCCGGTACGGAAAGCGTCAAGGATCTTCATTTCACTTGTGTTATTACCTACACAGCTTATACCTTAGCCAGGATAAAAGGAGTAGGTTTTGTCGAGGCGAGCAAGCTGGCGTAAAATCTGTCATATCTTCATGAGATGAACCGATAGAAGCACCGATCTCTTGGGCTTTCTTGGCGTTCATATCTAGCCTACCCCAGCTTGCTTGGGGAAAAAAGGTTTTTTTTTCTGTTTTTGGAGAGAGAAACTGATAATATGATAAGACACCAGTCCATATTGATCTTGTATTCTTGTTGCCAGCTTGTATGTCCGTTCACCTGTTTTAAAAAATGGCCAGATGGAAACTGATAATTGTTCCCATTTCTCATTTCTGGATATGTTATATCTGCAAAAACAGTACCAAATACCTTTGACGGAGACAGATATGAGACTCCAAAAAAAAGATGAATTATTACACTTTGTAGCAAAATAAAAAGTACAGTTAGGTGATACACCAACTTATATTTCTCACAGGTGCTTTCGACATTTTTATTTACATGGTAAAACAGAAAGAAGTGTCATATGTAGTAGCTGGAAAGATGTTAAATTGGGTTTACAACAATCGCATGTGCACTTTACACTTCATCAGCCTGCAGAAAGATGCGGTGTGGTCGGGGTGGGTGGGGGGTGGGGGGCATATTAGGTCAAGTGCAATCATGGATGTTTTAGTTTCAAGCGCATCGGTGAAAACCAACTTCTAAGTTTAACTGAAGTTCCCAGTTCGTTCGGACTTCATATTTCCTGTTATTTGCTCTTGGGGTCGATTTATCTTCATGAGTTGTTGAAAGGTAACTGCTGTGACCATCATTAGGCGTCCATAGAGCTGTGATTCCTGAAATAAAAATTGCTAAATTAGTCATGATGTTCCGATAAAATTTCTGGGTTTGAACATAACAGATTTTTGTTTACTAATCTTGTTTTACGAGAAAAACTTATAAATAGTGCAACTTAGGAGACATTCACCAGAAAAACAGCTTAATAAGGTTCCACATTACCGTACATATCTGTTTGGCCTCTGTGTAATGCTGAGAGGAGGTGATTTCCCATATCCATAACAGTTCTCCTTTCTCATGTTTTTAAGAAGACTGTTCCGCAGTTTCCTACATTAGATCTCAAGTTGCTTCCGTTTTAGAACCAATTTTCAGCTTCCACAAAAATGAGACCCCCATATTATTCATAGACTCCATAACTTCCCCAGCTCTTATCTCATTTCCAGCTGACCTGTACCGGTGCACAGCTGTACTCATCATAAAAGTATCTGGTTCCACAAAGTTGCTTATCGTTTCAAAGAAAGAGATGCCTTCCTTGGTATATCCGTGGTGCATATAACCCCTCAGCATCGTCCTTTCACATGCTAGATCAGGATTCAATCCCACAGACATGAGGTCTCTATAGACCCTTTCAGCATCACCCATTAATCCCGCATTTGTAAACGTACGCAATACATGGTTGAGATGTACAAGGGAAGGAGAGATTCCTGTTCTCTTCGTTTCATCAAGAATTTCCTCTGCTTCTGAGTATTTACCGCACTTTGTGTAAGCTCGTATCAGGGCTAGGTAGGTGAAGGAATCAGGGGAGCAACCAGTTCTTTGCATGGCTTGGAAAAGTTTCTCAGCTTCATCAGAGAGTCCCACAATAGCATATGCATTGATCATAATATTGTAGCTAACCTGTAGTTGAAACAGAAATAGATAAAAATAACGAAATACATCTTGCTAATAAAACCATCCAATTTGCGCAAATTTAATACTAATTAGGAATTTCACCTGCCCAGGTTGTATCCCTTCTTCCTGCATTTGGATGAACAATTGAGAAGCTTCACGCCACTTACCTACATAGAAAATACCATGTAGTATGAAATTAAATATATTACAAATAACTAATTCCAATATGAAGTGAAGTTATGAAAGAAAAAAATGAAGTGAAGTTACGAGAAAAAAAAAAGTAAAGAAAAAGCAAAAGGTTTGGCATTCCAAGATATACGAGTATGATTCAAACTGCAGTTCCATAAGATCTCATTTTTTGGATCATTACCAGCCTTCCCGTAATAGCTAATCATGTTGGTGTATGCTTTCTCATCCAATGAGATATTCAAATCCCTTGCCATGCTAAGCATCTCCACAGCCTTCTCCAGCTTTCGGCCCCGGCCGTACACACTGCCGTTATTAACCAACAATAGACAAATATCTCAGAAGAATTGAGACAAGATTTAACACCTAGACCAACAATTATTCTCTTTCTGCTGATCAATTTTTTTTTCTCTTTCTGTCTTTACTTATCTGTAAGTTTATGGTGATAGTTACCTAATCATTGTGTTAAATGTCTGAATTGATGGACTAACTCCATTAGAAATCATGCGATCGAAGATGCTGGTTGCAAAATGCAACTTACCTACAAGACATTAAATGTATCATTTAAAGCTTTAATATGCATATCATTCTCTTCAGTTATTAACAGTCAACTAAAAGAAGATCGGTAGCCAACTAACCAGCTTCTAACATGGCCTTGATAAATGTATTGTATGCTACGGTATCAAGCTTCACCTGTTCCTGAAAGCTTTTGCGGATAATTCCATCTGCCACTCCCAGCTTGCCTGATTCCCCAGAGTAGCAATAAAATAAGGAATGAAATACAGATCAAAAAGAACTATATATAGCTAGATTTACAATTCACTGAAGTATGACGAAACATTTTGCAGCACACACCGTAAGTGGTCAAAGTGTTGACAACCATGCTGATCAGTACAGCATCTATGTTATGCCCTTTCTTAACCATTTCGTCATACATCCAGCTTACTTCTTCCAGTTTACCACACTTGGCAAATGCATCAATCATAGAACTATATACTCGTTTCATTGAAGCAGGGAAATATGCAGCAGCTGCATACACTTCCTGGGCTTTATCCAATTGCTGAAGCTTTCCATATAGATTGATCATAGAAGCAATTGCTGCATCCTCAGGTCTATGACCTAGCTTGATTACTTCATTATAGAGAAACTTGGCTTTAGATGAATTACCTTCAAAAGAAATGATTGTCAGACCAAACAAATATCAAAAGCTATGTGGAAGAAGTGTTCTTTTGATTACAGAACTTGCATAAACAGAACAACAGCAAACAAGCTAGTGCACATTGAAGACGTCTTACCTTCCCTATTTGATTTGCTTATAAGTTGGCTAGCTATTGACAAGCCAACAGGGGTCTGCAGCAAATTTTTCAGGGTTTGCATCTTCTCAGTGGTAGGATCATCTACAGAATATAGACTAATCAACAGTTCAAGTGCCATACTGTCAGGAAGACCTAGAGTAACAGAACTATCCTCTGCTATCTCAACTGTCTTGGATTTTCCACACAGAATCATCAAAAATGCCTGTAAGAAATTGCTACTCACCGCAACCGAACTCTGTCCCATCTCTTCTGTTAATTGCTTGGCATCTTCTAACATGCCATGGTTGCAAAACATTTTCATGACCATCTTGTACAGTTCTTCATCAAATTGTACTTGATCTTTTCTTAATTGAACAACGAACGCCTTGGACTTCTCAGGAAGATCAAGTTTCATATATAGGCTAAGCATATCCTTACAGGAGGATGCATCTGGAAGCCCAGTCTTGTATAAAGACTGGAAAGAAAGTTCGGCGGACCCCACGTCCTCCTTCGCAACATAACACTGGAGTAAGACAGTATAAGCAAACTTAGAGAACATAATGTTCCTAGACTTCATAAGATCCAAAACATTTAACGCTTTGTCAAACTTTCCCGCAGTCAAATGTACTTGTGCCATAGACACAAACGTTTTCTCATCAGTGAGAATCCCTAACTGCTCAATCTCTTCGAATGTGTTTTGTGAATCCTCGTAAAGACCGAGTTTGCCATATATTCTAATAAGTAAACCATATATGACTTCATCTGCAACCACTTTACACTTCGCCATCTCCGAGAAGAGAGCTAGGGCTTTAGGATAGTCTCCATTTTTGTAATATAAAGCTAAAAGTGAAGCACAAGTATAGTTACTAGGAATGATTCTCAGAGATCTCATTTCTTGGTAATGCTTCGTCTTGATTCCCGTGTTTAGCACTTAAAGTGATGAGAAGGCTATAAGTAACTTCCTCTGGGGTGAATCCAGATTTCTTCATTTCATAGAATGTCTCAAAGGCCTCTCTGACAAGACCTTCTTTTGCAAATGAGCAAATAACCACCGTATAGGTGAAATGAGTGGGGGCCACCTTTACATCCATCATCTGTCTCCACAAATAGATAGCCTCGGTGTGCAGTGATTTCTTCTGCAAAGACGAGATCAAGAATTTGAAAACTGAAACAGAAGGTACGATTCCACGCTCTTGAACTGCAGAATAGAAAGATATCATAGGTTTATGGCGCCCCCATCTAGCGTATGCACATAACATGGTCCCACAAGCCACTTCATCTGCTTCACAGTCTGCTTCAAGCATTTCAAGAAATGTTTGTTCAGCGAGTTTGATCTTTCCAACTTGGCCGTATATACGTAAAACAATGGTGTAGACGATCACGCTGGGACGGTAACATAGCTGCATTCATAGTCACAGGTAAATTTCGAACTTGAAAATTCTAGTGAAAGTATGCGAATTGGCTTTTTACGGGTACCAAAAGAACTGCATAAACAGAACCAAAATCTAGCTAAAGTTTGCAAATTGAATTTCTATTGGTGCCATATGACTGCTGAACCATAAGAGCAAACTAGATGAAGGAACTCGAAGACGTTAACATATCATGAACCATATTATTTTACCTTTCGTTGTTTGATAAAAGATGTGGTTTTCCATATCAAAAACCTTAGCTGCAAAGTGTTAGTTTGGTATTACAGCAGAATCAATAAATTTCTCATTTTCTCACCAATTTCCTTCGAATAAACATCTTAATGAAACCCGATTAGTAAATCAATCATAATTTTAATTCAAGATGAGTTTAGTAAAAGAAACCTCCTCATGATTCCACAAATTCAAGTAACCAACAGACAGCTTAAAGTTGTCATCGTTTCATGTTAAAACTAATTCCTTGAGGTTGAGGGGTGACATTTGCCAATGCCTTATTTTATAGCATAAAGTTCTCATTAATCTCATCAATCATCAACTGAAAAAACTGAACATATCCAATGAAATCAGAGAAAACAAAAGAGCAGTTATGCGAATTTACCTGCAACTTCATCCAATTAAAGAAATCTCGAACTTGTCGCCAACCTTTCTGCTCCTTCAAAACAATACACATCTCTCTAAATGTCAATTTAGTAACAAAAGAACTCATAACTTGCCTCATATCATAAGAGCCGTCAACCCTAGTTGACAAATTCCTAACAACCCTAATTGCAGCAACAACATGTTTCCCATATATATGTCCATCTCCATCATCTTTCAAAAACTGTACCATTTGTTCAGGAGTTCTCTTAATTAATTTAGGCGTTTGAGCTTGTGAACCTTGATTTCTTCTTAATACACTAAGATAACGAGCTTTGGCATTGATTATTCGACGAGCATCATCATCTGAGAGGCGTTTTTTAGGGTCTCTTTTGTAGGGTTTTGATTTGATTGAATTTCCATCACTTGGTGTCCAAGGATCTGGTTTGACTGAACAAGTAATGGTGAATTTAGGGGTTTTGCGAGGTTTAAGAGAGGTACGGTTTTGGCGGGAAGGGGGAGGAGGAGAAAGAAAAGGGTTTTGAAGGGAATTCATGATCACTTCCAGAAGAGTTCAAGGAATGGACTTGGGAGTTTCACAAGAGCCATATAATTCATTTCGTTGTCACTGTCCGAGAGGATAGAATTTTCAAATTACATTTTTGGTTTCGTTCTTATTTTGATTTTTTTGGTTGGCAGTTAATTAACGCAAAGTAACTTTTTTTTTTCTGAAAATGGAAATATATTACCGGAAGAGTTGGCTAAGCATTTGGTTCAGTCTCCTTAGGAGCGAGCTCAGATAGAGTTGTCCCGCTAATGATTGATTAGCCTCATTTTGAACTGGTACAAGGTTTGTACTTATATTACAAGATTCATAAGCTTTAACAGTGTCAAAAGCAATTGTTGGAATTAAAAGTAAGGGAGCTTGGTCTAACCAAGAAATTGCAGTGGTACTTTTTCTTCATTTCTTTGCCAATTGGTCTGCCACTTTGTTTGCTCGTCTGTCTACGTATTGGAAACCCAAAAAAGAGACCATTTGTTCTACTAGCTTCTTAACTTCTTCTAGAATTGCAATGCTTTGCTATTGGATAGTTGATTCATTTCCCTGTAAATACCTAATTGCTGCCCTGTTATCTCCTTCTATGACCAGATGTTGTATGTTATGTAGTTTGGCCCATTTAACTGCTTGAAGGAGAACTAGAGCTTCTGCTTCTTCATCAGTGGAAGTCCTGAAGATGCCTGATTCAGCTCCTTTGAAGGTTCCTGTCTAATTACGAAGAACAAAACCAAAGCCTGTATTAGTTTTTTCAGACAACCAAGAAACATCACAATTTAGTTTGAAAGTATTTGTGATTAGGAAGGTCCGATGTGGTATTGTTTGATGGTTCTATCTTGTGTTTGACTCAAACTATTCAAAGTCATTGGATGCCAGTACTCATAGTGTCTTGATATATCTAATGCTAACTGAATTGGTGTTTTAGTTTTATCTTCAAATATCCTAAGAGCAACTGCAATGGACGAGTAAACCCAAATTTTCAGTCGAGTGGGCTGGCGTAGTGGGACGGACCATCGATCAAAATTTGATCAAAGAGTAAAATCCAGACCAAATTTGGTCTGCGATCAAGACCAAATCCAAATATAGTCGGGCGTTGATATAATCTCCGCTACACATCGGGCGTTGATATAATCTCCGCCATTCATCGAGCGTTGATATAATGTCCGCTACACAAGGGGCGTTGATATAATGTACGCCTGAAACGGGGCGCTGATTAAATGTACGCCCGATGGGGCGTTTATAAAGTTAACGCGCGAAATGGGGCGTTCATTTACTTAACGCCCCACTCCAATTTATGAAACTTGCATGGGGCGGGCTTTATACCTCCGCCCCTTTTTTTTCTTTTTTGTTTCTGAAGCGTAGACTATACCAACGCCCCACTCGGGCGTTATCTTTACCAACGCCTGATCCCAGGCGTAATGTTTATCAACGCGCCACCAAATATACTCTTTTCCCACTACGCCACATGACGGACTAAACCCAAATTTGGTCTTTTTTTTTAGTCTTTGGTCTTTGGTTATACTCGCACCACTGTGGACGCTCTAAGACACCTTTCTTTCTGAATAAATCAGCACTTGGTTGCAGCTAGTACCATTGAGATGGAATTCAAATCTCTTGCTAACCATTCATTATATTTATGAAGAAAGAAGTATTAACATAAGCTGACTTAAGAGGTACTTCCTGAAATGCCACTGGTTGTAGATTCCACACAGCTTTAGCATAGTCACAGTCAAAGAACATATGAAAAGTAGATTCCAAAACAGTTTTACAGAAAATGTATTTGTTGTCCACTGATTTCAACTTTTGTTTTGTAGGTAATGCATCTTGCAGGCATTTCCAAATAAACAGTTTGATTCTCTGCGAAGTATCCATGCTCCATAATAATCCTTTCCAAAACTTCTTTGTTTTGTCGGGGATGGTGTTAGATGGATTCGGTAACTTTGCATATAAAGATTTAACGGTGAATTAACTGTTCTTTGTTAATGTCCATCTTAGTTTATCTCTTTTTAGACTTCCCTGGTCATTGGTATAAATTCTAATATTGGTGATCTCTTGCACTATTGAATTGTCAAATAATGATTGTATCAAATCAATTTTCCACCTTTTGGTGTTTGAGTCGATTAACTCAGACACAAGTGTTATTGTTGTGTTTCCTAAAAGAACAGACTCTGACAAGGTCTCTTCTCTAGCTGGTAGCCATTTATCATCCCATATGTTTATGGATTTTCCATCGCCCACTTCCCATATGCTATACTTTTTGATATGTTCTATTTCTTGCAAGATGCATTTCCAAACCCAAAATGCTTGTGATTTCTTCTTAGAATGTAAAGCTCCTGTTTTCTTAAAGTGTTTACCTTTTAAGATATGCGACCACGGGTCACTAGAGCTACTGACTAGCCTCCGATCTATTTTACTAATCATGGCTTGGTTCACTTTGTTTGCCTCCTTAAAGCCTAAGCCTTCTTGTTCTATTGGTTTACATAGAAAATCAAAGGATTTTATGTAGATACCTTTAGAATTTATGTGTTTCCCCCACCAAAAGTCTCTTTGAATGTTAATTGATTCTTTTGGTTATCATCTTTGGAAGAACAAAACATCTCATACTGAAAATAGGCATGCTAGATAAAGCAGCTTTGTTTAGCACTATTTTACTTGGCTATGACAAGACCTTTTCTAGCCAGTTTTTTATGTTTTGTTCCATTTTTTCAATTATGTTGTCAAAAGCTTTTAGTTTTGATTTATCTATAAACAGAGGTACCCCTAAGTGTGTGTCTTGTATGTTTATTTTTTTGATTTTCATTAGTGTGCAGATTATGCCTTGGTGTTTACGATGTACTTTTTTACTGAAGAAAAGACCAGATTTAGTGAAATTTATTACTTGCCCTAAGGCAGCATTAAACAATTGTATGGCATCTAGTAAGTTTTTACAACTTCCTAAATCTGCCTTGGTGAACAACAGAAGATCATCTGCGAAAAAAAGGTGCGATATTGGAGTAGATTCAGGAGTTAGTTTAATTCCCTGAACTTTTACTGTAGCTTCTAAGTGACTCGGCAAACGAGAAAACACGTCAATACACAGGATGAATAAGTATGGAGAAAGAGGATCTCCTTGCCTAATTCCCCTGGTTGGTTTGAACTCAGTGCAGGGATGACCATTAAGTAAAACATCAATGGAAGAAGTGGACAAACATTGATAAATTAATGTACACCAACGTTCATAAAAACCAAAAGCTTTGAGAGTTTTTATCAGAAAGTTCCAATCTACCCTGTCAAACGCCTTTGATATGTCTATTTTTAGGCCAATATTACCTGTTTACGTTTTACTTTTTTTCATTGAGTGCACCAATTCATGAGAACAATTATGTTGTCTGAAATCTGCTTAGAGGAAAGAAAAGCAGACTGTAAAGAAGAATTAATTTTTTCAAGAGACTTTTTAAATATATTAGCCATAAGTTTAACTATGATTTTGTATGGAGTATTGCACAGACCAATTGGTCTAAAATCAACAGGGGATTTTGGAATTTTTGTTTTAGGAATTAGAAATAAGAAAGTTTTATTAAGCTCCACATTCAATTGTTTATTTAAAAAAAATCATTTATTACAGCAACTAATTGTGATCTTACTATGTAGAAAGTCACCGGAAAGTCATCTGGCCCCGGCGCCTTATTTGGTTTGAGTTTTTTAACCGCCTCCCATATTTCTTCTGGAGTTGAAACCATTGTTAAAGCACAGTTTTCCTCTAGAGAGACACATGGAGAGATATGAGAGAAAATTTGTTCATCAGTCTTAGGGGGTTTGAAAATGCGGGGGTCTAACAACCACACCCAACAATTCATTTGGCAATCTGAGAGGACTTACTCCAATATACTTTCTAGAGAATCAACTAGACAGTTAGACTCAATCTAGAATAAAGTATATCAAAGAGTTTAATATCTCTAACTCCTAATCCAATCCGCAATCAGCAAATAGAAATTTGCGAGCCCGATTGAATATAAGAGGAATTACTTGAACGGTACCAAAGACCAATGTTCAAGTGTCAATCAATGTAAATCAACAACCAAAGGTTGGATATTCTAATTGATTGATCTTAACGCACAACCTGTGATATTCAATTATATAACAAAATATAATGCAAAAAATAAATAACACAGACACCAAAATTTTGCTGACGAGGAAACCGCAAATGCAGAACCTCGGGACCTAGTCCAGATTGAATACCACACTGTATTAAGCCGCTACAGACACTAGCCTACTACAAATTAACTTCGGACTAGACTGTAGTTGAACCCCAATCAATTTCACATTGATTCAAGGTACAGTTGCGCTCCTTAAGTCTCTGATCCCAGCAGGATACTACGCACTTGATTCCCTTAGCTGATCTCACCCACAACTAAGATTTTCTACGACCCAAAGTCGAAGACTTGATAAACAAATCTGTCTCACACAGAAAAGTCTATAGGATTGAATAAATTTGTCTCCCACAAAAATATCGAAGAGTTTTTGTTTCGTCTTTTGATAAATCAAGGTGAACAGGAACCAATTGATAAACCGAACTTATATTCTCGAATAACAACCTAGTATTATCAATCACCTCATAATAAACTTAATCGACTAGCGAAACAAGTTATTGTGGAATCACAAACGATGAGACGAAGGTGTTTGTGATTACTTTTCTATCTTGCCTATCGGAGATATAAAATCTTAAGTCAATTATTCCAATTGTACTCAACACGATAAAAACAGTAAAATCAGATCACGCAACTACAAAGAGAATAGTTGGGTCTGGCTTCACAATCCCAATGAAGTCTTCAAGTCGTTAACCTACAGGATCTCGAGAAGAAACCTAAGGTTAAAGGAGAATCGACTCTAGTTATGTAACTAGTAACACACAAGAGGTGTGGGGATTAGGTTTCCCAGTTGCTACAGTTCTCCTTTATATAGCTTTCAAATCAAGATTAGCAATCCAAGTTACCTTGGTAACAAAGCATTCAATATTCACCATTAGATGAAAAACCTGACTCAACCAAGCTAATATCTTTCAACTGTTAGATCGAACTTAGCTTGTTACACAGAAATGAAATGTACCCTCATTTAGGTTTATGTAACCGTTCTTAAACGTGTACACCATGTTGGTTCACAAATAGTTAACCGAGGTTAGCCATATGATTAATCTCGTATCAACCTTATTCATCTTAACCATAACTAGTTCAAATGACTCAAATGAAACTAGTTAAAGAGTTGTTCAATTGCTATATTCTCATGGATTTATATCAGAACACAATTGAAGCAAAATCGGTTTGATTCACTTGAATCGATACATGAACATTATAGCCACGGCTTCCAAAGATTGCATTCCTTATTGATAAATGTTTTAGTTCATGAAATGAACGATTTAATAAAGCAACCAGCTTGAGTATGCGTACTTAAGTAACCAGATTTGAGTTGGTTTAGTTTCCAAACTCAGCAGAAATTTTCGGTTCGAAAACTTCCGTCAGTATGTGTACGAGTACACATACTTAAGGTGACTAGTTAAGACCTTGTTAATTCCCAAACTCAACAGAATTTTTCGGTTGGAAAACTTCCGCCAGTATGCGTACGGGTACGCATACTTAACCTGTCTCCTTCACCAATTTCGTATACACACATATGCATACTCTTGGTTCTCGGTTTATGGATTTATACACTAATGTGCGAACACACTATATATGCTTATATTCAAAGATGGTTACATAATCTCAACTCTTTATTTCAATCATTGAAACATTCTTTTATAATGTCAATAGCCGTTTTCACACACTATAGCATCAAAGCAATTTTCAAGACATTGAAATAATCATTATCGAAACATTCCAAGTCTTACACCAAATGATTGTATCACACAAACCATGTAAGATGTTACTCGGCAATTTCCTCATGATATAAGATGAATTTGGTCGAAGCGAAAGCTTACCAATACATATTTCGAGAAATATGTAAGCGAGATATACTTAGCTTGGAAATCTCAAATGTGTATAGAGAAAACTATATCGTAACACGACTTATGTCTCAATATAGGAGATAGAGTAGAAATAGACTTTCCAAGTGATAGACGAGTTTAAGTCTCCACATACCTTTTGTCGATAAAGTTCCACAAGCTCTCCTTAGTAGTTCTTCGTCTTCAAGTGATAAGCGTTGTGAAATCTAAGCTCAACTACACAAACTATGTCATAGTCTGAGACATTTATAAATAGGATAGAAATAAAGACTTATAATTTTGATCACTAACATTGACAAACATGCTTGAGATAGCAACGCATGCGAGTTCGACCGAGCAGTGCTCAAACAATCTCCCCTTTTGTCAATTTTAGTGACAAAACTATCAATACATATGGATTACAAAACAAATAAAAATTATAGCTTCTCATCCAAATGCTTGATCTCCTTGGCATCTTCAACGCGAATCTAAATCTTCTTCACTACCAAGTACTCCATGATCCTAAAGGTTGTAAGTTCAGCATCATAGTTGTTGAAAATCCTTAGCGATAACAATGAGAAAACAAGTGCTCTCGATCATTGTTATACAATGTCATAGTATTATTACACAATATCAAAGTTCAATTGTATCACAACTTTGACAACAATACTATGGTGATATGTATCACTCCCTCTTAGTCAATACTTCATCTCGACATGAAAACCACTCCCCCTTACATAATGATCCTAAACCATATGTATTTGTAGTATCACACTACACATTAAGTGTCCCCCTTTTTGTCAAGGGTCGGGATCCTGTAACAAAAACATTTGACAAAACCATTTGAAAAATCATAATATCCCTTAGATTTTGGATATCTAACGGTCCAAATTATTGTCTACGTGGCAGTTAAATTAATTCTCTTCCTCGTTTGGCTTAGAAATAATCAACCCTGACTGCAAAAATAAAACTGAAGGTAAACACTATCGGAAGATCTTCTCGTCATCCATGTCTCTTTTAGGTTACATACTGAATACCAGTCAAATATTTTTTTTTCTTTCTACATCGATCAATGTTTTTTATTCCCATTTTCCCCTCATCCTTCAGTTCTTAGTTTCAAATATCCATTGTTGATTCTTAAACAAGATCTTGGTAGAGATGTTGTCGCGGAATGAATAATATGCAGATCAATCAAAAACTTTGACGAAATGGATAATATGCAGTAGAATGAAAAACTTTGTCAAATAATGATTGTCCAAGAATCAATGATTATTTCGATGATCTGTAACGTGATTCTAAACCAACAGAATATCGTATATAAGAAATTGTGATTCATGATTTGCAAAACAAAAAAAAATAGGGAAAAAAAACTTACTCCTACATCTTTACACAGTAGCTAGGAATTAAGTTGATAATTATATATTTATTAAGATTTGTAGACCGTACAATTTGGGATTAAATTTGATAATCACAAACCCTAGGATTAATGGAAAAATTATAATATCCCCAACTATTTGTTGCATCCAAACAAGCACTATAATTGATTTCACTGCTACATCATCGATGATTTGGACCGTTGAATACATAAAATCTAACGGATACCGTAATTTGTCAAAAAGCTTTGTCAAATCATTTTGTTAGAGGATCCCGGCCCTTTTGTCAATATAAATTGGCAAAGGTACGAAAACTAGTGGGATCCTCATGAAATTTTCATAGAGATACTTCATGACCAAAAGAGAATACCATATCAACTTATTTAGATGCCACCATAAATCCGAAGCTAAATGCATTCATCAAGGAGTTTATAAAGATACACGATACCCCCTATAATATTCCACAGCCGCACTCCCCACAAAGATTTGGCAATTAAGCACAAGTTCAAAAAGAACTCTCCCCCCACAAAATGTCATTCCCGAAAGAACAACAAAGGCGACCTTACTTTCACAAGAAAAGAAGGATTTCTTTGAACATAACCAAATCACATGAAAACATGAATTTGAATACAAAATATTCAATTGAATTATCCACAAAAGAATTCATGATTAATCCAATCGAAATGCACAATTAAATTAACCACAAGAAAACCCATGATTAATTCAATTGGAATTACACAACTAAATTAACCACAAAAGTGATCAATTCAATTGGTCATGCTCGTCATGGGAGAACTTACGAAGCAACAACTAAACTGAGCACAAGAGAATGATCAATTCAATTGGTCATGCTCAAACATAAGAAAACTTATGGAGCAACACAGTATATGCACAAGAATGTGGATCGGAGATCGACCAATACTGCGGAATAGACAAGGATTCATTATATTTTCCATCACTATTTGCACAATGACATACAATAGACTTAATCCTTGTAAACAAAAGTTTTATCCTTTCTTCCATCAAAACAATGACATAAAAGGCTTTAACTTTTGTAATGTCAAAAGCTCATTCTATCTTCTATCAATACTTTCATACCGACATAATAGAGATAACTTTTGAACAAGTATGGGATAGTCACAGGTTCACGGACGTAAACAACATATCCCATAAAAACTTGTAATATATAAAATCATAAAGATTAAAATTGCAAAAAATCATCTTCCAAATAACTTAGAATTGAAATAAATAAATCTAAAAACATTAAAGATGAAAATCGTTGGATAGAGCTATGTGTACTCACAATAATGGCTATTCCCCTAGTTATTCTTCTAAAAACACAAGAAATAAATTCTCTAAAGAATATTTACTAGACATAAAGACAAACTCGTAATGCACATATAAGATGATTTGTCCTTAGAGGGTTGAATCAATCTTTTTCTCCAGGATTTACACCAATAATAGCTACCAAGGCGTATAAAAAGATTTTCTTAACAAAGAAGAACATAAAGTCATTAATGACCATGCACCAAAGTTCACATAAGATGATTGTGAACATTCAAGAATTTCATAGCAACGCGTACTACTGCACATTCTTGAACTTCCTTCTCTGTGATTCACTGATATCATTCTTGTAAAAGTTATAAATGATCTTAGAATAGGATTAATCCAATAATCCAAGTTCCCAAGTTCAAGAGAAGTAGAACAAGTGCAACGAAACGGAGCAAAATACTCAAAAACAAGAGAATGGACAATTACCAATCTTAACTCATACAAATTCAAGAATTCTCATCTCCATTTTGAAGAGAATTCAAATAGGAAGAGAATGCATAAAGAATGAGGTCACTCCGAGTTCGGACGAAGAAGATACGGCCAAAACAAGTTTACCTAATATCGACGTCTACAGGCAAGTATGCATACGGGTATGCAAACAAATTTTCATGACCTGGGGTAGTATGAAACGGGTATGCGTACTAAAACCCCTGGATTTTGATTTTAAATGATGTTATGCATACTTGGTATGTCTACCATGAAGTCCAAACATCCCGAACTACTATTTTCATACCTAAACATTTAAGAACCTTAAACACAAATCAAGTTAGGTAGAAATGAACGATAAGAAAGGTACATGGATCATTATAAGTACACTAAGAAAATAAAAAAACAAATATTTCTCAAGTTTATAGACATACCTTTTTAGAAGAATCCAATCGGATTCTACATCCTTACCGAACATACTCTGCGCGCCCCAATTCTTGTGCTTCCCTCACCGTATACATAGCAAGGAATTTCTTGGTGAGGATGCACTCCAACACAATCCAGTTGTGTTTAAGTGAAAAAATATCTTGCTCCCCATGGCACCAAGAAAAAGTTTCTTTACAACTACTCTTACATCTTACAGTATTGAAAGAAACCCAAGGGACTGTTTTTACAAGTTTTTCAAATAACATAAAAAGAGCACAAGATAATTTGTGTTCCCGATTTCTTATTTTGCACCTTACAAGAAACAGTTTCTGCAGATAATTTTCAGTATCGCATAGGGAAACTCTTTTGATAAAAAGAGACATCCTAATTTCTTCATAAGAAAGGACAATACTATTATCTTGGTAAGATGTATCAGGACTTGACCAATGAATTGATTCATGCTTAGAGGTGGTACAGTCGGAAGACTTAGACTTAAACTCTTCTTGTAAACCATTTAGTTTGCTACAACTAGTTGGATTACACAGTGGAGGAGCATTTCTCTCACTGATTAGTAAATCAATGTCAACCTCAACATGAATATTATTCATCATGACTAAATTTAGCTTATCAAGAGATTCTTGTTCTTTCTGGAGGTATAACTTAACATCAAGAGATAAGCATTCTAGTTTCTTTTGAAGCCCTGAAAACACTTCAAGGGATATAAACCTGGTGGAGATTTAGATAGAATTTCTTCTACTGATTTTATCAAATCATTCATGGAAGAGAATTCAGAAATTCCTGGATCTGGAGGTGCGTTTATAGAGATAGCACTTCTGTCCATATCAGATCGCTACAAACACAGACTTATAAGGTCTTTAACGTGTTTGCCTGCTCTGATACCAATTGAAAATGTGGGGGTCTAACAACCACACCCAACAATTCGTTTGGCAATCTGAGAGGACTTACTCCAATACACTTTCTAGAGAATCAACTAGACAGTTAGACTCAATCTAGAATAAAGTATATCAAAGAGTTTAATATCTCTAACTCTTAATTCAATCCGCAATCAGCAAATAGAAATCTGCGAGCCCGATTGAATATAAGAGGAATTACTTGAACGGTACCAAAGACCAATGTTCAAGTGTCAATCAATGTAAATCAACAACCAAAGGTTGGATATTCTAATTGATTGATCTTAACGCACAACGTGTGATATTTCAATTATATAACAAAATATAATGCGGAAAAGAAATTACAAAGACACCAGAATGTTGCTAACGAGGAAACTGCAAATGCAGAAAAACCCTGGGACCTAGTTCAGATTGAACACCACACTGTATTAAGCCGCTACAGACACTAGCCTACTACCAATTAACTTCGTATTAGACTATAGTTGAACCCTAATCAATCTCACACTGATTCAAGGTACAGTTGCGCTCCTTACGTCTCTGATCCCAACAGGATACTACGCACTTGATTCCCTTAGCTGATCTCACCCACAACTAAGAGTTGCTACGACCCAAAGTCCAAGACTTGATAAACAAATCTGTCTCACACAGAAAATTCTATGGGATTGAATAAATCTGTCTCCCACAGAAATACCCAAGAGTTTTTGTTCCATCTTTTGATAAATCAAGGTGAATAGGAACCAATTGATAAACCGAACTTATATTCCTGAAGAACAGCCTAGTATTATCAATCACCTCACAATAAACTTAATCGACTAGCGAAACAAGTTATTGTGGAATCACAAACGATGAGACGAAGGTGTTTGTGATTACTTTTCTATCTTTCCTATTGGAGGTATAAAATCTCGAGTCAATTATTCCAATTGTGCTCAACACGATAGAAACAGCAAGATCAGATCACGCAACTACAAAGAGAATAGTTGGGTTTGGCTTCACAAACCCAATGAAGTCTTCAAGTCGTTAACCTATAGGGTCTCGAGAAGAAACCTAAGGTTAAAGGAGAATTGATTATAGTTATGCAACTAGTAACACACAGGAGGCGTGGGGATTAGGTTTCCTAATTGCTAGAGTTCTCCTTTATATAGTTTTCAAATCAGGGTTTGCAGTCCAAGTTATCTTGGTAACAAAGCATTCAATATTCACCGTTAGATAAAAAACCTGATTCAACCAGGCTAATATCTTTCAACCGTTAAATCGAACTTAGCTTTTTACACAAAAATGAAATGTGCCCTCATTTAGGTTTATGTAACCGTTCCTAAACGTGTACACCATGTTGGTTCACAAATAGTTAACCGAGGTTAGCCATATGATTACTCTCATATCAACCTTATTCATCTTAACCATAACTAGTTCAAATGACTCAAACGAAACTAGTTAAAGAGTTGTTCAATTGCTATATTCGCATGGATTTATACAAGAACACAATTGAAGCAAAATCGGTTTGATTCGCTTGACTCGATACATGAACATTATAGCCACGGTTTCCAAAGATTGCATTCCTTAATGATAAATGTTTTAGTTCATGAACTGACCGATTTGATAAAGTAACCAGCTTAAGTATGCGTACGGGTATGCATACTTAAGCAATTGGATTTAAGTTGGTTTAGTTTCCAAACTCAGCAGAAATTTTCGGTTCGAAAACTTCCGCCAGTATGCGTACGGGTACGCATACTTAAGGTAAGAGCTTGTTAATTCCCAAACTCAGCAGAATTTTTCGGTTGGAAAACTTCCGCCAGTATGCGTACGGGTACGCATACTTAACTTGTCTCCTTCACTAATTTCGTACACACGCATATGCATACTCTTGGTTCCCGGTTTATGGATTTATACACTAATATGCGAACATACTATATATGCTTATATCCAAAGATGGTTACATAATATCAACTCTTTATTTCAATCATTGAAACATTCTTCTATAATGTCAATAGCCGTTTTCACACACTATAACATCAAAGCAATTTTCAAGATATTGAAATAATCATTATCGAAACATTCCAAGTCTTACACCAAACGATTGTATCACACAAACCATGTAAGATGTTACTCGGCAATTTCCTCATGATATAAGATGAACTTGGTCGAAGCGAAATCTTACCAATACATATTTCGATAAATATGTAAGCGAGATATACTCAGCTCGAAATCTCAAATGTGTATAGAGAAAACTATATCATAACACGACTTATGTCTCAATATAGGAGATAGAGTAGAAATAGACTTTCCAAGTGATAGATGAGTTTAAGTCTCCACATACCTTTTGTCGATGAAGTTCCACAAGCTCTCCTTAGTAGTTCTTTGTCTTCATGTGATAAGTATCGTGAAGTCTAAGGTCAACTACACAAACTATGTCCTATTCCGAAACATCTATAAATACGCTAGAAATCAATACTTATAGTTTTGATCACTAACATTGACAAACATGCTTGAGATAACAACACATGCGAGTTCGACCGAGCAATGCTCTAACAGGGTTTTCAGAGAACAATTAAGAAAAGTAAGAAGTCAAAACTTCCTCAATTTCAGGTCTAGAAGACACCACATTATCGTTTTTATCATGCGGACAGTCTATGTTATTTTTTATTTTTATTTTTTAAAGTAGTGACATGAAAGAAGGTTGTGTTTCTTTCCCCCAAAGCTATAGTGTTATTTCTTGATTGTTGTTTAGCGATTTCCTCTTGTGTATCATACAATGTTTCTAGTTTCGGTAATTGTTTGTTAATGAGACTAGTATTAGTGTCATTAGCTTGTTTTGATGCCAACCTTTTCAATGTTTTTTAAGAGAATTTTATTTTTTTACGAGGTTTTCCAAAAACATCTTTTTTCCAAGTACTGAGATTATCACCTAAGGTAGATATATTTTCAATTAGATCTAAGACAGGGTTTCCTAAATTTATTATCCAAGACTTTTGTATGATCTCAATGCAAGTAGGCTCTTTGAGTCAGGTATCATAAAACTTGAAAGTAGAAGATAGATGAAAAGAAGAAGGTTTTAGTGAAAGACAAATTGGCCCATGATCTGAGCCAACTGCCACCATAAGGGATGCTTCTTGGAATTCTAAACTCCAATGAGCATTGGCCAAGGCTCTGTCTAGCCTTTGCTTAATATTTTCCAGATCCTCTCTTTTGTTAATACAAGTGAAGATATTTCCCCTGAACCCTAAATCTTCCAAACCTGTTATCTGGATTAGGTTCATTACCAGTTCAATTTTCTTTCTATCGAAAGGCAGGCCACCTTCCTTTTCCTCACTATTAAATATTATGTCAAGGTACCCTATTACTAACCAGGGCATTGAGTTTAAATTTACTCTCTGCGCAATGTTTTCCAGATATCCCATTACTTCAAAATTCAAATCGTGTTTTGGTGAACCATAAAAACATGTAAGAAGCCATTCTTTTGAATGAAAATTGTTTTTTACTATGACATTTATTATATTCAGATTCCACTGAACTATTTTAAAATGGAATCCGCCAACCCAACCAATTGCCAGTCCCCCATCTATGTCGTCTGGGTCTACAATGTGGGTATTAGGAAAATAGTTTAGAATTTTTTTTACTAAACTCCTATGAGATTTAGTCTCAGATAAAAATAAAATATCAGGTTTTTCTACATTCAGTAAAGTGTTCAAATGTTGTTGAGTTTTTTTTCTGCCCACACCTTAGTGTGTTCCAGGCCAGAATTTTCATAATAAGTTTATAACTTAAGGTTTTTCTAAGTCTATCTACACTCATGTTTTTAGGAATCTTAGCTCGGCTAATGCCTTGCTCAATTTTCTTCTTGCTGGAGATTCACACCCCAATTTGATTAAAATGAAGGTTAATAATAAGTAACAACAAGTAATTAAAAGTAATACCAAACAATAAGCTATCAATAGAGTATATTTTAGAATACAGAAGGGAAGTATTTAGCATCATAGAATTGAAAAAAAATCAGGACGGGCGTAATAAAAGAGAAAATTTCAGAAATTATGTACCTCGATTCTCTTAGCTATTTTCTGTAAGAGTAGCGGATATCGAACAAATTGATCTTTTTGAGCCGGAATAGATTAAATAGAACCAGTATTCTGGGGGGCGGGGGATACCGTAGAAATGTTCCGATAATTGCAACCACAAAAATCCTTTTTTTTTTAAGAAATTATTACTGAAAGAAAACACCATAAAGGGATCCTCCTGTTTAGTGAAATCTAGGTCACAAACAGAAAGCATCGGTTATCAAATCAAGATGAAAGAAGAGCCTAGTAATTATTATGATCAAAACTAGAAACTAATATATTTAAAGGCAAAAGCAAGATTTGTGAAACCCCACCAGCAATACTGAAACGATAGAAGGAGAAAATAGGTGGAGACAGCATAATCTAAACAGAAATTAAACGACTAGAGGAAAAAACTCGAAATATGCACCTATGCCATAAGATCGAACTGGATCCCAATTTTTGAAAAACTAACTTTCATTCCTACTGTAACATAAACTTAAACAGACTAATCACGGACTTATCCAAAGGACAGAGGAAGCTGATCAAGAAACCCACCACGTTTCCAAAATCGAGATGTTTCCATATCACAAAGGATTTTAATTTTTTTTAGAAAACTCATATGCGAAAGATCACTTTAGCCTCGAAGTTTAGAAAAAACTTGCAAGATGTTATCGAACCGTTTTAACTTGATTCTTATAGGTGAATGACTAACTTACGTCCATGGTCCAACAACCGAAATTACCCAACACCTGATCCGAAAGTTTATAACTTACTTTCGGGTCCAAAAGAAAACATTCCTAAGCATTGCCCCAATTAATCCAAAACCGAGAAATTGAAATTTATGCTAAGACATAAAATCGATCATGATCGACAAGCCTTCCTTTATCAAGCATTACCAACTAAGATCCATAGCCAAAGCTAGGAGAAAAGGACAAGGTTACCCACTAACTCCTAGAAATTTCAGACATTTTACCCTTTTTTTTTTTTCCTAAAAAGGAACCTTTTCATTAATGAAAATTCGAGTCTACAATGAGTTTAAGATCGAAAATAAGAGAATACAAAGTAACAAGAACATAGCGTAAAAGTACAATACCGAGAAATTCGACAAGAGAAAAAGAAGGATTACCGGAGTAAGACGGATACAAGTATGAATACGACCCGATTAAATCGGAAGAAGGATGGTTTTTTTCAGAATTAACTTCCAACCATTTAATTTGTTTTTCTTTTATTGAAAGATGTGCTCCCAAAATAAGAGTGATTTGCTCAAATCTCTTGTAGCTAGTGATGAAGCTTCCGTCGTCAAAAGACCACCTATGGAGATTCCATCGACGGAGAAGTTGATGATGAAGATTCCGATGTACATTCCATCGTCGGAGATAACCAAGATGAAGATTTCGTCGTTGGAAAGCATGGAGAGCATCACTATTGATCTTAAAACCCAACCAAATAACTAAGAATCGCCATTAAAGCGAAGATAAACCTTAAAAGAGTAGATAAAACCACCATAATGATGTAGATAAGTAAGAAACATAATAAAAACTATACTAAAATACTAGATAACTATATTAAAATGGACTATATCTGAGCAAAGAAGGGTTGTTCTTGATGGTCTTGTCGGTGAAGAAGGAGTGAGAGAGAGAGAGGAGGAGAGAGAGGGGATCAAAGACCTTTATGGTTGGTACTCAGACATTTTCACTGGGAACTCACCAGACATGGATAGTTGTCATTAAGAACAACATCCAAGAACAGAACCCTCTATACCTTTTTCCTTATCGATTTTTACCAACAACAACACATATTTTTATTGATTACAGTTCACCCCCAAAAACTGATCTTTCACTTTCATACTTACCAAATCTCACATTCCCATTAAAAAAAAAACAATACTAGATGTGACTTATTTCCTTTTCGGTTGCACCGGCAACCACCCCTTTGAGATGAAAAGAAATTCCACTGTTAGACGGATTAGTCATTTTAACAAACACCTATTGCACGTCACAACTAAATAGTAAGTACAAAAATTGTCCAACAACCCACTACACCGATCATTAGGATTTCAAAACGGGTTTAAGAATTCAAAATGTCACCACCTCCATATTTCCTTTCTCTCTGTATTAATAACACATCAAGCCTCTTAATTTCGGTCTAATTTTCTTATTGCTAGATAATCTTCCAGCCTCCTATTCCCTATCTAATCTTATTAGTAAAACGAAATTTGGGAAAAAAAACAAATTTAATCTAACAAATTAAACCCACGCACCTAATACTTCTCCGGAAGAAATCCATGGATACCATCGTATCACTAATTCAAAAAAAAAACAACAAGAAGAAACTTGAAATACACGGTTAACAGGTGTTCTTTCTCAATCTTAAAAAAAGGTTCGACGCCCTACCACCCATTGCATAAAGAACAGTAAGGATCACAAGGCCTGAGTAATAAAGTCGACCAATTTCAATCTTAGAGAGGAGACAAGCAACACAATTTCAACAACATCATAACAAAACTGATGCTCAACAGCATCCTTTCCAAAGGAGGTCAAGACAAAAAGCAAGAAAGAAGCAGAAGAAATTGATGATGCTCAACAGCTTCCTTGTTGAAGATGCTCAACAACAATAACACAAACGAGTTTCAAAATACTGCTATCAAAATATAACAAAATTGAATTTTTTTGAAAACCCCTATTGATTCCATTCCAATCCAACCTTTTTATTGATGGTCAATCCGCAGAACCACTAACCCTTACTTACTTAAGCTAAGGAATCCAGTTTAAAAAGTTACTCCATAAAGAGAGGATTAAAAAAAATGAGAAAAAAAAACACTATTTCAGAGCTAGGAGAGATAAGAAGAGAGATCTACACTATTTTGACGCAAAGTAACCTTTAAAAACAAAAAAGAAAAAAAAAACTTAACACAATTCCGGTGGGATGGGAAAATCTTTTGCTCCCACTATGAAGCGACCAAACTTCAAAATGAGTCGATGGAAACACATCATCAACGTATTGTGTTTGACAGTATAAGAATCAATACTGAAAAAACAGATAATTAACTCATAAATGCTGGCGCAAGTTGTAAATAAAATGGTCTAAGAAACCACAAAATGCCTCCAACATAAGTTGCGGATATATTTGTTTGTCCACTGCGGATCAACAAAAATCGCACATTTCACCCAAAATCTCGCGGGCCAACAAAATTTTCCGGCGGATTAACTTCATGCATACGAATCAAAATAATTTGTTGGCGTCTCCACTAAGTCCGCCCATGGGTTACCATGAAACGCCAACTGCAACATCTGAACGGCTACATAACCTAATCATCCAACGTTTCAAAAAAATTCCACTATAAATGCTCCTCATTGCAACTCCAAATTCACACCTTATGTACCTCTAAATCTCTTCACTCAATATAATTTGTCGAAAGATGTTCAACTCTTGTTAGTTCGGCGAGCTCCGTATACTCGAGAGGAAGATTTCTCAATTTGCAAAAATATTGTGTTGTTACAAACTCATCTTGTTGAAGCACAATTTTTGGGAGTGAATTTCTGGGGGATTGTTTACGAGAAGTTCTACATTGACACCTGTAACCCGAGTCGTCGTGCTATACGTGACATACAAAATCGTTATGAGACAACTAAGAAAGGAGTAAATGAATTTGTATCTTTAACCATGCAAGTCAATCGATTTAGACTGCGGGGTGAAACTGATGTCGAGTTGGTAAAAAGATCTTTAGAGGAATGGCGAAGTTGGAATAATATGGAATTTCGTCGATATCTTTAGGTTTTGAACAAGTTCAACCTTGTTAGTTGTTGTTCCACCGAGTACATCTCAACGAAGATGGTCAATTACAAGTTTTTCGATTGGTTAATTGAATGGTTATTTCTTATTAAAAGTAATTTGATATTAACAACCATCAGTACTTTTTATAAATTAAAATTAGAATTACAAACGTAGCAGAAATAAAACTTACAAGTTTTTTTAATGTCCATCATTATTATCTTTTTGCCCTTGATTTCATTCTCCAAGATCCGGAATTCTCCCACTTGCCAACAAACTTGAGAATTGTTGAAAAACAGTATGACATTGTATAAAAGCAGAAGGAGATTTCTGGAAACCAGAAGTATTCTGTGCTGCAAACATAGAAGAGGTTGGTTGTGATGGTGTAACAAACCAATCAATATTCATAGTTAGATGAAACTTGATTCAAGCTAATATCTTTTCGCCGTTGAATGGTCTTAGCTTGTTACACACAAATGAAATATACCTTCATTTGGATATAGGTAACCGTACCTAAACGTATATATTGAGTTGGCTCAATAACAATTAACCGAAGTTAGCCATATGAACACTTTTGTATTAACCTTATTCATCTAACACTTCTAGATCACATATGATGATAAAATCAAACAAGAATTAATGATAATCAAATGAATTTAATTGTGTTACGTATAGAGTTGTTTCAATTGTTTATATTCTCATAGAAATATACAAAACACAATCGAAGAAAAATTGGATTGACTCAAAAGAATCAGTTCATGAACATTTTAGCCACGGTTTGCAAAGATTGCATTCCTTATTATATAAATGCATTTGTTCATGAGAATAAAATAATACTTAACCGATTTAAGAACTTGAATCACTTAAGTTTGCAAACGGGTACGCAAACTTAAGTTCCGGACACTGGTCACAAGCCGACAGTTTGTAAACGGGTAGGCAAACTTGGTTCCCGGATTTCAACAGTTAAATCAGTTTGCGAACGAGTATTCAAACTTAAGTACCCTGACTTAAACAGTTGAATAAGTTTTTGAACGGGTATGCAAACTTCCGGTCCTGAATTCCATCAAAACAGTTTGTACACAAACCGAAATGTATCCAGACATGGGTTTTAGCTCGTAACTCCCATTTCAATCATTGGAACATTCTTAGAAGACTAGCTGTCTCACACAAACTATTAGCTTATAAGCAATTTTCAAGTGATTGAATGATCCGTACTAAACATTCTGAGCCTACATCAAATGACTGTCTCACACAAATCATGCAAGATGTTACCATGTGATTTTCACATGATCATCTTTTGACTTTCGTCAAGAACGATGATGAACGTGGTTAAAGCAAAAAGCTTTCTAACACATATTTCGAGAAAGATATAAGTGAGTTAAACTCGCCTCGAAATATCAAATGTGTATAATGTAAAGTCTATACCGCCATACGACTTTGTTTCAATAGAATAGACTTTCGAGTGATAGATGAGTTCAAGTCTCCACATAGTACCTTTTGTTGATGAAGTTCCACAAGCTCCCCTTAGTAGTTCTTCATCTTCAATCGATGAACGACGTGAAGTCTAGAGCTCAACTTATACATTCTATCTTAATCCGAGACATTACTATAAGTAGATAGAAATCAAGACTTACAGTTTTGACAACTAAACTTGACAAACGAGCTTAAGATAGCAACGCTTGCGAGTTCGACCGAGCAGTGCTTTAACACTGTTAAAGAGTACTTGTTGGCTGTTCAGAAATACAAAGCCAAAATTCCCTTATCAAACTACAAGTTCACCTACCAAAATTTCTAGGTAATATTCATAAATTTACATTTTGAACATTTAAGTGTTATATCATCAATGAGATAATACAAGAATCAAGTGTTGAGCAAGAAATGGATCAAAAAATTATCATCATAAATAGCGAATAATGGCGCCGCTGCCGAGGAGCAGCGGACGATTTTAGTTGTTTTTATTTTCCCTTTTGCTTTGTTAGATTCTATTACCGTATCTAACTTAGTTTTTGAGAATCTTGTTTCAGGTATTTGATCTCTGACACCTAAACAGTGGGATTATCAACGTTATGAGATTACAACTCGTAAGGGAACAATACTACAAGAATCTCATAAACTACAACAAGAACTGTCTACAACAGAAGAGATGGTTAATCCTCCACCAACCCCACCTGCAGAGGAGAAGTTGAGAGAGTTGACGTCTCCATACTTAGATTCGCAACCATTGTGTATTCCTCTAACTGACACAGTGGAGCGGAAGTCAAATCTCATTCACCATCTAACGAAGTTCAAGGGACTTCCTGGTGAAGATCCAAACCATCATCTTCAAATATTTCAACACAAGATGACAAGTTTTAGGGAAAGTACCGAAGACGAAGATAGGGATATGGCTATGGCTATGTTACAAGCCTTTCCATTCTCCTTACAAGACTTAGCCAAAGAATGATTGTATTATCTACCCTCGGGGAGGGTTACAACATGGACCTGGATAAAAAAGGATTCCAAGAGAAGTATTTTCTAACTTCAAAGGCAGTTGTGGTTCGTAAAGAGATCAGTGGAGTCTTACAAATTTCAGGAACCAAGCTACAAATCCTTTGCTCAAATTGCTCATCAAACCCATGGAACCCTGGAGCTAAAATGATCTTCAATTTTATCATTTTCTTTAAAATGATCTTCACGTGACATGATGGTTGTATCTCGTACAATTTTATCCTTTTCTTCAAAAAAACAAAAATAAAAAACAAAATTTCTGGAACCAAGACTTGGCATAAGCTTATATAAGATTGAGCAAAATTTTCTCCATAATACATAAATTAGGTCGAACATGAATAAGATTCATTTTCCCATTATGAGTTTTTACAGCTACTAACTGATGCCCTTTAGGAACAAATCATCACAGAAAAAAAATGTTAAGCAAATAACTTATATGGAGCATTCTAGTTGCTGAGGCACAGAAGATCCTCAGGCTCAACTTTCATTTTAAATTGCTTCCAGTAGACAAAGACCAACACTTACTGATTTATCTCAAACAAACCACTATTTGGCATTCATCCAACACCGAAAGTGAAGCAGGATGGGAGCTTTGGCAGTTTTGCTGTTTGCAGAAGATACAATCAATCTTCATCTGAATTGTCGAAGGTGATCTTTGTCGCCTTTGGAGCATCTGCAGTAATTTCCTTGAAGTGGGCTCCATAGAGCTTAGATTCCTGAAACAAGTAATTGAGATATTAGTCATGCAGCTCTGCAATCAAGCAAAATTTCGACAAGAGAACATATTATCTGTCAAACACTTGAGCTGTTGCACTCTCATAGCATTCCACATATCGATATGCTTAAAGCATGGCCCCAGCCTACTCCCCAACCATGTTATGAATTAACATGACAAAAAAAAATGCAAAAAAAGTTGTCCACTGTGAGATAATCACCTTTTTCTTCACATGAGTGCCAAACTTCATAAGGGATTCAGGCACAACCTGTCCAGCTTCTCTAAGAACATTCACCAACTCCCCAGCGAGACCCTGTGGTGGTGCGCACATTAAAACTTATATTGAATTGAATATAATGAATTCCAAAAGAAAAAGCAGAGTTTTTTTTTTTTTTTTGCCTTCTCACTGCAGTTTTTGGAATGGTGGAAAGGAACTTAGAAAATGGTCTTTAGATCATACCCTGTTTTCGTGCATGAAGAAAGTATGAGCCACACCCTTTTTACCAGCTCGGCCAGTTCTCCCTATTCTGTGAACATAGTCCTCAGTGGTAAGAGGAAAGCTGTAGTTGATCACTACTTCAACATCAGGAATATCCAATCCTCGAGCAGCTACATCAGTAGCTATCTGCAGACATTTAAATGTTCACTAAATAAATCTTTTTTGTGGGTATGTATTCCACCAGTACAAACAATCACCCCTCCCTCTCTCCCTTTCTCTATCATGTTGTCATTAAGTGATTATTTTATTTAAGCATTTACAAATACCAGGTAAACACTAATTCAACCAGCTCACATAAATATTGAGTTTTTGGTCCTAAGCGGACCCCCTATCACACAAACTGCTTATCATTGAGAAATATGCCCATGGGCATCATGTAGTAAGTGACTTTACCATTAATGGGCATGTTCCATCTTTGAATAATGCAAGTGATTTTGTACGCTCACCCTGAGCTTTATCTCCATGTACAGAAACAACCTTCCAGCCCCTGTAATCAGAAGTATGGGATGTTAGCTTTCAAAATAATAATATATTGTACAATGGGAAAGTTCATCATATGACACAACTAAATATTATTCTGAAAGTATGTTTTGCATGTCATTGTGTGATCCACAAAATAGTGAAACAAATGAAACCTACAAAATAAGGGTCAATGTCAACATAAGAGGAACTAACTTAGACAAATGTCAAGGGAACAAGGGTCTTACTTCCTTTGGAGCATGCTTTCCACGCGAGATGCTTCCTTCTTGTACAACACAAATACTAAAACTCTGTTACTGTTAAACAAAAACAGCAACAACAAAAAAATGCATCAGCAGGAGGTCAAAGCAGTCAAATCTTAAAGAGGAGTAGGGTCTAAAATACAATAATTTCTTTGAAATATAACATCAGCTTTTATAATAATCACTCATGGTGATACTATTACACTCTGATTATAAGTTGGTTCTTCGAGGCGCTCGGAAGGACCAGGCTCCTTCTTAGCCATTAATTACATATATAGCTAAATCAGAAAGCTTGGGTCATGCAAAATAGGACATCGTTTACTTCGGATGACAAAACCAAATTCAGAAACAACTTGAAAAAACAATATTACCTTTTCGACTTGTGGTACTTCTCTAACAAGGTGGTCAAACGTGCATCACGCGCTCTATCATCCAAAACCTACAACAAGTAAAGGTGCTTAAACATCCATCTAGATTTGATTAACAACTAATTAAGAGGATAGATTGTCAGCAAATCTTCCATAATACCTCTACTATCTGCAAAACATCGTGGTTGGCAGCCAAATCCTCAGATCCCACAACCACCTAATAATGAAACCAATGATTAAGAAAACGGCAATGTATATTGTTAACAGAGGGACATTTTATGAAGATGCACACCTTAACAGGATTTGGATCCATGAACTCTTGAGCCAACTGATATACAGAAGGAGGCCAAGTTGCACTGAACATAACCATCTGGCGATCTGCACATGTCACACCAGTGTCAAATATCCATGCAAATATCAAAAAGAGGAAGTGCTTTAAAGTTTAGAGGTTTTCAAGTAGGATGAGCATGTCACTTACGAGAGCTTGTCTGGCTCAATATGGCACGAACTTCAGGTTCAAACCCCATGTCAAGCATTCTATCTGCTTCATCCAGAACCTAACAAATGTAATTTCAGCGAGTGTCAAGCAGCGCCTAAACTAGTATTTTCATTTATTTCAAGATGACTGTATTTAAAGTGAACGATGTCGATAAATGTATTCAGCATATATTTTTAGATGTCAAAAAAAGAAGGATAAGTTTGAGGATTAATCTAAAGAGGCAACCACAAACAAAAAAATTGGATACAGATCAATAAAGATGAGATATTAATCAACCACACTTCTGAGACCCCACTAAACTTACCACAAAAGACACCTCGTTTAGACAACAAAATCCCGAATCAATCAGATCCCTCAAGCGACCAGGAGTTCCAATAACAATGTCCTGATATTCAAATGGAAAAAGTAAATAAATGAGAAGAATTTCATGATGTGCAAGTAGTCAGTAGATGTAATAAGATGATTCTGTTCTAAACACAATTAAGCAATGTGGAGTTACATGGAACATTTCAGCTGCTTTTTCCCATAGAAGTTAAATTCAGTGTAGGAAACAAAGAAGTTCACACAAAATAAGAAAAACGCTTTAGAGCATCCACAATGCTATATGCTAAAAAGGTATGGAGAACCTAAATACAGCATACCATTTCAACATTCAAGAGACAAAACCACAACGGGACATTGTTATGTATAGGAAGCGGAGTTTTATATTTATCATAAATGAGGGTATGCGGTGTTTAAAACTTCTCCTAGAGTTAGGAGATGTTTCAAACATTGCCTAAACTCTGGGAGGTGTTTCCAACATCGCCTAAACTCTATGAGGTGTTTCAAACTGGTTTGACCATCACGCAGCACTTATATACATTTTCAATCAACCGGAGTTTGAAACCCTGGTGCAGGATTTTAAGCTTCACCAGTTAATTGCTAAACATAAATGGTATATATATACCATTCAGCTTTATCATTAGCCTTTTCACCTACACAATGGCGATATCTATGTGGCATAAATACAATTTTACCATAACCAATGTGGAAGCTTTTGCATGTATGTAACTCATAAATTTTTTAACAGAGATCAAAACTGTCTTACAACTCCCGACTTTAAAGCAGATATTTGAGGTCCTTTAGATGTTCCTCCATACACGACAACTGACTTTGCACCACATGGCTTTCCAGACTCACAAAGAACATCTGAAATCTGCCATCAATAATTCATATGAGTAAAATACATTATATCATATCAACTCAAAGAGGATTAAAATGTAACTATAAAATGCCCATTAAAATTGCAGCAACAGAAAGGTTTCTGCAAAATTCAAAAAGAATTTCTTCCTGTTTTTGTGCAATTAGAAAAGCCATACAAAATGAAATATATACAAATATAAATGAAATACAGAACAATACATACTTGTTGAGCTAGCTCCCTTGTAGGTGACAAAACAAGACAAAGAGGATTTTTTCTTTTAGATGCTTGGTTTTTCCCTTTCTGCAGAATATGCATGAGAGCTGGAATCCCGAATGCCAAAGTTTTCCCTGACCAAGAAACAGGTTAGACAGTCAACTCAAATACAGTCTACCATCAACTAGCAAGCAGAAACTAAAGACTGCAGCACCTAACAAACAGAAAAGCATAACCATGGTTTGGTGGAAGACACGTTCTATTAAAGAGAGAATACCAGTACAGTGAGACTATTCTATATTTCCTTAAGCTTTTTCAGTTCCTATTTCAGATACCAGTGACTACGCAGGTCATACTTGTAGCTATCAGATTGTCATTATTAATGTCTACAATGTTCTCTGGCTCAAACATCTAATAATAAATACTAATCTGAACCTCACTAGCCAGAAAGAAGCTAGCTTTCACCCAAACACCCCAACCACAAATTCTAGCCACCATATTAACTATCAATCTCAGTGATTCGTTCTTACTTTCCATTTTCATAAATTTCAACACTATCTCATAAATGAGATACCTGTTGAATATCACAGTTTCATTACTTGATAAATTCATAAGCTAAAAAGTTAAGACAAAAAAATATACCTGAACCAGTAGCAGCAATACCAATAAGATCCCGACCATCTAAAAGGAAAGGCCATGCATGAGCTTGAATTGGAGAGGGTTTACTAAATGTTTTACAGCATTCAAGTACTTCATCAGGTAATTTGGTTTCACTGAAAGAACTCAAAGGCTTGTACTTTAAATCTTTACTATTATTCCCCGATACAACTACACTTTTAGCTACACTCTCTTTTTTCATCTCTTCCTCAACAACAACAACATTAATTTCATTCTTCTCTTCATGTGATTTCTTCTTCTTATTCTTCTTATTTGACTCTTTTTTATTACTCTTTTCCACTTCTAAGGTTTCAATTTCTTCTTCATCTTCTATGTTTTTCCTTTTGCTTTTCTTTTCCCTCTTCTTCTTCTTGTTGATTTCTAGGGTTTCTGGTTCGCTGTATTGCTCTTCTATTTTCCCTCCCATGACTGCAACCAAAAAACGAAACAGAACCAAAACCTCAAGGCTGTGATAGTTTTAGTTTTATTAGGGTTAGCTACTGAATACACTTTTCAAATTACCCTTTATTTTTAAACTTATTACCAAAAGGAAAAACACGTGCTCACTTGTCCGATTCCCGAGTCCAATCGGCCGACATTTTCTACTGTGTTAAATCCTCCGAGTTTTATGAGTACACCAAAAAAAATTCAAGTTAGGTTTAACAAACCGTTACAACTACCACCAAATTTTGTGACGGAGATTACAATACAAAAAAAAACATCCAAAGCTGAGCTTCCTCCATTAGAAACACTTTCTCTATATTGGATTCTTTCTCAATTTTATTAAAAATGATTCATCAATCGATTTCAAAACCCTCAATTCCGTCAATTTCATTCTTACAACCAAAACCGAAACCATCAAATTCAATTTCATGGAAAAAAATCATTAGATCTGAAGCTGTAAATTCATCACCATCAGAATTGAAAACCGTAAGTCAATCAAGTAATTCTGAGTTATTTGAGTCTAAGAATAAGAATGGAGGTTCATATCCAGGTGGTATGGGTGCTTATACTGGTAGAGATCCAAATGTGAAAAAACCTGAATGGCTTAGACAAAAAGCACCCCAGGGTGAAAGATTTCAACAAGTTAAAGATTCTTTATCAAGATTGAAACTAAATACTGTTTGTGAAGAAGCTCAATGCCCTAATATTGGAGAGGTAACTTGTGTCTCCTAAACTTCACTCATTTTATGTTTAGACATTTACACTGTTGAGTGCTAAATCAAATTTTAAGTACAGTGTTGGAATGGGGGAGGAGATGGTATTTCAACTGCAACAATCATGGTTTTAGGAGATACTTGTACTCGTGGCTGTAGATTTTGTGCTGTGAAAACTAGCAGAAATCCAGCTCCACCTGATCCAATGGAACCCGAGAATACTGCTAAGGCTATTGCAAGCTGGGGGTAAGAAATATTACCCACTTAATACTGTTATACGCATTCAGAAAACAATTTTCGTTTTGAGATTTCATATAGGTTTTGTATATGGGTAGAAGTGATACTTTGCTCTCTAATGGTGGTTATTGTCTGTAACAGTGTGGATTACATTGTGCTGACAAGTGTTGATCGAGATGATCTACCCGATGGTGGAAGTGGTCATTTTGCTCAAACAGTCAAAGCTATGAAGGTATATATGTTGTTTTTACTCAAAAACACAATAAAGACTTGTTTACAAAACCAGAATTGATTTGATTTTAGAATTTAATTTGCAGAAACTCAAGCCTGAAATTATGGTAGAATGTTTAACTTCTGATTTCCGGGGAGATTTGGAAGCTGTGACGATGTTGGTACACTCAGGGTTAGATGTCTTTGCTCACAATATTGAGACTGTTAAACGGCTTCAACGAATTGTCAGAGACCCTCGGGCCGGGTGAGTACACAATAATCTTATCTATTTTTGTTTCACTATTGCTACATTAACTCTTTATGAAACCATTTTAAAACTAGATAGTAGGAGTGTTCCTCCTCTCCAGATTAAGGTTTAGTGCAGCCAGAATTTATCTAAGTAACTCGCCTCAGTTTCTTTACTAATGTGGGATGAGTATGATGAGCATGCATATATGAATCCAACGTCACCCTTTAAGAACTTCCCCTGCCAATTTTCGATTCTGAACAGAGTTGATGTTCCGTTTAGTGTGCTTCAGAGGCTACTTTTTGGGTATCTTGGATATTTACTGATTTCTTCAGTTAACAAAACAGGTATGACCAAAGCTTATCTGTACTCAAACAAGCAAAGCTGTGCAAAGAAGGGATGGTGACCAAATCTTCTATAATGCTTGGCTTGGGTGAATCTGACGAGGAGTTGAAGGAAACAATGACCGATTTAAGGGCTATTGGTGTTGATATTTTGACACTTGGACAATATCTACAGGTGAAATAACGTACATATTTATTTAGTTGATAATATATTCAACACTTGTGGTATGTGTCACTAAAAATTAAAGGTTTGTTTTGTGTAGCCAACTCCATTACACTTGACTGTCAAAGAGTATGTTACTCCAGAAAAGTTCGCCTTCTGGAAGGAATTTGGAGAATCAATTGGTTTCCGTTATGTTGCCAGTGGACCCTTGGTAAGTGTCTAGAGCTGTAAATTTTCTGAAATTTCATGTATGTGATTTGCTCGTAAGAATTCAAGCAATACATGTTCATTACCTAATTCTAATCAAAGCCATGATTATTAGTATCAAAAGTCAAGCAGCATGGCAGAAGACCATTACCATTTCTTATTTTTATTGAACAATTTTACAATCCTGAAAGGAAAATGTGATCTGGATTTTACTCATCCTAGTTCTTATGCATTGCATTCAATCTATATCTTCTCAAGAGGTCCTTGCTGATACTTGTTTAATTTGATGGTTTTTCTAGGTTCGATCTTCATATAGAGCAGGCGAGCTATTCGTTAAGAATATAGTGAGAGAAAGTGTCAGAAATGTTTCTACTGTAACCTAAAGCTTCCACCTTGAAGACTGCATACTTTTCGTGACAATTTTTCACCAGAAGCAGCTCGAACTAGAGGTTCTGATTTTGGAGCAGGCAAACGTCAACCGTTTAAAAGCAGGGAGTACATATGCAAAAGTCAGCTTCTTAGATAATTTCTGGCCTTGTTCTGAATCTTCAGCCTTTTCCCGTTCAGAGGCAGAAGATCAAGTCTCATTCTTCATTGTGATTCAATTTTATGTGATAATCATTTGTGTTGTAATACAATAATGATCAAGTAGAAGCTCCTTTTAGTTATGACTTTTATGAGTATAATTATTGCACCCAAGAACTTGGCATTTCAGTTCATGCAGATCTTCATCACTGTAGTTTTGATTATTCGAATCAGACTTTACCTTAGAGCTTCTCCAATGGAATGTATGTGAAGATAAATGTCTAAGTTCACATAGGATAGACATTCATTTTTTCTAACATTCTTCTCCAACCCAACTTCTTAAATCAATGCGAAGATGACATGGCTTAAATTTTTTTAGACATTGTCAGGGTGAATGTCTAGTTTTAGACATTCACCTTGACTATGTCAAGCTATCCTATTAAGCTTTTGCTTACCTAAATTAATTCAAATATATTAAATAACCATTTTTAGCTCTAATAAAATCTAAAAATTACTAAAAATAAAATTTACATTTAATCCATAAAAAATCACAAACAACATCATCGGAGAAGAACTATTTTTCCTCCCTAAATTTAAGGAAAAATTGGAATGAGGATGTCTTGTTTGTGTTGCCACCTAGGAAACACACACAACCACCATTGGAAAAGCTCTTAACGGGTTTAGCAAAAGGAAAGAGTTTGCGCTTGCTCAAGTGAGCATCCATCCCAAGTCTAAAGCCAGTTTGTTGAGCTGAGCTAGGACCAAACTTACGGATACTCCCACATCTACATACCAGGAAATAAAATTCCAATTAATAAGAGCTACTAGTGCTTTTGGTTTTATTCTATCGTAGATGATTGTCAACTCGTTCAAGAGCTTCAAATTCCATGCACTTCAATAAGCTCTATTGATTGCCTTTAGAGCGTGACATCTATTAGCACACACACTGAAGTGGTGCAGGATAAGCAAAACTGCAGTGCATGATAAGTTCAAATTCTACACTCCCTCTTTAGTTCACTTGTGTCTTAGTCATGTGTGATCTTTCACTCTGCTCACGCGTGTGTGAGCTATCAGTTTGTTATTGTTCTCTTACCTTGCTTTAAATACTAATGGCCTTGTAATCAGTCCTGTAATGAAATACATTTTACAAATGCTAGATCAAGAACTCTGTTACTATGGTATCAGATAGGTTAGAGTTTCAACTCGTTTCTTCGATCATGTATTTCTCCATATTCATTCTCTTGCTTCATTGCTTTCTGAATGTGATCTTCAACAAGAGTTTTCTGATATTTGTTGATTGAGAGGTGATTTTCCAAAATCATGATCTTGATTTCTTTACGAATCTGTAATTCTGTCTTCTCTCAGATCTATATTTTGTAGATTTGTACGATCCTAATTGTTTGTATTTAGCATTCATCATCTATCTCACTAATTGATTTCTACATCTCAGTAGTTTTCAATTCTTTTCAATAGAATAATTTTCTTTCTTTTCAAAGATTCTTCATCATTATTCTCAAATCAGATCTCAAATTCATACTTTTATTTCTCAATAATGGAAAATTTAACTTCGAATTCCTTCTCCAAAGTACCTATAAATCACCTTACTCACTTTGTTAATATCAAACTCAAGGAAGATAATTTCATTACATGGAAGAATTTACTGAGTCCGATTATTCAAATATACAAGTTATTGAAGTTTTTAGATGGATTTCATCCTTGTCCTGAGCGTTTTACTAACATAAGAAATCAAGAAAATGGAATTGAGAATCATGCTTACACCGACTGGAAAGCTGAAGATGCTTCCATCATTATCTGGCTTAATTCTACCATCTCTGAATCTGTAATTGCTTATTTTTCAAGATCCACTACCTCTCATGAGTTATGGAAGAATATTGAGGAACGATTTTCAAGAGCATGTTTTACTCATTCAATACAGCTGCGTACGAAACTACTATCTCTTACACAAGGTACAAAATCTATCCCGGAATTGATAAATGAGATCAAAAGTATTTCTGATCAACTTGCTGCTGCTGGTGAGTTCATCTCTGACAAAAAACTTGTAGTAGTAACTCTTAAAGCACTCAATTCAGATTATATTCCATTTGCAACCTCTATGCGCCATAAAAATCCTCCTGTTACTTGTATTGAACTTCACAATAATCTTCTGAGTGAAGAGGCAGTTATTGGTGAAAGAATTCAGCTTGTTAAAACTGAAACTGAATTGAAGGCATTTATGGCCAATTCTTCTAGAGGTAGTTATAGAGGTTCATATAATCACAAAGGATGTTCTCGAGATAGAGGATATAGAGGTAGATTTCCTAATCCAGATATCTTCACTAGAAATTCATCAGGAAGAGGCTATACTTCTGCTATCACACAACCTTGTCAACTATGTCTCAGTGATACTCATTTGGCCCCAAATTGTCCTTAAAGATTGAACTTCTCTTATCAAGGAAGGAAACCACCAACAAACTTAAATGTTATGTTAGATGCAGCGGACATATTTGATAATGAAGAATGGATAGCTGACAGTAGTGCTAATTCTCATATTACTTCTGATGCTGCTACTCTACAAGAGCAAACTCCTTATGATGGTGCTGATGCTGTCAAAACTGCTACTGGTGAATATATGTTTATTACTCACACAGGCTCCTCTAGTAAGCATATTAATGATCATTCTTTCCATTTAAAAGACATTCTTGTGGTGCCAAAATCTTCTCATAACATGTTATCCATTCATAAATTCACATCTGATAACAATTGTTCGCTAACACTTGATTCCAATGGTTTTTCTGTGAAGGACGTACCCTCCGGGAAGACTCTTTTCCAAGGTCCACATAGGAATGGCCTATATCCTATCCACTTCAACTCAACCTCTTATGCTCTTTCAACCACAATAAATGATTCAACTATTCTCCACAGAAGACTGGGTCATCCTTCATTTCAAACTTTTCAAAAAATATGTAGTAATCTCAACTTAAAGAATGTGTCTAATAAGCCTTTCACTTATATTGACTGCAAAGTTTGTAAGAGTCATAAACTTCCATTTTAGTTGTCATGTAATAGTGCAAAGCAACCTCCGGAGTTGTTGCACATGGATCTTTGGGGTCCTTGTCATGAACCTTCTGTTTCAGGCTCTTTAGGCTATGCTAATATAGTGGATGACTTTACCAGATATTGTTGGGTTTTGCCTTTAACATCTAAGTCTGATTTTAAACATGCTTTCTGTTCTTTTGTTACTTGAATATAAAATCTTTTATCTCATTCTATCCTCACCATTAAAACTAACAATAGAGGAGAATTTCTAAATACTTTTCTGGCTAACTTTTCTGCTCAAAAAGGCATTACACATGAGTTATGTTGTCCTCATACACCTGAGCAAAATAGTGTTGCTGAGAAAAAGCACAAACATCTCTTAGTTGTAACAAGAACACTTATTTTTCAGTCTGGTCTCCCATTCTCTTATTGGGTAGAAGCTCTTATTACGGAAAATCATCTTATTAACTGACTTCCTACTAGAGCTATTCAATTTCTAATCCTTATGAGAAACTATTTCACAAATCACCAGATTACAATTTTCTCAAAGTTTTTGTCTGCTCATGCTTTCCTTGGTTAAAGCCATACACTTCAAATAAGTTAGAACCTAGAAGCAAACAATGTGTGTTTCTAGGATATAGTCAATCTCATAAAGGCTACAAATGTCTTGATCCTCTCACTGGCACCATTTATATTTCAAGACATGTTTCATTTGATGAAACTCATTTTCCTTTCAAATCGTCAGTCTCATCTGTTTCATGTGAAGATTCTACACTTTCTAATGTCTCTCAACCATCTGTTACTGCTCCCTCTAATACATCCACTTCTACAGTTTCAGTGCCCCTTACTACTTCTTCTTCTTCTGCTGCTATTATTCTATCTACTGTTACTCCTCCTGCAGTTTCAGTAACTATTCCTAAGAATGATCATAATATGATAAATAGGGGTAAGAATGGAACAAGGGTACCAAAATCTTATTACGCTACAAAGCATAAAATGTCTATTGCACTTCTCAGTCACAAGACTAGAATACCTACATGTATTTCTACTGCTCATAAAGAAGAGGTTTGGAGGTTTGCTTCAGCCAAAGAATTTACAGTTTTAGCAAATGCTGGTACATGGTCCTTGGTAAAACCTCATTCTTCTCAAAATCTTGTGGGTTGTAAGTGGGTGTTTAGGATTAAATATAAAGCAGATGAGACAATTGATACTCACAAATCTAGACTGGTGGCAAAGGGTTTCCATCAACATCCTGGTATTGACTTTGAAGAAACTTTTAGCCCAGTAGCAAAGCCAACTACTATTAGGATTATTTTGTCAATGGTGGTGCAGTTCGGCTGGTCTATTCATCAATTAGATGTGAGTAATGTATTTATGCATGGTGACTTGAACGAGAAAGTTTACATGAGACATCCACCAGGTTTTGTTGATCCTACTAGGCCTGATCATGTCTGCTTACTACATAAAGCTATCTATGGATTGAAATAGGCACCAAGAGTCTGGTATGACAAATTGAGCACAGTTCTTTTGTCATTAAACTTTGAGAATTCTGTTGCAGATCCATCCTTATTTGTGCATAAATCTAGTCAGAAAATAATTGTTGTACTCATCTATGTTGATGATATCTTACTTACTGGATCTTCCAAATATTTAATGGCTAAGGTCATTGCTCACTTGCAAAGTCAGTTTCCAATTAAAGACTTGGGGCAGCTACATTATTTTTTGGGGTTACAAGTTCAGAGAACTAATGATTCTCTTTTTCTTTCTCAAACTAAGTATGTTGTGGATATCTTACACAAACACCACATGGAAGGTGCTAAGCCTTGTCAGACTCCAATCTCAGCTGCAGATAAGTTGAGTAAATACGAAGGTGAACTTATGGAGAATCCAACTGAATACAGGTCACTAGTTGGTGGGCTTCATTATCTTACTTGGTCAAGACCTGAGCTAGCTTTTGCAGTGAATTTGGTGTGTCAGTTTATGCAGAATCCTAGAGTTCCTCATCTAATAGCTGCCAAAAGGATTTTGCGTTATGTCAAAGGCACATTGGACTATGGAATGCTCTTTACAAAAGGTTCTTCTTTTCTTTTGGGATTTTCTGATGCAGACTGGGCTGGTAACATAGATGACAGAAAATCTACTGGTGGGTATTGTGTTTTTTTGGGTTCAAATGATATTTCTTGGTCTTCAAAGAAGCAAACCACAGTTGCTAGATCGAGCACTGAAGTAGAGTATAGAACACTAGCACACAGTGCTGCTGAAATAATCTGGATCTGCTATGTGTTACAGGCTCTTCATTTTCTAGTGCAAGGTATTCCCAGACTTGGCTGTGATAATATCAGCTCCATCTCTGTTGCTTCAAACCCTGTCTTGCATTCAAGAATGAAGCATGTCCTTGGATTATCATTTTGTCAGGGAGTTGGTTCAATCCAAGGCTTTGGATGTTTTTTATGTCAATACTCTTGACTAGATTATAAATATTTTTACCAGGCCGCTTCATGGTCCACGATTTGTAACTCTTAGATCCAAGCTCACTGTGATGCAGCCACCCATGAGCTTGCGGGGGGTGGGTATTAGCACACACAATGAAGTGGTGCAGGATAAGCAAAACTACAGTGCATGATAAGTTCAAATTCTACACTCCCTCTTTAGTTCACTTGTGTCTTAGTCACGTGTGATCTTTCACTCTGCTCACGCGTGTGTGAGTTATCAGTTTGTTATTGTTCTCTTACCTTGCTTTAAATACTGATGGCCTTGTAATCAGTCCTGTAATGAAAGTTACCATTTTGTAATGAAATACATTTTACAAATGCTAGATCAAGAACTCTGTTACTAACATCTTCTGCATATAGCTATAGGAATGTTCAATCCATGTTGTGCCAATGCCGTAGAGCATTTTTTGTGGTTTATACCATGTCTGGATACATAAATAACTTTTATATTTCTAGAAGTCAAAAAACAAGAAGTAGTTTGGGTGTAAAATTTGAAAATGACTTTTAGAAGCAGAAAAATCAACCTATTGTGAAGAAAAATGTATTCGCTTTTGATTTATGCTTATAACTTTTACTTCTGAAAAAACAGAAATACTTATGCTTCTGGCATCTTAAACATGCTATTAAAACCCACGTTTCTAGATACGTGCTTCTAGAGTTGAGTTATTAGAGAAGTTTGACCGTGGATTTGCCTCCCACTAAAACCCACGTGGAAAGGAAGAATATGAGAAGTAAGTCCGTGCAGCACTGGAACAGGGAGCTTTCTTTTCTTTTTCTTTTTCTTTTTCCTTAGTCTTATTCCAATTTTACCCTCAAATTCAGGTAAAAATGACAAACAAAGACGATCGTCTCTAATTGTCTCTGCTTCCTCCTGACTTTTCTTTTTCAGTTTTTGGCCGTTGAGAGAGTTTTGATTTGCAGTCTCTTCTGCGCGGCCGATCTCTGACTTCCTCTCTCTAAAAGTCTCTCTCCCTATCTCTAAACGCAATCCCTCCCTGTATTTGATCTTCAGCAAAGGTAAATTCATTAAGCTCTCTAAAATTCGAGATCTTAGATTTATTATTATCGAAGATCTACTACTCATTCCTCATTTTTACTCCAAATCAGCATCACTTAACTTGTTGTTTACCTAGAAAAACTTAAATTTATAAGATCTGTGCGAAAATTTTCAATTTCCTGTTTCAATGAATAATCATGTTCTGCTGCGAAACTAGATTTAGGATAATGTTGAATTTCACAATTGACCAAATACAATTAGAGAACTTACTAAATCATCTCAGTTGAGTAGTGGATCTTATTATATCAACACAGTTAATGACTTTCTTTTATGTGTTAGGATGTGATGGGAAATTGACCATATTGATAATTGAGATTGTTGAACCTTCTATTGTTTCGAAATTACGCATTTTGTAGTACCTACTTGTTTGTGGATATGATACTATAAACTTTATTTGACGCTGTAGTTTGTTCAATGTGGTTTAGGTATATATAGGTGTACTAGCTGGGGCAATTGGACTACTAGATGCACATGACTTTTGAGTTATTTTTCTCGCTCGTTTTAGAGTGATAGTAAGGCGGCATAAATGTTGAGGTAAGCTCTTCAACGCTATCTCTTTTGCGTTATGGACATCATTTAAGGTTATATTCTAATCAACTTGTATGCATGAACTTTTCGGGTATTGTGGTTTATAGTTGTACCTTTGTATGTAAATTAGGTTACATGTTCCCTTTCCATGGACATAGATGACGTGTACCAGTTGATCTCTAATACCTTTCTGTGTCGGGGGGAATCTGAATTAGAGTAGTTAGTAAGAATGACTATGGGGAGCTTAAAGATGCATGCTGGAATTGAGGAAAATGGGCACGGCGAGCCTGGGCAGTATATACCAAGCAGTACTGCTTTTGCATGTATGATAAATTCAGAAATTGGTGCACTTTTGGCTGTTGTGAGGAGAAACGTACGTTGGGGAGGCCGTTATATGTCTGAGGAGGATCAACTAGAGCATTCTCTGATCCAATCATTGAAGTCATTACGGAAAAAACTCTTTTCCTGGAATCGACAGTGGAATGCAGTTGATCCATCCATTTACCTCCAGCCATTCTTGGATGTGATTAGATCAGATGAGATTGGAGCACCAATAACAGGAGTTGCATTGTCTTCTGTTTATAAAATTTTGTCTCTTGGCATACTTGATCCAACCACTGTGAATGTCAAAGATGCAATGCATTTGGTAGTTGACGCTGTAACAAGTTGCAGATTTGAGGTCACCGATTCTGCATCCGAAGAGGTTGTGCTTATGAAGATACTTCAAGTTCTTTTGGCGTGCATGAAGAGTAAAGCATCATTTTTATTGAACAACCAGCATGTCTGCACTATCGTGAATACTTGTTTTCGAATAGTTCATCAAGCAGGCACAAAAGGCGAGTTACTGCAGCGTATAGCTCGCCACACGATGAATGAGCTTGTAAGGTGTATATTTTTGCATCTACAACATTTTAATCACACAGGAAAACCATCAACGCATGGAAATGGGCCTCCTGGAGAGACAGAGGTATTGACATCTAGCCACTAATTTATCTTGTGGCAGTATTACTTCATGGGCAATTTTAAAATAGTTGTCTGCATGATGTTGTTATGCTGCTGCCCAGATCAAAATCTTTAACATTAGATATTTGAATGGTTACATCTACTCCACCGTATCATTAAAACTATTATATATTTTATAAGTTCCCTCAGGAGTCATATTTCATTGCTCCTTTTTCAATCATATTGCATTTCTAAAACTCATCGTGTATTGAGATATTTCATTGCTCCCAGAAATTCTTCTGATTGATTATATATTCAAGTCGAATACCTCTATTTGATGCAGGTGAGTGTGCTTCAAAAGGAGTACACATCTGAAGATAAACAGTTAGATAGAAGTAATGGTAGTTCCGAGAATGCTTCTGTCTCTGTGGGTTCTCTAAGAAGCTTGGTAGATGATTCTGTGGTTGGTACTGGTCACAGTGAGGTAGCAGTCGATGCAGTTCCAAATCCTATGAACGAACTGTATGGAGTCGCTTGTGTGTTGGAGGTTTTCCAATTTTTGTGTTCCCTCTTGAACGTTGGAGACCAAATTGGTATGAGCCCAAGATTGAACTGGACAGAATTTGATGAGGATGTGCCACTTTTTGCCTTGGGATTGATAAATTCGTCTATTGAATTAGGGGGATCCTTTATAAGCCAGCATCCTAAGTTATTGATTTTAATTAAGGAGGAGCTGTTCCCAAATCTAATGCAGTTTGGCCTGTCTATGAGTCCCCTGATTCTCTCTATGGTCTGTAACATAATCCTAAACTTATATCTCCATTTGCGAAAAGAGCTAAAATTACAGTTAGAAGCGTTCTTGTCATCTGTAATTCAAAGACTTGCACAGAGCAAGCATGGGGACTCTTCATATCAACAGCAGGAGGTTCTAATGGAGGCTCTTGTTGACCTCTGCAGGCAGAAGACATTCATGGCAGAACTGTACGCTAACTTCGATTGTGACATATCTTGCTGCAACCTGTTTGAAGATGTTAGTAACCTTCTGTCAAAGAGTGCTTTTCCAGTTAACTCTCCATTGTCTTCGATGCACGTTCTCGCTTTGGAAGGTTTGGTTGCCGTTGTTGAGGGATTCTCTGAAAGAATTGGTAATTCACCATCATTTTCTGATAAATCGTTGTTAGTTCTCGAACAGTATACTCCATTTTGGAATGAGAAGTGCAAGAATTATGCTGATCCAGACAGTTGGGTTGGATTTGTTCGTCATAGGAAGCAAATTAAGAAAACTTTGATGATGGGTGTTGATCACTTCAACAGGGATCCAAAGAAAGGTCTAGAGTTTTTGCAAAGAACACATCTCTTGCCTACTGAACTTGATCCCCAGAGCGTAGCTTTGTTCTTTAGGTATACCTTAGGGTTGGATAAAAATATTGTGGGTGATTTTCTGGGAAGTCATGAAGAATTCTGGGTTCAGGTGCTTCAGGAATTTGCTCGAAGTTTTAATTTCCAAGACATGAATTTGGATATAGCTTTGCGTTTATTCTTAGAATCATTTAGGCTTCCAGGAGAATCCCAAAAGATACAGAGAGTACTGGAGGCATTTTCGGAGAGATTCTATGAACAGTCACCACAGATTTTAGCTAACAAGGACGCTGCACTTGTGTTATCTTATTCTATTATCCTGTTAAATACGGACCAGCACAACGTGCGAGTTAAGAAAAAAATGACAGTAGAAGATTTTGTGCGGAACAATCGGCGAATAAATGGTGGGGATGACCTCCCTCGTGAGTTCCTATTGGAGCTTTACCACTCAATCTGCAAGAACGAGATTAAGATGTCTCCGGAGCAGGGTGCCGAGGTTGTGACGCCAAGCCACCGGGTCAACTTGATGCACAAATCAAAGACTGCGCCTCCATTTATTACTTGCGACTCCAAACCCTTTCTTGACCGTGACATGTTCTCTGTGTTATCGGGTCCTACACTTGCCGCTATTTGTGTGGTATTTGATAATGCAGAAAATGAAGATATTTACCAGACATGTATAGACGGTTGCCTGGCCATGGCCCAGATAGCATCTTGCAGTCATTCAGTGAACATACTGGATGATCTTGTTATTTCCCTTTGCAAATTCACAACTCTTCTTGATATTTCTCAAATGGATGATCCCATTTTAGCGTTTGCCGACGACACCAAAGCTATGATGGCAACAGTTACAGTTTTCACCATAGCAAATAAGTATGGTGATTATATCGTGCTGGCTGGGAGAAACATCTTAGATTGCATTTTAAGTTTGCACAGAATAGGTTTACTTCCATCTGTTGCGGCCAGTAATGAACAATCTTCAGATCCTGTTTCTGAAAACCAATAGCGCAGTCTACAGCTTATGTGCCTGTGAAGACTCTTGCTCCTCAGAGGTCATCGGGGTTCATGGGCAGGTTTAGTCAATTATTATCTCTTGATACAGAACAGCAAAGCTTAGAACCGACCGAAGAAGAATTAGAAGCTCAACGACGCGCTCATCAAACAATTGAGAAATGCCAAGTTAGTACCATTTTCACAGATAGCATGTTCTTGCAATCTGATTCTCTATTGCAGCTCGTGCAAGCCCTAATCTGGGTTTCAGGTCCATCCCAGAAAGGAAAAATGGTTCATCTGAAGATGAAGATACCTCGATTTTCTGCCTGGAATTACTTACCACAATCACACTTTACAATCGAGACAGAATTGTTCTTCTTTGGCCAGGTGTTTACGAACATATAGCTGGCATTGTTCAATCTGCTGTAATGCCTAGTGCTTCGTTGAAAAGGCGTCTTCGGGTTACTTCACATCTGTCAGCGTTTGCTCCCCTATAAAGAAAACCTTGCTGATGAGCTCCTGAAATCTTTGCAAGTTATCCTAAACTTGATGCTCGTGTAGCCGATGCATACTGTGAGCAAATAACACAGGAAATTGCTGATCTTGTGAAAACAAATGCAGGTTGTATCAAATCTCAGATGGGATGGCGGACAATTGCTTCCTTGCTCTCAATCACCGCTCGACATCCTGAAGCCTCCGAAGTGGGTTTCGAAACACTGGCTTTTATCATGACTGATGGATCTCATCTTTCAGCGGTAAACTATAGTCTTTGCGTGGATGCATGTAGGCAGTTTGCAGAATCACGGGTTGGGTCCGCAGAGAGATCGATTCATGCATTAGATCTAATGGCAGGGTCTTTCACGTATCTCACTCGATGGAAACTATCTCCTCAGGAAGCATCAGAGGTTTGGCTTGCGTTAGTGAAGGGACTAAAGAAGGTTTGCTTGGATCAGAGGGAAGAAGTTCGAAATCACGCAATTTTGTCATTGCAGAGATGTACAATAATGATGAGGGATTTTCACTGCTGCCAGAGTTATGGTTGAATTTCTTTGATTTGATACTATTTCAAATGCTTGATGATTTCCTGAGATTGTGCAGGGAAAATCATCGAGGGATTACCGTAATATGGAAATCACACTTTTGCATGCTCTGAAATTATCGTCAAAGGTGTTCTTGCAGCAAATAATGGATCTCTCTTCATTATCCAGCTTTCCGAAGCTATGGGTGGGAATCCTCGGCCGCATGGAAATTTACGCCACAATCAAGATAAGAGGTAAAAAGAACGAAAAACTACGTGAACTTGTTCCTGAGCTTCTCAAGAATTCCTTGCTTGTTATGAAAACAAGTGGAATTCTCTTGAACCCCAAAATCAATCCTGGTTCTGATCCTACATTGGGAATTGACATGGCCCATCGTAGACAATCTAGTTCCTAGTTTAAAATCTGAAGTGTTTTCGGATAAAGAACCAGATGTTACCCAACAGCAAAAAGATTCAACAATACCGGAGCTCTCCAACAATGGCATCAGTACAAGTACGGCTTCTATACAGTCATAAATAGTTAGAATTTTCATTTACATTTTTTGATCAATTTTTTTTCAATATCAGCAGCTTTTTTGGTAAATTTTTATGAATGCATCTCTCCATTTATCAATTTGAGATGTTTTGTGAATGCCATATGTTTAATGTATAAGATTTTTTATAAGAGGTTGCGATAGGTGCCCAAAACTTACAGAATGGGCACCTAACCGAATCATACCTGATGTATACCAAAAATTCAGGGTTCTTTTTCTTCGGGTTCTTGGGAACATTACTCATTTTCATCTCTGGATATTTGTTGCAGTCTTTTGGTTCTTCAGGGCTTTCTGATTTTATTCCTAATCGAATCATTTGTAAGCTTGTTTTGTTTGTATGGTTAACACAGCAGGAACGTATGAGAAGACATAATCAGATGATTAGTGTGAAAATCAATGGATTCAAAAATGCAAGAGCAAACTAAGATAAATGAACCAAAAAGAAAAGGTGATTAACTAAACCATGAAACCAATTAAAAAGATTTTTTTTTTTTTTTTTTTCTTTTATTAATATTCTTCGAAAGAATTCTCATCAGAGTGTAGCCGAGCAACAAGTTGGGCTCCAACTCCTTTTTGAACGACCACACTTAATCTATAAAAAGAAATCTCCTACCCGCACATTAGCATCATGGCTGGCCATGTAATTGCACAGACGTTTAATAAAGTCTATCGTTCCATCACCCAAGCTCACAAGAGTAGTAAAGGTTAAAGCACAAAACCCGTAGCCTTGAGATGTGCATTTTTCCAAATACTTGGTATTTTTACGACTGACAGCAGCTTGATAGCCTAACCCACCTCCAAAGTACGACCATTACTCCCAGCAAAGGGTGAAACAATGTCACATCGAAGCAAACATCCCGACTATTATCTCAATTTAGAACTAGAACATCAGCAGGTCTGAGAGAGAAGTACTATTGTTCGCAAAAGACCCAGGTCGACCTCTTTTCGTGCAGACACTCCAGCCCGGTAACATATGTCTGCAATCGTGTCACGCACCAAGTCATGTCGAAATTTTAACCCCACTTCGTTCGTACAATGCACTGCATGGTCGCCAAAAACATCCATCTCCTTCTTGCAGAAGGGGCACAAGCTTCCTGATTCAAACAAGGGGATACCAAGTCTATAACGTAGTACCACACTGAATTGCCTCGCACTAATATGCTGATTTAAACCAGCAATAGGAATAGCCAAAAGAAATCCAGGGCATGCTTCATTTGGTTACTCTGCATAGCAATGAATCACGTTCAGACAACTTGTAATGGAAGTCAAGTTCTTCTTTACTGCATCGAAATAGACAGTTGCCAGAGTTGACATAAATGAGTGGCAGTTCTATCGATGCATATAGGAGAACCGGGACTACAAAGAGATTTGAAAGACGATGCAGCTCGCTCAATATGGGAGCTAAAACCATTGATACCAGTACGCCTCAAGATAACAGATGCGGTTCTAATGTTTGCAGACACGACGCCAAATAACAATATTGCATAGTGTCTTGCATCAAATAAACGCCCGAACCACCAGTCTGAGAGGCAACGTGGAAAACCGCATTTGCAAAGGGCCAAATCCTGGACCATCTCCAGTGATTACATGCCGTAGGAACTTGTAGAGACGAGAGTCAAACAAGTCTTGACTGCAAATATGCAGTCTGGAAAGGTAGTGCGTAAGGCAAAATATAAGTGAGAAACACCAGCACATTTCTAAACAAAAGAAGCTCACACTATGGATCTTCAAGTTTTTCCACTGCATCGATAAGCTCCACTGTTTTATGCACTTTTTACAACCATATCCGCGTTGAATTGAGCATCAAGACTAACAGGGGTCCTAACAACTTAACCCCTTTCTCTGGCCTACTAATATCCGACGGAAACATACCTGCAATGGCTGCTCTGGGATCTGGAGAAGGCCAAAACAATTCAGTCTTCTTGATGTTAAAAACAACCCCCTCGCAACACCTTCCTCATGTATGATCTTCAGTGCTTTTGCAACCATAATAGTGTCCCCAATCACCGTACCATCATCAAGGTACCATGCCTGCAGTTCTAAATCACACCTTTCTGAAATACTCAAGACTAGCGGATGGAGAGTGAGGGAAAACAAAGTGGCCCTAAAGGATCACCTTGTTGCACCCCTGAGCTGAAGAAAGTACATGATCCATGTAATATAATCGTGCCAGTGAAGCGTTACAAAACTCAACCCAATGAGATATCGATGAAAATAACCTACGTACCTCTGAGATCATGGATGTTCTATCTATGAGATTAAACGCATAAACCAGCTACATGGATAACGTATTTTGGTCCCTTTCTCTTCAAGCACGCGATTAACAGCATGAAGAATCGCTTCTCCACCGCACTTAACCCCCACTCCAAACTGGAAACCACCCAGATAAGAGTTCATTTCCTTGCCTACAAAAGATGCAGCACATTTAAGACCAGTCTCCTCCAATATTGCCCACTCAAAAGAATCCCTTTTTTTGAACCAGATGTCAATGACTGAGTCAAAAAGAGGATTCGGTCAAAAAGAATCCTTTTTTTTACATTGACTTAAAATGAAGTAGTTATTTGACTGAGTCAAAAAGAAGGGACTTGGTTAACCAGATGTCTTAGATCAGCCCCTTTTTTGGAAACTTGACATTGAGTTCGGACGTCTTTAAGAAAAACATCGCCCCAAAAAATAAATATAAGAGAAAATATTTCTTATGTCCAATGTGGACAAAATATATTGAAAAGGTGCGGGTACCTAGTATGCCACCAATTTTTGGTCTAAAGTAGATATACGGGGCTATTGTACTATGATATTTTCAAATCATCTTACGAAAAAAGATAATGTCACAAAATAGACAAATAAATTATCTACTTGACTACTACTTTAAAATTATAAATTGAAGTTACAATGCAAGAAAATAATACTAACATTAGAATTTTGGAACGAAGAAGAAGAAACAATCGCAGCCGACTACTCCCGGGACCTTGTATCAAACTCCCCCCTCTTATGTGAAAGCGAGTCAGACCAATCGACCAACCAATTACACTGGTACATGTGCTCCGGGGCTCACAATTGTTTGATCTACACGGATGAATTCCCTTATTACTAACCTCGTTAATCTATGTAAGTTGTTCCTCATATATCGAGAAGACTATCTCTAACCTACCAACATGATGACTAAGGTACTTCCCTACACTTAATCAAGATGATGTAAAATCTCTAAAATAATTTCTACTATGTTTTGTGGGTTTCACTGTGCACGTAAAACTAAGTTTCTTATGCTCTATACTTAAAATTATAAATTTTTTATTTAAGATACGGAAACCTCAGTTTTTACATGGAAGAAGATATTTATTGATTAGGTATGTATGTACATTTAATTCTAATCTTACAGAAGGTGTAAACTAAGTGAATCAACCAAGTTTTAATGATGTAACAAAGTTTTAAATTAATACTTTGAATCTTGATAACCGACCCTTCAACTATTCGCATTAGGTTTCCGGAATATGGTTCTTATTTACTCAGGCGTAAACAACTACAGTCTCTTAAGTAGACCACACATTATTTTCCTTCTTAAAATACTTTAGCTTACCTTACTTTTGAAATAGGCAGGAAGATTGATCTAATACCTCGTGTAAGTTTTCTCTTTCTCAAAAGATCTCTACTTATGGTGCAAAAATCATATAAGCTAGCTTAGCATTTAAACAATGTCAGATACTATTAAAGTAACATTCTTGTTAACTAAGTAACTCCGGGGACCGTTTGATTCTCAATTTATGCTATTACCAAACATATTAATTAGCTTGATTTTTAAGTAATCATACTTGTTGGAAATGCTTCGGTGAAGTTTATTTCTTTCAAGTAAATTATAGCTTTATCCCACAAGTGATGTCAGTTTCCGAAAATATTTTTTCTAAGATTTGTGTCATCGGTAATTTAATCTTTAACTTATTTTCCGATTAATATTGATGTCAAAATAACATTACTGAGTTTTGCTGCCTTTGGCAGAACTTCTTGGAATCTTCGAACTTTCCTTTGTGCTTTTGAAAATAATTGATTTCTTAGCATTTCAGGTAACCATTTTCAGTTATATGTATTTTACGGAACGCACTAGATGTCTAACACATCACTTAAATGTTGCCCATGCACTTGTTATAGCATTGCTCAGTTGAACCCACAAGTTTTGATATCTCAAGCTTGTTTTCAATGTTAAATGATCAAAACTATATCTTGATTTCTAGTCTACTAAGTCAAGTCTCGGACTAGGTTAGAATTTATAGTTAAGTATCACACATCACCCTTGAAGATGAAGATCTACGAAGACATTTGGAGAACATGTGAAGACTGAACCATTTTATTTTACTATATCTCACCATTCTATCTGTTGAGATCTATGTCGTATGACTTCTAGTATACTTACAAAAAGAAGAAGTTTCGAGTCAAGTTTGTCTTGTAAAAAATCTCGAAATATGATTCTAAGCAAAGATGTTCAAATGTCCTTAACAATATTTGTTATATGAATTAATTTGTGGATCAATTAAAAATTACCCATGCAAAGGATTTTATCATTTGGGGATGTGTCAAACATCATAAGAGAGCAATATTGAACTTACTGATATTTCTACTCAGGATAGGTTGGCAAATCAGTTTGCAAACAATATATCTGAGTTTCAGAAATACAGGAAGGTTAGCAAACCAGTTCGCAAACCGCAAGTTCAGTTGGGAATAGTTCACGAACCCGGTTGGCAAACCGTGGTAAACTGAGTTTTCAAAGTTGGAATAATAGGCTAGCAGTTGGCGAACCCGGTTCATGAACCATTTTCAAATGAGTTCGGCAGTCTTGTAGGGTTGGCGAACCCGATTCACAAACCATAGCATCATGACTCGTGAACAAGCCCCACGGTTGGCGAACCGTTGTACCAACTGTCCCTGTTTATATTTTAGTATATGCTCAAAGACTTATTTTCGTAATATATTTAGCATCACTAGAACTCTCTTAAACATTTACAAGACTTCATTGATCAATTAAACACTTATGTGTGTGCATCATGATTAAAATCTTTACTGTTCGAATAAATATCAAATTGCTTTTAGTTCTTTGGCTAACTTGCCAAACCGAACGGTCATTATACACGGTTCTGTAACCATACCTAAGTGTATATTCTTCTATTGTATTTTTCAAGAATATTTTTTTTTGATTCTCAATCTTAGCTTGAATTCTAAGAAATCCATGGTCTTGGAAAAACTATAAATAGAGATACTCTTTCAAGTGGGAAAATTCAATCCCTGACACTTTATGTCCTAGTTGATTATAGAGTCGTCCTCTATTGATCTAGGTTTCCTCTGAGAAACATAATTAGGTCTACGACTAAAAAGACTTTTCTTTGGGGATTCATGAAGCTAAGTACGACTATCTTTACCCTGATAGTCCGTGTATCATGATCTTGCTTTCTGTAATAGTAGTTCTCGTAGTCTCTTTCAGGCAACATAGATAGAAATCGCAAGGTTCTATTTGTTTCAGACTTTGTGATTAATCCTCAAGATAGATATAAAAACTGATCTTAGTTGATCTTTTGAAGATTGTTCTTGAGTGGCGGTTAAGAATCTAGGTTTCTCTTCGGGAGTCGTAAGACACAGATTTGTGAGGTTTGCTAGCTTTGTCTATTGCAAACAAATTTTCACACCTTGATCTTTGATCTAAACGGAAATTAAATAGGCTTATCTGTTAGAGGCAGATTGGTATCAAAAGTCTTCACTTCGGCTGAAGCAACTCTTAGGATGTAAAGGACGTCAACTAAGGGAATTAAGTGCGTAGAACCTTCCGAGGTTCAAGAAATGTAAGGAGCACTACTGTAACTGAATCGCTTGGAGGGTGGGTTCGGTCTCAACTACATTTCATTTCGAAGTCTGATAGTTGGCTAATGTTTGTAGCGGCTTAATACAGTGTGGTGTTTAAATCTGGAAGAGGTGCCGGGATTTTATTGCTATTACGGTTTCCTCGTTAACAAAAAATTTGTTGTCTTATGTTTTTTCTTTTCCTCATTATATTGTTTATCTTTTATAATCAGATTTGCTCAGTTTTGTACTTATTGTCGGGGTTCAGAGCCATCTACACATGCTAATTAATCTTTCAAAAATAAACTAGCTAACAAGAAACACTTGATCTCTCGGTTTGCTCCATGAACCTCACTAAGATCTAAGATAAGAAAAAAAGATAGAGAACCACACAGATGCAAGCCATTAAAAAAAAAAAAGGTAAAAGTGAGGTTCAGATCCATCCACACAGATTTAACGTGGTTCAACAATATACACAATATGTGTATATTGTTACATCTACCAAACGGCTACGACCTCTTTATTCATTATAGAATCACCAACTGAGAATTACACATATGATTGACTAAATTAATACATTGAATCGCCACAACGTGACTAAATACAAGAACTCTCACAAACACCTTATAAATCCAAAGTAGTGTCTTCACCCGTACGAGATCTACCACAATTAGACGATCTTCTCTGCACACCCTGACATAGATCACCATGGATGCCTTCAACTCAACACCAATAATCTAATACAGTGCCACCAAAGATGATCTTATCCTCAAACACGATACTCTTACCAATATCTCCATATGAATACTCTGAGAACGCAGGGGTACCAAAATACGCCACCACTTTTTTCTTAGACAATTTGTATGGAAAAACTCAACACAACTCCGACAGTTAAACTCAATCAAGGAATAATATCTTAGAGTTATATATATATATATATATATATATATATATATATATATATATATATATATATATATATATATATATATATATATCTTGTGATTAAAACGTTTACAGAACTGAATCTGTGAACCTAATCACAAAGAGATAACTTGGACGGTTCCAAAGACCAATGTCCAAGAATCAATCAAGTCGTATCCAATAAACTAGGTTGGATGTCTCCACTATGATTCATCAACACACAACTTGTGATACTTCAATTATAAAGATAAACAATATAATGCGAAAAAAAAAAATAATACAGACACCAGAAGTTTTGCTAACGAGGAAACCGCAAATGCAGAAAAACCTCGGGACCTAGTTCAGATTGAACACCAATCTGTATTAAGCCGCTACAGACACTAGCCTACTACCAATTAACTTTATATTGGAATGTAGTTGAGCCCTAAAAGGTATCCCACCTATTCAGGTATCCCACTTTATATTTGCGCTCCTTATACCTCTTGAATCCCAGCAGGACTCCGTGCAATTAATTCCCTTAGATGACGTCACACCAACTAAGAGTTGCTTCAACTCAATTGAAGACTTTAAACCAAATCTTCCTCCCACATATTAAGCATATATGATTGATTTCCTGATTACGATCGAAACGTATAATTAAAATCAAACGTATAATCTGATGTAGTTTTGAAGTGGTAAGTAAAGGGGTTTGATTCTCGGACTTGTGAAGTTGATTTTAGACTTAAATTATAAAATTAATCTAGCAAATCAAATAAAATATAGTGACAATATTGAGAGATTACTGGGAATCAGGATTTCACCAAACTCATATTTTATGGTTCAATTATTTAATCGTTGATAATTATAGCTCCAAAAAATAATAACTATTGACTCTAAATCTTTGCCAAGGTAGATTTTGTAAAAACATTAATTGTAAATGGTAAGCATGGGTTATTAAAACACCTAAGCTAAGCATAACCCATCAAACTAAATCACAACTAATTAATTTAAAATCATAATGCAAATTATGTCAATGCAAAAGTCATAAAACGAATTTAATAAAATTACCATAGTGCCGAGAATTGGCTTCCTCCATCATCCCAGTGATGGGGTTTAGCTCCACATGGTGAAAATACGCTCAAAATATTTATTCATAGCTCAAAAGTGTGTTTACAATGATGAAAAGAGAGAAGAATGGTAAAAACAAAAAACTGTAACGTGTATAAGCGTTACAAACTGACTGTTACAATGAATTACACTGTAGCAAGAACAAGAGTTATGTATCGCAACAAATTTAGCGACTTCTAATGCAGGCTTTGTTCTTCAGCTTCTTCTTCACCAGCAGCAGCAGGGAACTTTTCCTACGAACTCTGGTTTCTTCTCTAGAGCTCTCTGTTCTATCCCCAATCACTCGCTAACCTTATCTGACCCCAAAGCAACCTATTTATATGTAACAGTGCCCTCGAATCTCTGTGATAACTGGTATTATCTTATCTTTATCTTCTCTGCACTTCACGGGAATAATTTCCTGTTTTAACTTCTTCATGTTGCCAACAGCTATGAACTCTCCATTTTTATCTCCTTCACGCTCTAAACATGTTTCCGACACATAAAATCTACTCCATAACTCGTTTCAATCTCAGCAATGCTCGGGAAAGAAAGAAGCAAACCAGTGAAAACTATACTCTCTTTTTTGGTTCATCAGATGATTCAACCCTTGTTGAACGAATCAAACCACTTTAACGTCCATGTTTGGACTTAACAAGTCAATCCCACTCAAATCCTTCGATTGAATCTCCATAAACTCGCCCAAAAGTCAAATCCTGCAAAATTTTCCCGCCAAAATTCCTATTCTGAATTCTTGATGTCCAAATTACCTAGCCAATTTTTATCGAAACAAAATCCCATATCATCCCTGTTTAGTCCCTGGGAACAAACCCATTTGATTTTATCCATTGAGTCTCAGAAAAACTCATTCAATTTTCGAACCCTAATCTGTTATCGTTGAAAACAAGTTTTCCCGTCAAAAATATGAAATTCAAACAGAGAAGATGACGTCCCCTTATCCATCAACGGTGTCTCTTTAGCAATTTGGGGGTATAAATAACAATTCTTGGGGTGCGAATAGCAATTTGTTGGGTACAAAGAGTAATTTTGGGCTATAAATAGTGAAAACTCCTGGGGTGCCTTTATCAACTCCTCCGGGTGCCTTTAGTAGTTCCTCCTGCGGGTACCGATAACACTTTTTGATCCAATTTCTCCGCAAAAGCTTATTTCTCCAAAAATACCTACAAAGACATAAAATACCAAAATAAAAACAAAAATGGGTACTGACAATATGGAAAACTGAGATCAAAATAGACACAAAAATGCGTCTATCAAATACCCTCAAACTTATTTGCTAGTCCCGAGCAATTCTAATGTACAAAATAAAATCCTAACTTACTGTCGCAGGCATCGCGGTTGCACTTAGCATGTGCAACAAGCCTTTAAACCCCTAGGTGGCCCTAGTGGCCGAGTTATAGTCTCGGGAGGGTTTACAAGAGGTGTACCCACAAAACCTTTGCTCCATGCCCTAGCTATCTATGAAGAACCTTGGATGGCACTAAAGAATCTCCTTGATTGACATACTCTCATTGACTACATGAGGAAGTACGCTGATGCGAAATTCCAATTGATGTACACGAGTTTGCCCTCAAGCATACTAAAATTCATATATAAGTGACAGAGCTCTACTCAGATAGTCGCACTATGGACATTAGTATCCGGAGTCAACAAATCACATAGATATATTAAGAGATGGATATAGGGAAAAACATAGATGGTTTTGATGTTGACTGGGTGAACGGTGTTTCTCATATCTGTCTGAAGGCCACTGCCAAAATGAACCTATCCTAATGGACTGAGATACTAGTCTGGATAATATCAACACAACTAGCATATACAAGGGAACCAGTGGTCAATAATCCTAACTCTAGGTTAACACAACTGGCATATACAAGGGTACCAGTGGTCGACTTTATTGAATTTATTCCGGTTGGTCTGGTCTCAATTATTTTTTTTCTTTTTTTTTTCTTTTCATCTTTTTCATTTATTTTTTTTCCCGGTATCTCAATCACTCTATTTCACCCTAGCAGTGGTAACAAATTGATTCGTGAGCCTCACCTAATCACTTAGAGAAACATATTTTAAAAAGAAAACAAAATAAAAACAGAAGTGAAAAGGACTTAACGAGATATAGTGAAACTATCATATTATTTCTAACACCTGAGCTCTGTGCTTTTATGAATAGACTCTTTAGATGTTGCCATATAATCAGATTGGTTCCTCAACTCCTACAATCAAGATGCTTCCATACACTTAGATTGGTTGGTGCCATCCTTATTTAGCATAAATTTCTAGGCTCTGGAGTTTATTTATTGCAACTAAAAAGTTTCTCCCATACCCCCAAACTTAAATCTAACATTGTCCTCAATGTTCTAAAGATGAAATTAAAAGCATGAACAATGAGAAACTGTTACCATTGGAAGCAAAAGATTTAAGGAAAAATATTACCATGTTGCATGAGATTGGGTTACCCCGTGCTAAGTTTCAAGTCTTCAGCCAGACATCAAATACCACAAAATGGCTAATTACCTTTCAAATCATATATCAATAGCCGAAACAATTTTGGGTCAACAAAACCAAATAATACTGCCATAATTATAAGAAAACTGCACTGGATTAGATAAATAAACAAATATAGCAAAACCTGATCCAAAAATTCTTGCAAGACAACTGAGTTTATCTGTGCCGTCCACTTGGGCTTCATATGAGTGTCTTGACAAATAGACTCATTCGAACAACAAGTTTTTAATAGATGGATTTACTCCTGGACAGTATCAGGAGGATCCGATTGCGGAGTCGTGAGTGACTCAAGTAATACCTCAGGCACGCTAGGCTCGAGTCCTAAGCTAGGGACTTTTAATGGGGATACTTGACCATCACTACCCCCAAACTTAGGGTAGTCAATATTCTCAAACAAACCTATAATTATTGCTTGAATTTTCGGATCCTTGGAGTCTTTAAAATAATCAAGAGCTTCTTCTACTTCATTATCCCTAAACTTAGGTCATTACTACTCTCTGTAAGACCTTGCACTACAGCTTGAATTTCGGGTCTATAGAGTCTTTAAAGTACTCGAGAGCTTCTTATAGTTCAACAGTTTGGTCACCTAACTGACTTAAGATAATCTCATCAAATTCATCCAAAGAATCATCCAATAAAATGCCGTCCCAATTATCTTGAACTAGATCCTGAACTAAAGTGCTAAGCATATTCACTTCCTCTGATTCATCAAAAGGTTGTCTAATAACATTAAAGACATTTAGTTCAGTGGTCATATTACCAAAGGATATGTTCATAAGTCATGTCCTACAGTTGATGACAACATTAGTTGTGGCTAAAAATGGGTGACCTAAAATCACCGGTATTTGAGCACTAGGGTCCTGAACATGCTGGGTATCTAGAAAAAAAAAATCCACTGGATAAATGAACTTATCAACCTCAATCAGAACATCCTCTATGACACCATGAGGTACTTTGACAGACCTATCAGCTAATTGTAGTGTCATTTTTGTCGGTTTCAACTCTCCAAGACCTAGCTGGGTGAACACATGGTAAGGAAGTAAGTTAACACTGGCTCCTAAGTCAAGTAATGCCTTATCAATCATGTGATTACCAATCTTACAAGATATGGTGGGCCATCCAGGATCTTTGTACTTAGGGTCTGTTTGGTTCAGAAGGATTGAACTTACCTGACCAGCTAAAAAGGCTTTCTTATGGACATTAAGCTTAAACTTTCGAGTACAAAGATCCTTAAGGAACTTGGCATAAGCAGGTATTTTCCTGATTGTTTCTAGTAATTGAATGTTAATAGTTACTTGTTAAATATTTCCATTATTTCATTGAAAGTTTATTCCCTCTTGGTTGGAGCTAACAACTGTGGATATGGGGCTATGGGAACATAGTGAGACCTATCGAGGACCGCATTGGACTCTTTAGATACTTTATCAGTCTCTTCAACTATGGGCTCTTCTTCGGAAGTAGAGGGTGGAACTACACTATGTCCATTATCAGACATGACTACCTTATTGTCCACCGTTTTACTACTTCTAAGGGTTGTTATAGAGTTCATATGATCGAACTCTTTCTCTCTAGAGGATAGTTCATGAATTCCTCTGCGATGGGGTAGTGGTTGATTGGGGGACTTTCCCTTTTCTCTTTTGCTCAAAAACTATGCAATTATACTAACCTGATTTTTTAACTCTGAAATATCCTGAAAGTTTTCCTGTAAACCTTTCTCAACTGTTTGCTTAAGCTCTGCACTGTTATGAGATAAGACGGTAAGAGACTCTTCTAAGCTCATGATTTTTTTATCCGACAGGTTCTGATACTGATCTGGACCTAAATGGTTCTTGGTATACCCAAAACCAGAGAAATTATGAGAATTACTAGGCTGACCTTGACTCTGGCCCTTAGACCAAGAAAAATTAGGGTGGTTCCTCCAAACAAGGTTATAGGTATCTGAATATGGATCAAATCTCTAACGGTTTTCAAACCTAGTATTGTTATAAAGAGCATGGGCTTGCTCTTCGTATCTAGCATGGTGTGACCTTTGATTCATTTCTAAGGCCTCTAGACGCCTAAGAATATCATACCCATAATCAACTCTATCGACCCTATGGATATAATTTCTAGGTATTTATGGTTCTCTCATTGAGGCCCATTGCCTAGTTTTCTCAGCTAACTCGATAAAATCGTCAAAACAAGCATCTGGGTCCTGATGGGTGAATTATCCACCACTAATTGTTTCTACCTGCATGCGGGTTTCACTATCAAGGACCTCATATAAAATTTGGGCCAAGTGGGATTTTTCAAATCCGTGATGTGGGCACTGGTATAACAATTCACTAAACCTTTCTACATAATCATGAATTTTTTCACCTAGTTTCTGCTTGAAGGTTTGGATAGATTGCCGAACAGCAACGGTCTTATGGTGTGGGTAGAATTTCTTCACAATTACCTCTATAAGACCATCCCAGGTGGTAATTGTTTTAGAAGGGATAAAATGATACCACTCCTTGGATTTCTCATCAAGAGAGAAGTGAAACAAATGTAAACAAATCATTTCAAAGTCTCCTATCTGGGTATACAGGTTCTCATTATCTAACCCCCTAAAGGTACAAAGAATTCCAATTGTCTCAGGTCTAATATCAAATTGGACCGTAGAAGCTGGTATAACCACACCTGGGTCATGCACTACTCTAGACGGGTTCAAACGGTCCCTAAGGGTTTTTACCGATACCACGTCATCATTTTCATTAATCATTTCGACGAAAATAGAATTACCACCTAAATCCGTGTAACAGGTTGGACTCAAATTAAAAAGATCGTTATCCCCAAGTCTATCTCCTACCTGTTTCCAACGGCGCATACACAAGTAGAACCGCTAGTGGTAACCAAAATATTGTGTACATGCAAATGTTGGGGTTCACTAATTTAGGTAAGCTTGGGTTACCTTTAACAATATATACCAACAGTCAGAGGCTGATCAATGGTACTAGGCTAAGGTTTGTGGTTTTTCGGATGATAACGCCCAAAGGGTTCACCGTACTAAACCACGTGGTTTCCTAAAATCGGTGCCAGGCGAAAATGCAATTGGTGTGTGCACGTGTATATATATATATATATATATATTAATAAAATAACAAAAATATTTACAATTAAATAAATAAAATAATTATGTACAAATAAAAACGTAACAAAAAAAAACTACCTTATTTACAAAAATAAAATCTTGAGTATGCTACTTACCTTTTTGGTAGGCAAATCCACAATAAATGCAAAAATATCCTGCACAATAAAAACAAGAAGAATAACAAGTAAAATCAGAGAAAATAAAAATAAAATAAAATAAAGTTCTGTATGATTCTTAATTTCTTTATTGTTCTTCCTTTGCGCAATCATAAAATCTTATAAATTACCAAATAAAAAATAAAAATAAAATAATACTAAACAAAACTAAAAATAATAAAAATCTAAAACCTAACCTAAAGGCAAGTCCGCATCGGCGGCGCCAAAAACTGATGTAGTTTTGAAGTGGTAAGTAAAAGGGTTTGATTCTCGGACTTGTGAAGTTGATTTTAGACTTAAATTATAAAATTAATCTAGCAAATCAAATAAAATATAGTTACAATATTGAGAGATTATTGGGAATCAGGATTTCACCAAACTCATATTTTGTGGTTCAATTATTTATTCGTTGACAATTATAGCTCCAAAAATAATAACTATTGACTCTATCTTTGCCAAGGGAGATTTTGTAAAAACATTAATTGTAAATGGTAAGCATGGATTATCAAAACACCCAAGCTAAGCATAACCCATCAAACTAAATCACAACTAATTAATTTAAAATCATAATTCAAATTATATTAATGCAAAATTCATAAATATGGTGATGTGGTTTAGCTCCACATGGTGAAAACACGCTCAAAATATTTATTCATAGCTCAAAAGTGTGTTTACAATGGTGAAAAGAGAGAACAATGATAAAAACAGAAAACTGTAACGTGTATAAGCGTTACAAACTGACTGTTACAATGAATTACACTGTAGCAAGAACGACAGTTATGTATCGCAGCAAATTTAGCGACTTCTAATGCAGGCTTTGTTCTTCAGGTTCTTCTTCACCAGCAGCAGCAGGGAACTTTTCCTACGAACTCTGGTTTCTTCTCTACAACTCTCTGTTCTATCCCCAATCACTCACTAACCTTCTCTGACCCCAAAGCAACCTATTTATATGTAACAGTGCCCTCGAATCTCTGTGATAACTGGTATTATCGTATCTTTATCTTCTCCGCACTTCACGGGAATAATTTCCTGTTTTAACTTATTCACGTTGCTAACAGCTGTGAACTCTCCCTTTTTATCTCCTTCACGCTCTACACATGTTTCCAACACACGAAATCTACTCCATAACTCATTTCAATCTCAGCAATGCTCGGAAAATAAAGAAGCAAACCCGTGAAAACCATACTCTCTTTTTTGTTCATCAGATGATTCAAACCATGTTGAACGAATCAAACCACTTTAACGAATCGAGGGATTTTTGCTGCCAGAGTTATGGTTGAATTTCTTTGATTTGATACTATTTCAAATGCTTGATGATTTCCTCGAGATTGTGCAGGGAAAATCATCGAGGGATTACCGTAATATGGAAATCACACTTTTGCATGCTCTGAAATTATCGTCAAAGGTGTTCTTGCAGCAAATAATGGATCTCTCTTCATTATCCAGCTTTCCGAAGCTATGGGTGGGAATCCTCGGCCGCATGGAAATTTACGCCACAATCAAGATAAGAGGTAAAAAGAACGAAAAACTACGTGAACTTGTTCCTGAGCTTCTCAAGAATTCCTTGCTTGTTATGAAAACAAGTGGAATTCTCTTGAACCCCAAAATCAATCCTGGTTCTGATCCTACATTTTGGGAATTGACATGGCCCATCGTAGACAATCTAGTTCCTAGTTTAAAATCTGAAGTGTTTTCGGATAAAGAACCAGATGTTACCCAACAGCAAAAAGATTCAACAATACCGGAGCTCTCCAACAATGGCATCAGTACAAGTACGGCTTCTATACAGTCATAAATAGTTAGAATTTTCATTTACATTTTTTTGATCAATTTTTTTTTTCAATATCAGCAGCTTTTTTGGTAAATTTTTATGAATGCATCTCTCCATTTATCAATTTGAGATGTTTTGTGAATGCCATATGTTTAATGTATAAGATTTTTTATAAGAGGTTGCGATAGGTGCCCAAAACTTACAGAATGGGCACCTAACCGAATCATACCTGATGTATACCAAAAATTCAGGGTTCTTTTTCTTCGGGTTCTTGGGAACATTACTCATTTTCATCTCTGGATATTTGTTGCAGTCTTTTGGTTCTTCAGGGCTTTCTGATTTTATTCCTAATCGAATCATTTGTAAGCTTGTTTTGTTTGTATGGTTAACACAGCAGGAACGTATGAGAAGACATAATCAGTGATGATTAGTGTGAAAATCAATGGATTCAAAAATGCAAGAGCAAAACTAAGATAAATGAACCAAGAAAAGAAAAGGTGATTAACTAAACCATGAAACCAATTAAAAAGATTTTTTATTTTTTCTTTTATTAATATTCTTCGAAAGAATTCTCATCAGACTTGTAGCCGAGCAACAAGTTGGGCTCCAACTCCTTTTTGAACGACCACACTTAATCTATGAAAAAAGAAATCTCCTACCCGCACATTAGCATCATGGCTGGCCATGTAATTGCACAGACGTTTAATAAAGTCTATCGTTCCATCACCCAAGCTCACCAAGAGTAGTAAAGGTTAAAGCACAAAACCCGTAGCCTTGAGATGTGCATTTTTCCAAATACTTGGTATTTTTACGACTGACAGCAGCCTTGATAGCCTAACCCACCTCCAAAGTACGACCATTACTCCCAGCAAAGGGTGAAACAATTGTCACATCGAAGCAAACATCCCGACTATTATCTCAATTTAGAACTAGAACATCAGCAGGTCTGAGAGAAGTACTATTGTTCGCAAAAAGACCCAGGTCGACCTCTTTTCGTGCAGACACTCCAGCCCGGTAACATATGTCTGCAATCGTGTCACGCACCAAGTCATGTCGAAATTTTAACCCCACTTCGTTCGTACAATGCACTGCATGGTCGCCAAAAACATCCATCTCCTTCTTGCAGAAGGGGCACAAGCTTCCTGATTCAAACAAGGGGATACCAAGTCTATAACGTAGTACCACACTGAATTGCCTCGCACTAATATGCTGATTTAAACCAGCAATAGGAATAGCCAAAAAGAAATCCAGGGCATGCTTCATTTGGTTACTCTGCCATAGCAATGAATCACGTTCAGACAACTTGTAATGGGAAGTCAAGTTCTTCTTTACTGCATCGAAATAGACAGTTGCCAGAGTTGACATAAAATGAGTGGCAGTTCTATCGATGCATATAGGAGAACCGGGACTACAAAGAGATTTGAAAGACGATGCAGCTCGCTCAATATGGGAGCTAAAACCATTGATACCAGTACGCCTCAAGATAACAGATTGCGGTTCTAATGTTTGCAGACACGACGCCAAATAACAATATTGCATAGTGTCTTGCATCAAATAAACGCCCGAACCACTCAGTCTGAGAGGCAACGTGGAAAACCGCATTTGCAAAGGGCCAAATCCTGGACCATCTCCAGTGATTACATGCCGTAGGAACTTGTAGAGACGAGAGTCAAACAAGTCTTGAACTGCAAATATGCAGTCTGGAAAGGTAGTGCGTAAGGCAAAATATAAGTGAGAAACACCAGCACATTTTCTAAACAAAAGAAGCTCACACTATGGATCTTCAAGTTTTTCCACTGCATCGATAAGCTCCACTGTTTTATGCACTATTTTTACAACCATATCCGCGTTGAATTGAGCATCAAGACTAACAGGGGTGCCTAACAACTTAACCCCTTTCTCTGGCCTACTAATATCCGACGGAAACATACCTGCAATGGCTGCTCTGGGATCTGGAGAAGGCCAAAACAATTCAGTCTTCTTGATGTTCAAAAACAACCCCCTCGCAACACCTTCCTCATGTATGATCTTCAGTGCTTTTGCAACCATAATAGTGTCCCCAATCACCGTACCATCATCAAGGTACCATGCCTGCAGTTCTAAATCACACCTTTCTGAAATACTCAAGACTAGCGGATGGAGAGTGAGGGAAAACAAAAGTGGCCCTAAAGGATCACCTTGTTGCACCCCCTGAGCTGAAGAAAGTACATGATCCATGTAATATAATCGTGCCAGTGAAGCGTTACAAAACTCAACCCAATGAGATATCGATGAAAATAACCTACGTACCTCTGAGATCATGGATGTTCTATCTATGAGATTAAACGCATAAACCAGCTACATGGATAACGTATTTTGGTCCTCTTTCTCTTCAAGCACGCGATTAACAGCATGAAGAATCGCTTCTCCACCGCACTTACCCCCCCACTCCAAACTGGAAACCACCCAGATAAGAGTTCATTTCCTTGCCTACAAAAGATGCAGCACATTTAAAGACCAGTCTCCTCCAAATATTGCCCACTCAAAAGAATCCCTTTTTTTTGAACCAGATGTCAATGACTGAGTCAAAAAGAGGTGATTCGGTCAAAAAGAATCCTTTTTTTTACATTGACTTAAAATGATAAGTAGTTATTTGACTGAGTCAAAAAGAAGGGACTTGGTTAACCAGATGTCTTAGATCAGCCCCTTTTTTGGAAACTTGACATTGAGTTCGGACGTCTTTAAGAAAAACATCGCCCCAAAAAATAAATATAAGAGAAAATATTTCTTATGTCCAATGTGGACAAAATACTATTGAAAAGGTGCGGGTACCTAGTATGCCACCAATATTTTTGGTCTAAAGTAGATATACGGGGCTATTGTACTATGATATTTTTCAAATCATCTTACGAAAAAAGATAATGTCACAAAATAGACAAATAAATTATCTACTTGACTACTACTTTAAAATTATGAAGTTACAAATGCAAGAAAATAATACTAACATTAGAATTTTGGAACGAAGAAACAATCGCAGCCGACTACTCCCGGGACCTTGTATCAAACTCCCCCCTCTTATGTGAAAGCGAGTCAGACCAATCGACCAACCAATTACACTGGTACATGTGCTCCGGGGCTCACAATTGTTTGATCTACACGGATGAATTCCCTTATTACTAACCTCGTTAATCTATGTAAGTTGTTCCTCATATATCGAGAAGACTATCTCTAACCTACCAACATGATGACTAAGGTACTTCCCTACACTTAATCAAGATGATGTAAAATCTCTAAAATAATTTCTACTATGTTTTGTGGGTTTCACTGTGCACGTAAAACTAAGTTTCTTATGCTCTATACTTAAAATTATAAATTTTTTATTTAAGATACGGAAACCTCAGTTTTTACATGGAAGAAGATATTTATTGATTAGGTATGTATGTACATTTAATTCTAATCTTACAGAAGGTGTAAACTAAGTGAATCAACCAAGTTTTAATGATGTAACAAAGTTTTAAATTAATACTTTGAATCTTGATAACCGACCCTTCAACTATTCGCATTAGGTTTCCGGAATATGGTTCTTATTTACTCAGGCGTAAACAACTACAGTCTCTTAAGTAGACCACACATTATTTTCCTTCTTAAAATACTTTAGCTTACCTTACTTTTGAAATAGGCAGGAAGATTGATCTAATACCTCGTGTAAGTTTTCTCTTTCTCAAAAGATCTCTACTTATGGTGCAAAAATCATATAAGCTAGCTTAGCATTTAAACAATGTCAGATACTATTAAAGTAACATTCTTGTTAACTAAGTAACTCCGGGGACCGTTTGATTCTCAATTTATGCTATTACCAAACATATTAATTAGCTTGATTTTTAAGTAATCATACTTGTTGGAAATGCTTCGGTGAAGTTTATTTCTTTCAAGTAAATTATAGCTTTATCCCACAAGTGATGTCAGTTTCCGAAAATATTTTTTCTAAGATTTGTGTCATCGGTAATTTAATCTTTAACTTATTTTCCGATTAATATGATTGTCAAAAATAACATTACTGAGTTTTGCTGCCTTTGGCAGAACTTCTTGGAATCTTCGAACTTTCCTTTGTGCTTTTGAAAATAATTGATTTCTTAGCATTTCAGGTAACCATTTTCAGTTATATGTATTTTACGGAACGCACTAGATGTCTAACACATCACTTAAATGTTGCCCATGCACTTGTTATAGCATTGCTCAGTTGAACCCACAAGTTTTGATATCTCAAGCTTGTTTTCAATGTTAAATGATCAAAACTATATCTTGATTTCTAGTCTACTAAGTCAAGTCTCGGACTAGGTTAGAATTTATAGTTAAGTATCACACATCACCCTTGAAGATGAAGATCTACGAAGACATTTGGAGAACATGTGAAGACTGAACCATTTTATTTTACTACTATCTCACCATTCTATCTGTTGAGATCTATGTCGTATGACTTCTAGTATACTTACAAAGAAGAAGTTTCGAGTCAAGTTTGTCTTGTAAAAAATCTCGAAATATGATTCTAAGCAAAGATGTTCAAATGTCCTTAACAATATTTGTTATATGAATTAATTTGTGGATCAATTAAAAATTACCCATGCAAAGGATTTTATCATTTGGGGATGTGTCAAACATCATAAGAGAGCAATATTGAACTTACTGATATTTCTACTCAGGATAGGTTGGCAAATCAGTTTGCAAACAATATATCTGAGTTTCAGAAATACAGGAAGGTTAGCAAACCAGTTCGCAAACCGCAAGTTCAGTTGGGAATAGTTCACGAACCCGGTTGGCAAACCGTGGTAAACTGAGTTTTCAAAGTTGGAATAATAGGCTAGCAGTTGGCGAACCCGGTTCATGAACCATTTTCAAATGAGTTCGGCAGTCTTGTAGGGTTGGCGAACCCGATTCACAAACCATAGCATCATGACTCGTGAACAAGCCCCACGGTTGGCGAACCGTTGTACCAACTGTCCCTGTTTATATTTTAGTATATGCTCAAAGACTTATTTTCGTAATATATTTAGCATCACTAGAACTCTCTTAAACATTTACAAGACTTCATTGATCAATTAAACACTTATGTGTGTGCATCATGATTAAAATCTTTACTGTTCGAATAAATATCAAATTGCTTTTAGTTCTTTGGCTAACTTGCCAAACCGAACGGTCATTATACACGGTTCTGTAACCATACCTAAGTGATATTCTTCTATTGTATTTTTCAAGAATATTTTTTTTTGATTCTCAATCTTAGCTTGAATTCTAAGAAATCCATGGTCTTGGAAAAACTATAAATAGAGATACTCTTTCAAGTGGGAAAATTCAATCCCTGACACTTTATGTCCTAGTTGATTATAGAGTCGTCCTCTATTGATCTAGGTTTCCTCTGAGAAACATAATTAGGTCTACGACTAAAAAGACTTTTCTTTGGGGATTCATGAAGCTAAGTACGACTATCTTTACCCTGATAGTCCGTGTATCATGATCTTGCTTTCTGTAATAGTAGTTCTCGTAGTCTCTTTCAGGCAACATAGATAGAAATCGCAAGGTTCTATTTGTTTCAGACTTTGTGATTAATCCTCAAGATAGATATATGAAAACTGATCTTAGTTGATCTTTTGAAGATTGTTCTTGAGTGGCGGTTAAGAATCTAGGTTTCTCTTCGGGAGTCGTAAGACACAGATTTGTGAGGTTTGCTAGCTTTGTCTATTGCAAACAAATTTTCACACCTTGATCTTTGATCTAAACGGAAATTAAATAGGCTTATCTGTTAGAGGCAGATTGGTATCAAAAGTCTTCACTTCGGCTGAAGCAACTCTTAGGATGTAAAGGACGTCAACTAAGGGAATTAAGTGCGTAGAACCTTCCGAGGTTCAAGAAATGTAAGGAGCACTACTGTAACTGAATCGCTTGGAGGGTGGGTTCGGTCTCAACTACATTTCATTTCGAAGTCTGATAGTTGGCTAATGTTTGTAGCGGCTTAATACAGTGTGGTGTTTAAATCTGGAAGAGGTGCCGGGATTTTATTGCTATTACGGTTTCCTCGTTAACAAAAAATTTGTTGTCTTATGTTTTTTCTTTTCCTCATATTGTTTATCTTTTATAATCAGATTTGCTCAGTTTTGTACTTATTGTCGGGGTTCAGAGCCATCTACACATGCTAATTAATCTTTCAAAAATAAACTAGCTAACAAGAAACACTTGATCTCTCGGTTTGCTCCATGAACCTCACTAAGATCTAAGATAAGAAAAAAAGATAGAGAACCACACAGATGCAAGCCATTAAAAAAAAAGAAGGTAAAAGTGAGGTTCAGATCCATCCACACAGATTTAACGTGGTTCAACAATATACACAATATGTGTATATTGTTACATCTACCAAACGGCTACGACCTCTTTATTCATTATAGAATCACCAACTGAGAATTACACATATGATTGACTAAATTAATACATTGAATCGCCACAACGTGACTAAATACAAGAACTCTCACAAACACCTTATAAATCCAAAGTAGTGTCTTCACCCGTACGAGATCTACCACAATTAGACGATCTTCTCTGCACACCCTGACATAGATCACCATGGATGCCTTCAACTCAACACCAATAATCTAATACAGTGCCACCAAAGATGATCTTATCCTCAAACACGATACTCTTACCAATATCTCCATATGAATACTCTGAGAACGCAGGGGTACCAAAATACGCCACCACTTTTTTCTTAGACAATTTGTATGGAAAAACTCAACACAACTCCGACAGTTAAACTCAATCAAGGAATAATATCTTAGAGTTATATATATATATATATATATCTTGTGATTAAAACGTTTACAGAACTGAATCTGTGAACCTAATCACAAAGAGATAACTTGGACGGTTCCAAAGACCAATGTCCAAGAATCAATCAAGTCGTATCCAATAAACTAGGTTGGATGTCTCCACTATGATTCATCAACACACAACTTGTGATACTTCAATTATAAAGATAAACAATATAATGCGAAAAAAAAAAATAATACAGACACCAGAAGTTTTGCTAACGAGGAAACCGCAAATGCAGAAAAACCTCGGGACCTAGTTCAGATTGAACACCAATCTGTATTAAGCCGCTACAGACACTAGCCTACTACCAATTAACTTTATATTGGAATGTAGTTGAGCCCTAAAAGGTATCCCACCTATTCAGGTATCCCACTTTATATTTGCGCTCCTTATACCTCTTGAATCCCAGCAGGACTCCGTGCAATTAATTCCCTTAGATGACGTCACACCAACTAAGAGTTGCTTCAACTCAATTGAAGACTTTAAACCAAATCTTCCTCCCACATATTAAGCATATATGATTGATTTCCTGATTACGATCGAAACGTATAATTAAAATCAAACGTATAATCTGATGTAGTTTTGAAGTGGTAAGTAAAGGGGTTTGATTCTCGGACTTGTGAAGTTGATTTTAGACTTAAATTATAAAATTAATCTAGCAAATCAAATAAAATATAGTGACAATATTGAGAGATTACTGGGAATCAGGATTTCACCAAACTCATATTTTATGGTTCAATTATTTAATCGTTGATAATTATAGCTCCAAAAAATAATAACTATTGACTCTAAATCTTTGCCAAGGTAGATTTTGTAAAAACATTAATTGTAAATGGTAAGCATGGGTTATTAAAACACCTAAGCTAAGCATAACCCATCAAACTAAATCACAACTAATTAATTTAAAATCATAATGCAAATTATGTCAATGCAAAAGTCATAAAACGAATTTAATAAAATTACCATAGTGCCGAGAATTGGCTTCCTCCATCATCCCAGTGATGGGGTTTAGCTCCACATGGTGAAAATACGCTCAAAATATTTATTCATAGCTCAAAAGTGTGTTTACAATGATGAAAAGAGAGAAGAATGGTAAAAACAAAAAACTGTAACGTGTATAAGCGTTACAAACTGACTGTTACAATGAATTACACTGTAGCAAGAACAAGAGTTATGTATCGCAACAAATTTAGCGACTTCTAATGCAGGCTTTGTTCTTCAGCTTTCTTCACCAGCAGCAGCAGGGAACTTTTCCTACGAACTCTGGTTTCTTCTCTAGAGCTCTCTGTTCTATCCCCAATCACTCGCTAACCTTATCTGACCCCAAAGCAACCTATTTATATGTAACAGTGCCCTCGAATCTCTGTGATAACTGGTATTATCTTATCTTTATCTTCTCTGCACTTCACGGGAATAATTTCCTGTTTTAACTTCTTCATGTTGCCAACAGCTATGAACTCTCCATTTTTATCTCCTTCACGCTCTAAACATGTTTCCGACACATAAAATCTACTCCATAACTCGTTTCAATCTCAGCAATGCTCGGGAAAGAAAGAAGCAAACCAGTGAAAACTATACTCTCTTTTTTGGTTCATCAGATGATTCAACCCTTGTTGAACGAATCAAACCACTTTAACGTCCATGTTTGGACTTAACAAGTCAATCCCACTCAAATCCTTCGATTGAATCTCCATAAACTCGCCCAAAAGTCAAATCCTGCAAAATTTTCCCGCCAAAATTCCTATTCTGAATTCTTGATGTCCAAATTACCTAGCCAATTTTTATCGAAACAAAATCCCATATCATCCCTGTTTAGTCCCTGGGAACAAACCCATTTGATTTTATCCATTGAGTCTCAGAAAAACTCATTCAATTTTCGAACCCTAATCTGTTATCGTTGAAAACAAGTTTTCCCGTCAAAAATATGAAATTCAAACAGAGAAGATGACGTCCCCTTATCCATCAACGGTGTCTCTTTAGCAATTTGGGGGTATAAAAACAATTCTTGGGGTGCGAATAGCAATTTGTTGGGTACAAAGAGTAATTTTGGGCTATAAATAGTGAAAACTCCTGGGGTGCCTTTATCAACTCCTCCGGGTGCCTTTAGTAGTTCCTCCTGCGGGTACCGATAACACTTTTTGATCCAATTTCTCCGCAAAAGCTTATTTCTCCAAAAATACCTACAAAGACATAAAATACCAAAATAAAAACAAAAATGGGTACTGACAATATGGAAAACTGAGATCAAAATAGACACAAAAATGCGTCTATCAAATACCCTCAAACTTATTTGCTAGTCCCGAGCAATTCTAATGTACAAAATAAAATCCTAACTTACTGTCGCAGGCATCGCGGTTGCACTTAGCATGTGCAACAAGCCTTTAAACCCCTAGGTGGCCCTAGTGGCCGAGTTATAGTCTCGGGAGGGTTTACAAGAGGTGTACCCACAAAACCTTTGCTCCATGCCCTAGCTATCTATGAAGAACCTTGGATGGCACTAAAGAATCTCCTTGATTGACATACTCTCATTGACTACATGAGGAAGTACGCTGATGCGAAATTCCAATTGATGTACACGAGTTTGCCCTCAAGCATACTAAAATTCATATATAAGTGACAGAGCTCTACTCAGATAGTCGCACTATGGACATTAGTATCCGGAGTCAACAAATCACATAGATATATTAAGAGATGGATATAGGGAAAAACATAGATGGTTTTGATGTTGACTGGGTGAACGGTGTTTCTCATATCTGTCTGAAGGCCACTGCCAAAATGAACCTATCCTAATGGACTGAGATACTAGTCTGGATAATATCAACACAACTAGCATATACAAGGGAACCAGTGGTCAATAATCCTAACTCTAGGTTAACACAACTGGCATATACAAGGGTACCAGTGGTCGACTTTATTGAATTTATTCCGGTTGGTCTGGTCTCAATTATTTTTTTTCTTTTTTTTTTCTTTTCATTTTTCATTTATTTTTTTTCCCGGTATCTCAATCACTCTATTTCACCCTAGCAGTGGTAACAAATTGATTCGTGAGCCTCACCTAATCACTTAGAGAACATATTTAAAAAGAAAAACAAAAAAAAACAGAAGTGAAAACGGCTTACGAGATATAGTGAAAATCATATTATTTCTAACACCTGAGCTCTGTGCTTTATGAATAGACTCTTAGATGTTGCCATATAATCAGATTGGTTCCTCAACTCCTACAATCAAGATGCTTCCATACACTTAGATTGGTTGGTGCCATCCTTATTTAGCATAAATTTCTAGGCTCTGGAGTTTATTTATTGCAACTAAAAAGTTTCTCCCATACCCCAAACTTAAATCTAACATTGTCCTCAATGTTCTAAAGATGAAATTAAAAGCATGAACAATGAGAAACTGTTACCATTGGAAGCAAAAGATTTAAGGAAAAATATTACCATGTTGCATGAGATTGGGTTACCCCGTGCTAAGTTTCAAGTCTTCAGCCAGACATCAAATACCACAAAATGGCTAATTACCTTTCAAATCATATATCAATAGCCGAAACAATTTTGGGTCAACAAAACCAAATAATACTGCCATAATTATAAGAAAACTGCACTGGATTAGATAAATAAACAAATATAGCAAAACCTGATCCAAAAATTCTTGCAAGACAACTGAGTTTATCTGTGCCGTCCACTTGGGCTTCATATGAGTGTCTTGACAAATAGACTCATTCGAACAACAAGTTTTTAATAGATGGATTTACTCCTGGACAGTATCAGGAGGATCCGATTGCGGAGTCGTGAGTGACTCAAGTAATACCTCAGGCACGCTAGGCTCGAGTCCTAAGCTAGGGACTTTTAATGGGGATACTTGACCATCACTACCCCCAAACTTAGGGTAGTCAATATTCTCAAACAAACCTATAATTATTGCTTGAATTTTCGGATCCTTGGAGTCTTTAAAATAATCAAGAGCTTCTTCTACTTCATTATCCCTAAACTTAGGTCATTACTACTCTCTGTAAGACCTTGCACTACAGCTTGAATTTCGGGTCTATAGAGTCTTTAAAGTACTCGAGAGCTTCTTATAGTTCAACAGTTTGGTCACCTAACTGACTTAAGATAATCTCATCAAATTCATCCAAAGAATCATCCAATAAAATGCCGTCCCAATTATCTTGAACTAGATCCTGAACTAAAGTGCTAAGCATATTCACTTCCTCTGATTCATCAAAAGGTTGTCTAATAACATTAAAGACATTTAGTTCAGTGGTCATATTACCAAAGGATATGTTCATAAGTCATGTCCTACAGTTGATGACAACATTAGTTGTGGCTAAAAATGGGTGACCTAAAATCACCGGTATTTGAGCACTAGGGTCCTGAACATGCTGGGTATCTAGAAAAAAAAAATCCACTGGATAAATGAACTTATCAACCTCAATCAGAACATCCTCTATGACACCATGAGGTACTTTGACAGACCTATCAGCTAATTGTAGTGTCATTTTTGTCGGTTTCAACTCTCCAAGACCTAGCTGGGTGAACACATGGTAAGGAAGTTAAGTTAACACCTCCTAAGTCAAGTAATGCCTTATCAATCATGTGATTACCAATCTTACAAGATATGGTGGGCCATCCAGGATCTTTGTACTTAGGGTCTGTTTGGTTCAGAAGGATTGAACTTACCTGACCAGCTAAAAAGGCTTTCTTATGGACATTAAGCTTAAACTTTCGAGTACAAAGATCCTTAAGGAACTTGGCATAAGCAGGTATTTTCCTGATTGTTTCTAGTAATTGAATGTTAATAGTTACTTGTTAAATATTTCCATTATTTCATTGAAAGTTTATTCCCTCTTGGTTGGAGCTAACAACTGTGGATATGGGGCTATGGGAACATAGTGAGACCTATCGAGGACCGCATTGGACTCTTTAGATACTTTATCAGTCTCTTCAACTATGGGCTCTTCTTCGGAAGTAGAGGGTGGAACTACACTATGTCCATTATCAGACATGACTACCTTATTGTCCACCGTTTTACTACTTCTAAGGGTTGTTATAGAGTTCATATGATCGAACTCTTTCTCTCTAGAGGATAGTTCATGAATTCCTCTGCGATGGGGTAGTGGTTGATTGGGGGACTTTCCCTTTTCTCTTTTGCTCAAAAACTATGCAATTATACTAACCTGATTTTTTAACTCTGAAATATCCTGAAAGTTTTCCTGTAAACCTTTCTCAACTGTTTGCTTAAGCTCTGCACTGTTATGAGATAAGACGGTAAGAGACTCTTCTAAGCTCATGATTTTTTTATCCGACAGGTTCTGATACTGATCTGGACCTAAATGGTTTCTTGGTATACCCAAAACCAGAGAAATTATGAGAATTACTAGGCTGACCTTGACTCTGGCCCTTAGACCAAGAAAAATTAGGGTGGTTCCTCCAAACAAGGTTATAGGTATCTGAATATGGATCAAATCTCTAACGGTTTTCAAACCTAGTATTGTTATAAAGAGCATGGGCTTGCTCTTCGTATCTAGCATGGTGTGACCTTTGATTCATTTCTAAGGCCTCTAGACGCCTAAGAATATCATACCCATAATCAACTCTATCGACCCTATGGATATAATTTCTAGGTATTTATGGTTCTCTCATTGAGGCCCATTGCCTAGTTTTCTCAGCTAACTCGATAAAATCGTCAAAACAAGCATCTGGGTCCTGATGGGTGAATTATCCACCACTAATTGTTTCTACCTGCATGCGGGTTTCACTATCAAGGACCTCATATAAAATTTGGGCCAAGTGGGATTTTTCAAATCCGTGATGTGGGCACTGGTATAACAATTCACTAAACCTTTCTACATAATCATGAATTTTTTCACCTAGTTTCTGCTTGAAGGTTTGGATAGATTGCCGAACAGCAACGGTCTTATGGTGTGGGTAGAATTTCTTCACAATTACCTCTATAAGACCATCCCAGGTGGTAATTGTTTTAGAAGGGATAAAATGATACCACTCCTTGGATTTCTCATCAAGAGAGAAGTGAAACAAATGTAAACAAATCATTTCAAAGTCTCCTATCTGGGTATACAGGTTCTCATTATCTAACCCCCTAAAGGTACAAAGAATTCCAATTGTCTCAGGTCTAATATCAAATTGGACCGTAGAAGCTGGTATAACCACACCTGGGTCATGCACTACTCTAGACGGGTTCAAACGGTCCCTAAGGGTTTTTACCGATACCACGTCATCATTTTCATTAATCATTTCGACGAAAATAGAATTACCACCTAAATCCGTGTAACAGGTTGGACTCAAATTAAAAAGATCGTTATCCCCAAGTCTATCTCCTACCTGTTTCCAACGGCGCATACACAAGTAGAACCGCTAGTGGTAACCAAAATATTGTGTACATGCAAATGTTGGGGTTCACTAATTTAGGTAAGCTTGGGTTACCTTTAACAATATATACCAACAGTCAGAGGCTGATCAATGGTACTAGGCTAAGGTTTGTGGTTTTTCGGATGATAACGCCCAAAGGGTTCACCGTACTAAACCACGTGGTTTCCTAAAATCGGTGCCAGGCGAAAATGCAATTGTGTGTGCACGTGTATATATATATATATATATATATATAATATATATATATATATATATATATATATATATATATATATTAATAAAATAACAAAAATATTTACAATTAAATAAATAAAATAATTATGTACAAATAAAAACGTAACAAAAAAAAACTACCTTATTTACAAAAATAAAATCTTGAGTATGCTACTTACCTTTTTGGTAGGCAAATCCACAATAAATGCAAAAATATCCTGCACAATAAAAACAAGAAGAATAACAAGTAAAATCAGAGAAAATAAAAATAAAATAAAGTTCTGTATGATTCTTAATTTCTTTATTGTTCTTCCTTTGCGCAATCATAAAATCTTATAAATTACCAAATAAAAAATAAAAATAAAATAATACTAACAAAAACTAAAATAATAAAATCTAAAACCTAACCTAAAGGCAAGTCCGCATCGGCGGCGCCAAAAACTGATGTAGTTTTGAAGTGGTAAGTAAAAGGGTTTGATTCTCGGACTTGTGAAGTTGATTTTAGACTTAAATTATAAAATTAATCTAGCAAATCAAATAAATATAGTTACAATATTGAGAGATTATTGGGAATCAGGATTTCACCAAACTCATATTTTGTGGTTCAATTATTTATTCGTTGACAATTATAGCTCCAAAAATAATAACTATTGACTCTATCTTTGCCAAGGGAGATTTTGTAAAAACATTAATTGTAAATGGTAAGCATGGATTATCAAAACACCCAAGCTAAGCATAACCCATCAAACTAAATCACAACTAATTAATTTAAAATCATAATTCAAATTATATTAATGCAAAATTCATAAATATGGTGATGTGGTTTAGCTCCACATGGTGAAAACACGCTCAAAATATTTATTCATAGCTCAAAAGTGTGTTTACAATGGTGAAAAGAGAGAACAATGATAAAAACAGAAAACTGTAACGTGTATAAGCGTTACAAACTGACTGTTACAATGAATTACACTGTAGCAAGAACGACATTATGTATCGCAGCAAATTTAGCGACTTCTAATGCAGGCTTTGTTCTTCAGGTTCTTCTTCACCAGCAGCAGCAGGGAACTTTTCCTACGAACTCTGGTTTCTTCTCTACAACTCTCTGTTCTATCCCCAATCACTCACTAACCTTCTCTGACCCCAAAGCAACCTATTTATATGTAACAGTGCCCTCGAATCTCTGTGATAACTGGTATTATCGTATCTTTATCTTCTCCGCACTTCACGGGAATAATTTCCTGTTTTAACTTATTCACGTTGCTAACAGCTGTGAACTCTCCCTTTTTATCTCCTTCACGCTCTACACATGTTTCCAACACACGAAATCTACTCCATAACTCATTTCAATCTCAGCAATGCTCGGAAAATAAAGAAGCAAACCCGTGAAAACCATACTCTCTTTTTTTGTTCATCAGATGATTCAAACCATGTTGAACGAATCAAACCACTTTAGCGTACCTTTTTGGACTTAACAGGTCAAGCCCCTCAAATCCATCGATTGAATCTCCATAAACTCGCCCATAAATCAAATCCAACTCTGAACTTCACTGCAAAATTTTTCCGCCAAAATTCCTATTCTGTTTTCTTGATTTCCCAATTACCTAGCCAATTTTTATCGAAAAAAAAGCCCATACCAGCCCTGTTTAGTCCCTGGGAACAAACCCACTTGATTTTATCCATTGAGTCTCAGAAAAACCCATTCAATTTTCGAACCCTAATCTGTTGTCGTTGAAAACAAGTTTTCTTGCCAAAAATATGAAATTCAAACGGAGAAGATGACCTCCCCTTATCCAACAGCGGTGTCCCTTTAGCAATTTGGGGGTAAAAATAACAATTCGTGGGGTGCGAATAGCAATTTATAGGGTACAAAGAGTAATTTTGGGCTATAAATAGTGAAAACTTCTGGGTGCCTTTATCAACTCCTCTGGGTGCCTTTAGTAGTTCATCCCGCGGGTACAGATAGCACTTTTTGAGCCAATTTCTCCGCAAAAGCTTATTTCTCCAAAAATACCTACAAAGACATAAAATACCAAAATAAAAACAAAAATGGGTACTGACAATATAGAAAACTGGGATAAAAATAGACACAAAACTGCGTCTATCATGATCAAGGTGATGGAAATCTATAGCAATTCGACAAAGTCTAGCTATCCTCAAAATCCGGACTTATGCAACCCGAAGTGCAGCCTAGATTATTATTCACTTCATAAGTATAAAACTTGTGGAATCAAAAAAGTCTGAGACGAAAAGAACTTTGATGACCACTATATATCTTGATCGTTGGAGCCAGCTCTATAAACAATCAAGATCGGGAGTTATCAAGGAAAGATAACTAGACCTGGCTTCACGAATCTCAATGAAGTCTTTATAGACGCAAAACCCTAAAAAGGTTTCTGGAGGACGACTCTGGATACAAATAGGAGACACCAAAAAGTAGCGTCAGGATTCAAAATTCCCAGTTGCTTGAAGTTCCCCATTTATAGACATTCAAAGCATATGTTCCTTTAGGTTTAAGCTAAGATAGCTTTGGAACCAAGCAAACAATATCCACTGTTAGATGAATCTTTGAATCTGATTTACATAAGAAAGATATACACTTTGTTTAGGTGAAACTATAACCGAACCTTGTACAAAGACTATGTTCAACATGGTTAGCCGAAACTAGCCGGTTTGAACTTAAAAAATTAATCTTTATTTTCTTGAACACATAAGATATTAACTCCGAGTCACAAACATGTGATCAATTAAGTCTAGTGTTTATAGAGAAATTAATCAAATGATAATTATCTCAAAGAAATAATTTAAACCCACTTGATGATAATTATCTCAAAGAAATAATTTAAACCCACTTGAAAATATAATCGACATAATTAGTAGATGTGCGAAAACAAATACATAGTACGTGAGTCGGTTCAGTCACTGTTCGTATACCGGTTTGGAAACTTTAGACCAAAACCGAGTTCTGGAGTTCACATAACTTTTTAGGTTTACGTACAAGTTTGCAAACTTTCCACCAAACCTAAGTTCCGGAGTTCACAGAACTTTTAAGGTTTGCGTGTTGGTTGGAAATTCAAAGACTGTCACCGATTCCGAAGTTCACAGAACTGAATCGGTTTGCGTATCGGTTTGGAAACGCTATCGAGTTCAAGAACACATAACTGTTTTAGCTTGCGTACCAGTTTGGATATTCACCCCCGGTTCCGTAACCACAATTCAAGAATGGTTTGTATACAAGTATGCATAGCAATCCGGTTCACTAGTCTCACATATTTTCATATGATTTACATAAGAATATGTTTACCACTAATTTATAAATCGATATGTATATAACTACTCCGCTACTTGTAAGAATACATGTAATAAAATTTCAGACTTATAACAGTTTTCGCAGTAAAACTGATACCACTGTCTTGTATCCGAATCAATAGTAGTTCTATATTTCTCTAAATCGATCTGAAACATTCCTGAATAACATCAATGACACATATCACTGTTCTTGGTTATTTCTGAATGATAAACTTGAATCATGATTTTGATTACGAACAATAAATTTTCCTTAACCAAAATCCATCAAGTATGAACAAATGTTCATTAAGCTTAGTCATTATATTTCGAGAAACTATCAAGATAAACTCGACTCAAAATTATTGACTATGCATACTAGTTTAATTAGTTATGCGACATTGTCTCAAATGATAGAAAGTGGATATAACTTGATATATAGGTGGTTCAGTCTTCACTTACCTTTTGTTGACGAAGTTCTCCAAAATCTTCGGTTGATCTTCTTCTTCAAACGGTAGAACGCAATGATGAATGTCGTGATCCTATGTTTCTCAACTACGATTTTATCCTAGTCCGAGACTTAACTAATTGTAGACTAGAAATCAAGATATAGTTTTGACAACTAAATTTAACAAAAAGCTTGAGATAGAAACACTTGTGAGTTCGGCCGATCAATGCACTAACATACTCCATAACGATGTATCTTCCAACATCGAAAAGTACTCCAACAACATCATAATGATGTACTATTTCCACCATTTCATGGTATCTCATATCCACCCCAAAAGGTAGGATGAATTCCTCACATATCCAATGAGAACTTCCTTGAGAACTTATAACCAAAACTGTTAGAACATATCTTGGTTGAACTTACCAAGCGTTGGTATGTCAAGTTTGGTTGTCATATTTTAGTATCAAAACTCATATAAAGTCGCTTGATTAAATACTAGAGTAAACTTCGCTTAGGTTAGACTAGAGAGTTTAGGAATGTTGAGACATACAAGTATTAATCTGAAGACCTGAAGAATGTGAAGAAGTAACGAACTACAACGACGACATCATCCTTCCACTTGAGGTTAGTAATATTGACTTGAACTGTTTCATTCCTAACGTATCTTTCAAGTCGTGCTATATTGAAAACAGAACATGCGAAGCTGTATATACTGTACATATTGTATATAATACTCTAGTGTAGAGACGTGATCATAATAGTATGTTCATAGTATTAAGGAATGATATTACGAAGTATAACGCTTATATTTTGAAATTCGTAGATATGACATCGACACAATCTTGTATATGGTTTTATGATTATGTGTATGGGTGTATGGTGAAGATTTCATCCTAGGAAACAATATTTTACATTTTTTTAAAGGAAGTACATTCATGAACTTGTCTCGTGAATCGAAAGGAAAATCAATAGGTATATTGTTCTGGCTATTCATTGCATATTCTTTGATGACCAATATGTGTGAGTTGGTAGAACCGATCTTAACTCAGGTTATGTCTCTTGGTATAACTGATCATAGTACCTAGACTTATGATTTGGTATGACCGGTCCTGGTAATTGGTGTAGCCGATCCTAAGTAATCAACATGAGATGGTATCATCGATCCTTGTAATTGGTGTGAGTAATTCTGGTAATTGGTGTAAACGATCATAAGTGTTGTGTGACCGATTCTTGTAATTGGTGTAACCGATCCTAGTGACTGGTATGACCGATCACAAGTAAATACCATGTGTAGATGGAACCGATCCTTGTAAATTGTGTGACCAATCCTAGTGACTGTGTGACTGATCACAAGTAGGTACCATGTTTAGGTAGAACCGATCCTACTGATTGGTATAACCGATCCGAACCTATGTATGTGACTTGGAAGGACCAATCACAACTAACCATTGTGACTTGGTATGACTAATCACATAGTAGTCTTGGAATACTGGAAAACCAATTCTAAACTTGTTTGGAAGTGTGGTAGAACCGATTCCAAGAAGCAAATCCATGTAAATACGAAATAAGGATTTGCAGTGAAATGATGTCAACATACTTTGAACACGAGCAGTAACTCTTATCATTTTTGTTCAAAGATATTCCTTGGTATTCAAGGTGATCATGTGGCGAAATAAATTAAGAATCTTTTAATTAAGGTTTTTGGTTTTATATGCTTTAATTACCAACAATTAATGCATAGCTCTAGAGAATAAAAATTAGTAATGTGCATTTACTAATTGGAGATTTTCTATGAGAGATTTAGGAAATATTGGACAAGCATTTATTGGAACCATGAAAACCAATTTGGGAATTCATTGTGTATCTTGAGTATATTTTCAGTTTTGAAAATTTCTTGGTGTCCAAACATCCTTGGTCTATAAATACCTAAGTTTGTATTTCTAGCAAACTATCCTAAGAGCCAGACAAACTTCAAATCTTGTTGTTTCTGGTGGATCCGTCTATTCGGAGAGGAAAGTATCCTAATTAAGTGAAATCTCTTACGACCGCTCATTTAAAGACTTCCGTGGGATCAAGAAGCTCTACGATTACGTTGTTGGGAAACTAGAAAATTGCAGTGTTATTAGTTTTCGATTTGATTTGATTGACTAACGGTTGTTGAAACTTTGATTGCACCTAGTTTGTTTATTCTTGAGAATCTTTTCTTCTGATATAAGATTCACTCAGACTAGATCAAAGTATCGACGTGATATTTAGAACTGTTGTTAGATCTAAAGACATATTGTAATAATCCATTATTAACAGACTCTGTTCTGTGCGTTATTGATCACAAGAGATGCAAGTGGTTTTGTGAAGTTATTTGAAGGAAATAGAATATTTGAAGACCAAGAAGAATTCTTATTAGTTTTCGTATCTTGTGGAATTAGTGCACAAACCTTGATCGTCTAGGATCCAACTAGAATCAGTTAATCTGTGATATATCTGGTTGATTAGTTGCGTGAGATTGACAATTCTCTTTGAGATCTATATTGATTGAGTGCGAATCTAAAGATTGATTATTTCGGTATTCAATATTTAGATTGATCTAACCAGACAAATGAGTTTATTATATTAAACATAAGAGCCTTTGTCAATGACTCATTTATTTCTTCTTGCAAGATTGATTAGAGTGGTTACCGAACAGATTCTTATTTTTTTGTTTGAAATACGATCCAAACGACTTGTATTCACGTGTGTGACTCTAGAAGTCGACGACGCGGGGATACTGAGGGAACTAAGTAGCTAGGGGTAGTCTGCTTGGTCTTAACGAAGTTGGTATTAGATTTGTATAGCGGCTTAATTCTGATAGTATTCAAAACTGGACTAGGTCCCGGAGTTTTTCTCCATTTGCGGTTTCCTCGTTAACAAAATCTTGTTGTGTCTTTTACTTTGTTTTTCGCATTATAATTGTTAATTATAATTAAGTAAAATACACAAGTACGTTAACTCTATAATACTTGATAGTGATCCTATAGAGTTTCGGTTATTACTGAACCTATTATCAAGTACACATTTTGTTGTCGTATCGTCTCGATATTGTATCCATAGTCAATCACACAAGTGATCTTTTTGTTGTATTGTCTCGATCTCATATCCATAGACGATCACACGAAGTGTGAACCGAATTGTCGTAGTGTCTCGACTCTTTCCATAGACGATCACATTCGCAAGAGGACTTATAGGTTGATAAATAAAATATTGTGGTGTATTTGGGTACCCTCGTCTTTTCAAAAACTCATAGCCTATGCCTCATTTTATAGGAGTAATATTACTTATCCTATAAGTTTAAGGTTTTCTTAACTTATCTATTAAGGTTCTAAACTTTAGGATCAAGTAAAGGTTTAGAGTTTATATCCAATTATCAATGACCGATTAAATTTGGGATAAACCCAAATGCCACTCGCCGACCAAGTTTGGATTATGCCAAACCTAAATTAACCGACAAAACAAGTTGACTTCGTTCAAAATTAAACACCGATAAAACATACACGTGTTCAATCTAAGCAGATACGTCCGCTTAATTGTAATCGGTTATGAGACTTGTTTCTTATAAAAGTCGTATCTTGAAAGATAGATAACAAGTTTAATCATTTGGCAGAATTCCGATTGGATTGTTTGGATACGACTAGATTGATCTTGGATATCTATTTTTGGCATCGTCAAAGTACTTTGCTTAACAATCAGGTTTACGGACCTTGTGTCTATACGCATACTGATTGAGTAGAGTTTGAGATAAAACTCTATATACATATTATCAAGGATCATTCAATTGGTCTAATTGCCATTGTATTAAGTTTTATTTATACAGTTTGTCGAACGAAAAAGTTAGGTGTATTTGGTATCCCCTGCGTTTTCAGACTTATTATTTATAGCCCAAAAAGTTTAAGTTAAAATGAATAGTCAAACAAATCTTAATTCTATTTTATCAACCAAACTTAAATCATACTTCTTCCTAAATATAAAAGAAATAAACCTAACTCTTTTGTAATTAAATTCAAACTAAATTATATTCTAAATTGATTGTAATTCTTTAATTACTATATAAAACTTAACTCTTTTTTGTTCCCTAAGAATTAAACTAAACTGGAATTGTTTTTTTAGTCTATATTGAATTATAATTTTAACTAATTTTAATTATTCCCTTCAAAAATATTCACAATAATACCAACCGAAGTGGAATTAGACACGGTTTTTGATCTTTATCATAAAATCATTCTTTTGAAAATTCATTAACGTAATCTATGAAAATATTATTCTCTATGATGTTTTTCTTTTTCCTGAATCGTGGTTGTATTAAAAATGATTCAAGGTATTGACTATTTTTCAAAATCATCAATTACGCCATAGATCTTACATAAGCTTAATTTTAAAATTAGATAATTAACTTATATTCTTTTATCAATTACTTCTCTTTCTCTTTCCTCCGTTTTCGATTCCTCTCAGGAAAAATTAACCCTAGCCTCCATTATTCTCTTGCTCAGACTCGAGTTTTAGGTAATACTCCATCTGATTGTGATCGAAGTGTCAAGGAACAATATATCAATAATGATGAATGTTTTATATTGATATAGTGAATTATGATGTATAATGCCTGTCTTTTGAACTTTGTAATTGCAACATGATCTTTATAATTCGTTACTAGATTGTGTAGTGAATATAGGTTTTATTTCATGCCTAGAAAACCATGTTTAATTATATGAGTTTAAGGAACTAGGCATATGAACTTGTTTTGTAGTTGAAAGAAATCAAGATGGTTAAAGGTCCGGTCTTAATTGAAGATCTCAAGGTTGGACCGATCCAACCTATATATGGAATCAAGGTAGAATTGATCCGAACTTATATTGGGAGTCAATGTAGAACTGATCCCTACCTATATTAGGAAAGCTTGAACCGATCCTAACCGATGTTGGGAGCCAAGGTAGAACCGGTCCAAATAGGCAAAACCGATTTCTCTAAGTCATGTACACTTTAGCGTTTGTATGATTTGGAAATTGGGTTTGCAAAATAGGACAGTTCAAGATGTCCACATGAAAAGTAATTTGAACATGAGCACAAATCTTATATTTTATTGTTCAAAGATATCCCTTGATACTCAAGGTGAGATCCCAAACCAAAATAGTATAAAATCTTTTTAAGATTTTCGAATGAATATGTTTTTGTTTTACCTGCAGGCATAACAGATCTCTAGAAAAATATATTAGTAGTGCTTGATAATATTGAGTTGGCCAAGAGAGATTTCGGTTATACAATTGGATATTGGTAGGAATTATACAAAACCGAATTTATGTGCTTTATTGCATATCTTGAGAATATTTTCGGCTATAGAAATTCCTTGGTGTCCAAAATACCTTGGTCTACAAATAGTGAAGTTTGTTTTTCTTACAAACTCATCCCGTGGCAGGCACTTCGTTTTGTAGTCACTGTTGTAGCCGACTAATAGTATTACTTGTAATACTATCCTGGAGATGAGATTAACCTAATAAGTGAAATTCCTTACGTCCGCTAGTGTAGAGACTTTTTTGAGATCAAAAAGCGCCTACTGAAAAGACAAGGGTACCCAAATATACCTCAATCTAAAACTTTTCCACCTATAAGTCCTTTCTCCAAAAGTGATTGTCTATGGACTGAGTCGAGACAATACAACTAACCGGTTCACCCTTCGTATGATCGTCTATGGATACGAGATCGAGACAATACGACAACAAGATAACTTGTGTGATTGACTATGGATACAAGATCGAGACAATACAACAATAGGATTTCTATCAAGTAAATAGAAATTAACATTTGTGTATTTTACTTCTAATTATAATAAAATAATTATAATTACGGAAATAGAAAATTAAAAGACACAACAATATTTTGTTAACGAGGAAACCGCAAATGCAGAAAAACCTCGGGACCTTTTCCAGAATTGAATACTCACGGGATTAAGCCTCTACACAAAATCTAAACCAACTTCTTATAGTTGATACCAAGCAACTAAACCTATAGTTCACCTAGTTCCGTCTGTATCCCTGCGCCTCCAACTCGCAATAAGTCACGCACTTGTAGCAATTCCTTTGGTTCATATTCCAAATAGTAAAGGAACAACTGTTCGGTAACAACACTTTTCAACCAAGTGATATGAGTTTGAAAAAAGGCTCTTCCGTTTATCCCAATAAACTCCTTTGTCAGGTCCTTAAATCTATCTTTTCAACAACTACCAAAGTAATTGTTAATATTTTGCAATTAATACTTTGAATCACAAAGAATTGTATTGATGCCGATCTACTTAACTAATCAATCAAATCTATCACAAAGATAAACCGATTATAGTTGGATCCTTTTCCAGCCGAAACAAGTATTATGCACACCAAAGATTATGAACCCAAATATCTTCTTTGTCTTCAAATCTTCTTTGATCTTTAGAACGCCTGCACACAATCAAATTGAATCTCTTGTGATCAGTCACACACAGAACGGAGTCTGTTAACAATAGATTATCACAAGATGTATTTATATCTACAAAGAGTCTAAAGATCCTCGTCGAAACTTCGATCTAGTTTGAGTGAATCTTATATCAAAAGAGAAGATTCTCAAGCATAAACAAACTAGGTGCAATCAAATCTCAACAACTGTTAGTCAATCAAAATCAATCGAAAACTAATAATAAACTGCAATTATCTAGTTTCCCACTAACGGTACTAATGGAGCTTCTCAATCCCAAAGAAGTCTTTAAACCGAGCGGCCGTAAGAGATTTCGCCTAATTAGGTTACTTTCCTCTCCAAATAGGCGGCTCCACCAGTAACAACGCAACTAGGTAGTTTTGCTGGCTCTGAGGATTAGTTTGCTAGAAATGCAAACTTCAATATTTATAGACAAAGGAAGTTTGGACACCAAGGAATTTCCAAAACCGAATATTCTCAAAAATATGCAATAAACACCAAATCGATTTTCATAATTCCTGGAAATGCTCTGTCCAATTATTGACCGAAATCTCACTATAAAATCTCCAATTAGTAAATGCACATTACTAATTTTTATTTTCTAAAGATATGCATTTTAATTGCTGGAAATTAAAAGCATATAAAAATTAAAACCCTTAATTAAAGATTCTCAATTTATTTCGATCCGGGATTCTCCTTTAGCTATTAAGGGAAATCTTTAAAAAATAAAAGATAAGAGTTACTGCACATGTTCAAAGTATGTCGACATCTTTACTTTGTAAATCCTTTTTCATATTTACAATCTTGGAACCGATTTGACACACTTCCAAACAAGTTTAGAATTGGTTCATCTGACTTCCAAGAACTATGTGATTGATTATCCTATCAAATCACCATTAATGGGTTTCACGGTTCTACCTCAACATAAAGTTTCGGTTCTACCTCCAAGTGGGTACTATGATCGGTTACACTAGTTACCATAAAATGGCTAACTAAGTACTAGGATCGGTTACCACTTCTTATGGTAAAACTTGTGATCGGTTGACCAAGTTATATGATCGGTTGCACCAACTTACTAAAACTTGTTAAACCTCTTACAAGGATCGATTACACTCTCTCTTGTGATCGATCACACCTCTTACTAGGATCGGTTACCCAATGGCTAGTATTTAGTCACACCAAATTCAAGATATCGATCTTACCATCTCAGTTGGTTACTTAAGATCAGTTTCACTAATAAAAGTCATACCGATACAAAAGTCAGGCCTTGTGAATAGTTTTACCAAGATACATAAACAAGTTATGAGCGGTTATACTAAACACGCATATTGGTAATTCAAAAGATTTGCAATTAATAACAATAACAATAAGCCTAGTGATTTCCTTTTCGATTCACAAAACAAGTTTATGAATTTACTTCTTTTAAACGAATGTAAAATATTGTTTCCTATGACGAACTCTTCACCCATACCCATACATAATCACAATAGCATTCATACGATTATGTAGATGTCTTATATACGAAGTTCAAAAGATAGAAGTTATACTTCGTATTGTATTCCTTAATACTATGTCTAACTAGAGTATAATCATTCACAACTTCGTAGTTATATTTTAATATGCACGATTTGAAAGATACGTTAGGGAATGAAATAGTTCAAGTCAAATATTACTAACTGTTAGAGCATTGCTCGGTGGAACTCACATGCGTTGCTATCTTAAGCATGTTTGTCAATGTTAGTGATCAAAACTATAAGTCTTGATTTCTAGCCTATTTATAGTTGTCTCGGACTAGGACATAGATAGTGTAGTTGAGCTTAGATCTCTCGACGTTCATCTCTTGAAGACGAAGAACTACTAAGGGGAGCTTGTGGAACTTCTTCGAAAAAAGGTATGTGGAGAATTGAATTCATCTATCACTTGGAAAGTCTATTTCTACTATCTCCTATATTGAGACATAAGTCGTGTTACGGTATAGTTTTCTCTATACACATTTGAGATTTCGAGCTGAGTATATCTCGCTTACATATTTCTCGAAATATGTGTTGGTAAGCTTTCGCTTCGACCAAATTCATCTTATATGATGAGAAAATTACCGAGTAACATCTTACATGGTTTGTGTGATACAATCATTTGATGTAGGCTTGGAATATTTCGATAATGATTATTTCAATACCTTGAAAATTGCTTTGATGCTAATATATAGTGTGTGAAAACGGATATTGTCATTATAGAAGAATGTTTCAGTGATTGAAATGAAGAGCTGATGATGTAACCATCTTTGGATATAAACATATATAGTGTGTTCGCACGTTAGTGTATAAATCCATAAACCGGGAACCAAGAGTATGCATATGTGTGTATACGAAATTGGTGAAGGAGACAAGATAAGTATGCGTACCCATACACATACTGGCGGAAGTTTTCGAACCGAAAATATCTGATAATTGGATCGATATTCGAGAAATTGAGCAAGTATTGGTCAATTCGACGAATTACTGATAAATTACTGAATATTGATAGTGGATCAATGTTTGAGCAACTGAGCAAGTATTGCTCATTTTAGAAAATCACTGATAATTTACCGAATTTTGATGGATTAAGCAAGTATTGCTCAATTCAGCAAATTATTTATGGATGCCGTGACCCAATAAAAATATTAATTAAAATATTGGTAGACTACCAAATATTATATAATTAATCCAGATGATGATTGCTGAATCAACATAAATTTATTAGTGTTTGAATCCTGCTCGGAATGATGATTTGTTGAGCGTTTGTTCGAAACCCTAATTTTTGATCGATTGCTCATTAATTGACGAATTGCTGAAAATAGGTCATGAGTGAAGGAGGGACCGACCACATGGGACTATGGACATCCATGTGATGCCAATTGCTCAAGTGAGCGTACACCAGGGTCCTGAGTTGACCGGTTGGTGAAGGAATGACGATTAAATGCTGGTTTCGTCACTTATTGAAATAGTGCTCGATTGAGCATTAGGTGATAAAACCCTAACTATGAAAAGGCGAGGGACCGAGCAAGATGGTATGAGACCGGCCTTTGGTGTTTGTGGGACCGCTGGTGGGCGTTCGAACAAACTCCCAGTTGATTAGAAAGAATTTTGACCCAATATGAGCAATTGCGCAAATTAGGTCAAAATTAGGAAAACGCGTGGGACCGGCTTTGTGCAAGCCCTAGTAATGACCCTGGTCAGTCAAGAGGGCATGCACGTGTTACCATGGTGTCCGTGTTTCCGTACTGAGAGTTTCAGTATTTTCTGATGTGCGTTTGAGCAATATTTTGGATTTTCAAAAGAGTTCGATCTTTGACTGAAATCCTCGATTTTGCTCGAATGAGCAAGTATGCTCGTTTGATCAATATCTTGTGAATATTAAAATAATAATATTTTAATATATTTTTGTGAGTATCCTAGTCGGTCATGTGACCATGTTGACTTTTGGCGTTCTCATGGTTTGCGCAATATTTGAGAAAATATGGAGAAACCATGATTTTTGCAAACAGGGGAGTTACACAAGATGAGAAAAATAACAATTTATGAAAGATTAGGGATTGCAAGGTGTGGGATCGGCCACGGCTAGGGCATGGCTGGACGTCTAAGTTGCCCGGTCCTGCAACACCTTTCCCTATTTTTATTATTAGTTTTTGTGAAACTACACAAAATTGGGGAAACCACAAAATATGGAGAAACCATGAGTTTTGCTCAAACAAGGAAAGTTGCTGAGATGGAGGAGTCTTCATGAGTTTATGAAAACAACAAAAATAAGGAAAAATAATAGAGGAAGCATGGGACCGGCCACGGCTAGGGCACGGCCGTCCGTCCGGTGGTCCCGGCCCATGGGCGCTTCTCCATTATTTTAATATTGTTATTTTCTCTCTCCTATTTTGTGCGATATTCCTCATTTGTCCATATTTTGGATGCGCGTTCGCGCATTTTATTACTAATTTATGAAATTCAGCGTAGAATGATTCATGAAACTGAGTAATAAAAGTGAGTAGTTTTTTATTATCAATTCACAGGATCAACCGTTGATTCGACCATGAATTCAGAATAATTAAATAGGTATTACCATTCCATGGGATCGTGGATTCGACCATGAAATTGGAGTAATAAAATAAGTGGTGATATTACCATTTCATGAGACCAGCCGTGGGTTCAACCATGAAATCGGAGTAATATCTATTACCATTTCATGAGATCAGCCGTGGATTCGATCATGAAATCGGAGTAATACATTTATCTATTACCATTTCGATCATGAAATAGGAGTAATGAGATAAGATAGATTATCTTCTAGGAATTCAGTGGTGAATGCCATGGTAGAATTTAATCTCTTGTGCATAGTCAGTGAATCAACAAGTGTTTCCGATGCCCTGAAGACGTTATTGCTCTCAATCTTACGGAGAAATTCCTGGATCTATACACGATCTCTCTACATAGTCAGGGAACAGTGAGTGTCAGCGACGTCCTGAAGGCGTTATTGCTCTCAATCTTACGGAGAACCGCCCAATCGTTCTTTTATGTAGAGGGGGGTCTCTCTCATGTAGTCAGGGGACAACGAGTGTCACCGACATTCCAAAGGCATTATTGCTCTCAATCTTACAGAGAACCGCCCAATTATGTTATTCTACATAGAGGGCATGATGAAATGCGAGGTATCGAACGCTCAGCTAGCGGAGGCCTTCCGAAATGCATAATCATCATGGCTTCGTAAAATATGAATCATCACATGCCTGAAATCCGTGTCAGAAACATGTATCATGATTTTACGGTTTTAACCTTTGTTGAAAATCCACCATCTACATTAAGTCCCCTGCTTAGTGAGGGACAGTCATATTCCGCAGTAAGCACTAAATGGTGATTTTCAGTCGACGAGAGATCAGTGGTTGAACTCAGTCTACAAAGGTATTTCTCATAATCCCCTCCAATGACGCCATATGCAAGCCAATGTTCGGGTGGAGACCTTAGTAATGTGGTAGAGTGTCATACCGTGAGCATGGAGAGATGAAGCACCGCTGATTTGGGTGCCTGGAGGCTCAGTTCTGGTCTGTTTAGGATTTACGGGACCGAGCCCAAAAAGAAATCTTTGTTTTAGGAACAGATGTTTGTTAGTTTAAGAAACAAACAGAATAGACCTGAGTCTAATGATAAAAATTTTGTCTGTGAGTTTCACGAAAACCAAAATTTTATTTTTTAAATATGTGAAATTTCACAAAATGGAATAAACTCCCGTTTCAAAGGTGGATGCTCGTACGAGAGAAAAGTTTTTTTTTTTTTTTGAATAAACGTGCATCTGTTAGTAATAAAATTTTGTCTATGAACTTTCAGAAAAATTTTATTTTCGACATTGAGCTTCAAAGACGTATGCTCGCGCGAGGAAGCAAAAGTATATATATATTTTTCGACAACTGTTGAAAGTAGACAATTATTCACGGTGAAAAATGTTTGTATGTAAGTTTTCATAATTGTAGAATGGATGTTTGTCCAATTTTTGAAAAACCAGTGAATGTTCACATAGTGAAAATTGATGTGAAATTAAATTTTTGATTTTCAGCAATTGCTAGAAGTAAACAATTTTTGATAAAATACTGTTTGTATGGATTTTGTGATCTGATAGTGTATGCACAAAACCAATGAGTGTTCACTCGGTGGGAGTCGCTCACACAGTGAACATAATGTGAATTGTTCTCATGATGGAAGTTCCATGAGTTGTTCACAGTTTCATGAAAATCACGTTATGGTTTTGAATAACGAATTTTGTTCGTCTTTGCAGGTTTGAAGGAGCGAACAAATTCTCGAGATAGCAATCACTACAGCTAGTGAAATTGTAAATAGGTAAGAGTTGGATGGTTACCATTTTTGTAGACGCTGTTGTGAGCACCTTTATTCCACGATTCATTGTTTTGTTGAATCTTGTGCTTTGTATGAACGATGTGCTGAAGTAGCCACTTTGCAAGAATGATAGACTCCCATGATTATACTTCCAAAGATGGTGTTTCCAGAGATGACATCTCTACAGATGCAACTTTAAGAAATGGTACTTCTGGGACCTCTGAGTGATGGTGAGAGATCCTTCATACTGAGTTGCACTTCTGGTTATTTCATTAGCTTTACCACAGGATAATCGTATAGTGAGATACACGGAAACGGAAGAAAGTCTACGGGAGCGGAGAACCCAACAGTAAGGACTACAGGATGTTAGCAAATGACGTGCAGTCCCCAGCCGTTTCTTTGGTGAGTTGTTAGCGCTCCTTGTGTCTTGACTTTTCTCTACCCGTGCAATTAGGATCACGAGACCAAGGTTTGTTATTTCTTTTTAGACTTTTGCTCCATGATGGTCTTCAACTTGTTCCCGGGCAAACAATCCAGGAATCCAGCATTGGTGAAGAAGTCGATGTAGTATCTCTTTCGGTGATCGTGGCATCTCCTTGAATGAAATAATAATAATTGTTGTTAGTGAATCCAGGAAGAAATTATTGTAGATACGCAGCACGTTGATGAAGCGCACTCTTCTTTAGAACATGGGAATATGGAGAAATCCCGAAATCCCAAACCGAATGGAGATAACAGCATTGCCAATGGAGATTCCGGCATTGTCGAGCCCTCAAATGATTTAGAGACTCCCCTGGTAAGTACATATATTTTAATTTCTTCATGGAAGTATGAAATTGCTGATTTGTGAACGAATAAACGAGGACCCATGAGACTTTTTCCGAAATACGTCACCACAAAATTCAGGAATTCAGCTCTTTAGCAAAAACGCCATAACATCTTCGTCCGACGTAAGATTTTCGCGATATACCCATGTATCCTCAAGCGCGGGAAATTTCCAAGCTTTATCAAAGAAGATTTTTGGGTTTTGAGCACGTCTGGAGGCCGAAATTAGCGAAACTGAAAACTTCCAGGAGACTTTCAGAAATTTCTCAACTGGCGTGTAGTTGAATGTTTCGGCTACATGTTTTTTGATCGTTAATCCAAATGATATGAAATTTTGATATGTTGTATATAACATCCATGCGAAGAGAATGGTATATAACTCAACCTTAGATTCGTCACCAATTGCTCCTAGTTCATCGTCTTATACATGGCAGTGAAAGACTCTTCAGACGAGCTCCGCAGTAAAACGTGTTTTCATGACTTCCTCGTTATTGGATTATGTTGTGAATGCATAATGATGAACTTTGATGATGTTATATCACTTACACTCTGAATTTGATGATTGCTTTGGATTTCCTTGCTTGGATTGCTCTAATCCCATGTAATCTTCGTAATAGGTGTCAATTCCCGAAGTTGGGAATAATAGAGCCATGATGATGATTTGAAAAATATGATGATGTAATGACCATGGTTGAAGTTGGAGGTACCTTGATGAAGGACTTAGAGGAAAGACCTGGTGAACACCGATCGACTGTGGAAGTTATGAATCCCGTCTAAGAATTGCTGCTTGCATGTTTTATGCTCTGGAAACTGTAGGAACCTCGTACGACGTCGGAATTCGATGCTTGACCCCAAATTTTGAAGCTAAGAGATTGAATTATCACATGAGAAAAGAATCACTCAATTTGGAGTTGTATAGGTCAGCCAACGAAGCGTGCACATTTGTAATTTGTAATCCCGTACAAATTTTTCAGATTTCGTAGACCTGACGGTAAAGGCTATATCTTTCAGCTCGTATGTCCGATTTCTGCGCCCTTTTGGTATGTTTTAGAAGAGACATAGACAAACATCTTTTGTTGAGGAAGCATTGTCCCATTCCTCACGCATTGGTACGTTTTTGTAAACCCATGGCCTGAAATGTGTTGTATCTCCTTTGTAAAGGTGATGAGAACATTTTGTAGAATACTTTGGCTTCTGCCCGTCCATCGTGCAAGCTTTTTGGAAGACGCTCATGTTAACATGTTTTCACGTCTACACATATTGATATGAATTATTAGGGCTTGAAGAAGTACGATCCATCGAGTAACACTTCAGAGAACGGATAGTTGATGAAGCCCTGTCATGAGGATGGTGCTCCTCAGACCGTTGTTGATGTTGAGACCATGGATGGAGTTTTATCCAGAAATTCTTGTTGATGCAGATACTATGGATAGAGTTGCTCCAGAGACCGAAAATGATAGTCTTTGATCTTCCATCCAGTGAGCCTTTACATGCACGACCCAATTGGTGAGTTGAGCATTCCTTAGATGAAGGTGTACCAGGATTTCAACCCAAATTCTCCTGAATATGACTTTACTGTGAAGTGGCTTCGTCATGGAATCGATGTTGTTTTGGCATATAACAGAGGAAATCTCCATTCCGGATGTGATTGGTGAAGGTAGGAAATTCCCAAGTCGTGCAGAGGCTTGTGATGTAGAGAGGTATCGTTTGATGACGTTTCATGGAATCACATCAGGTTGCAGTGTTAGGTGGATAATATTTATTGAAATATATTGAATTGATATTTCTAATAAGATCAAGTCCCCAGTGCATCCCTCATTAGAAGGGTTGAAGGAGTTTGTCGCATCCATTGATGAATGAATGATGCTGCATATGATCCAGAAGTCTTATCATGGGATAGTGAAAACTTATCGATTGATCGTGTTGGTGTTGAATCAGCGTGTCATCGTCGAGGTATTTGTGCTGAAGCCATAGGCGCCAATGAAAAGGGTGTAATCTTTGATTGAGTATAATTTGAAGAATTCTTAGATGCTTGAGCATTGAAGCATCGAATGTCTTAGGCTTGATCGCCTTAGCCCTGAGTATCTTCTGTTGATTCAGCATTCCTTTCGTTGCGGTAATGAGATTCAACATTTGTGCAGATATCAGAGATTTTGTATTTTGTGGCGCATATGGACACTCCTACAAGGCTATGAAGAAATTCCCAAAGTATTCTTTGCCATGCTTGGACATCATCTCAGTAATGAATTTCTCGGTGCTTGATTCGGTGAAATGTCAGATTCAACCACTTGGTAAAATACTAATGCGGTGAAGTTACCATTCATAACGTCTTGCAGAGTTGCTAGCAGGATTAAGTCCCCATGCCAGGACAGCATGTGAGGAAATAAATGACATAGACATGGGAGGAATGAGACTTTCCTGAGTGCGAAACCTCTTGATGAATGTCTATGCATCTTTTGCAGGTTCTTGCTTCAATCTCGTCAAAGTTCGAAATTCCTCCAAGTGATCTGATGATGGAATGTCTGTAAAATCTTCTGGATCAGAAATTTCTTCATTGTAGAGACGTGCAACCAAAGGCGCTCTGTCAGCATGGATCCATGCTCGTCTGAAGAAAATGTCATATTCTGGATCATCCTGATTATGTGAAACTTGGTTTCTGTCCAGGTCGAACTTATGTCCACTTTGAGAGTGGTGTAGCCATAAATATTTCCGAGCGATCATTCAAGGTCTCTGATTGAGATGAGAACACGACTAGCTTCTTATCGATTGATGCCTGCGGCTCCTAAGGTTTTCATTGGAATGATGTTGATGGCGATGTCAGCATCGATCAACATTCTTCCGGATTCATTTCCTCTGAGATGGACTGTGGTAACTAGTCCCTAGTCGTGAATATCCTTGTGAATGAAGGTTCAAGGAGTATTTTCGGGATGGACAGACTTCTGACACAATATAATTTGGTGATGTGAATATGTCTTTCCTCCGTGCCTTTGACAGATTGAGCAATTCACAGATATGCTCGATCAACGATTGAACTGCTTCTTTGACTGGTTGTTCAGAGAATGTAAAGGTTCTGACTGAAAGAGGATTCTTGTGTACTCCTTCAGTCCCCAGTTGAAGCTATTATGGATCAACCTTCTCTTTGAAAATACTGCAGTCACCTGTTGGATGATTGGTGAACTTATGAAGGCAGCAGTACCTGGGATTATTCATTTCTTCTCCAGTTGGATGTCTCCTGATGAACAACAATTTGATTGCACCATCTTGAACCCAGATTTCCAGTAAGTCGATCACTCCTTCATGAGAAGAGAGAAGGTGAGTCTGTCTGATCATTTCCCCGTTCGTTGATGTCGGGTTGAGGTTTGTGCATTTCAGGATTGGTTATCCTTTCTTTGCACTTCTGAAGGATCCCGATAGATTGGAGAAGTATGCTTCTACTGTGGTGCTTCGGATTTCCTTTTGCTTCCTTCAGTAACAACGTTCATGGAGGGTTGGATGTTGTATTTTCTGTTGAAGAGACGCTGAGTATCACGAGGTTCTCAGTCTAGGTCTTTCTCTTTCCAGTAAAGCATGTGCAATAGTCGCTGATCGTCTGGTTGCTTCATGAAGCTCTGAGAAAGTCTGGAACCGAGATCATTCCGTTGATGCACAAGTCCACTAGTTGTTGTTCAGTGACATTCGGGTCATGACAATCCAAAGCTTGGACTCTTAACCTCTTCACAGAGTCGTTCGGATGTTCATTGTTCTTCTGAGACATTCTTCCTAAGTCAGGGAGAGTAATCTGCTCTGAGACGAAGAAGTATTTTCGGTAGAATGCGTTAATCATCTCTCCCCAGCCAGTGATTCTCCTAGGTGCAATGTTGTTGTACCATGTGTATGCTCGGCCTGTCAGGGATTTCGAGAATTCCTTCATACGGACGACTTGGTTGTGTTCGTGCTCGCCTAGTGCTTCCAGGAATCGAGAGACATGTTCTCGAGCGTTACCCGTTCCGTTGTACAGTGTGAATGTTGGAGAGGTGTAGCCCTTCGGGAGAGGAATATTTTGCGTAGCAGCAGGATATGGAGGTTAATGACGGTGAACAGATGGTGTTTTGTCTTTTCCTCGATCTTCCATAAAGCGTTCCAGGTCTTCACGGGTGATGAATCCTGCAGACTTCTCTGGTGTATTTTCTGCAGCTTTGCAGACTTCATCATCCACCACATGAATTGGAGAGAATTCGGGGTCTGTTTCTTTGGCTTTCCCTTTCTTCGAATGGCGATGGGACGAAGTCTGTGCAGGTGACAACTTGTCCGTGAGGTCCTTGAGATGAGCGCATAGTTTCTTCTGTGTTGTTGCAATCTCTACCTGATTCTTGGCAAGAATTTCCTAAATATTTATGAGATCAGTTATGGTAGGCGGATTTTCTATGATTTCTTCAGGAGACCTGCCAAAGAGAGGATTACTTCCGACGTTGGTTTGAGGAGGAGTGTTATCGACACCACCGGTGTTGGAAGCGGGAGTGGTTTCTGGAGTAACACCATTGTTTCTAGTGCTAGAATTGTTTGTGTTAGGATTAGTAATTGAACCTGGCCTAAGATCAACCATCTTGTGAAAACGTGAGATTGAAACCGAGAGATTAATCTCCCACTGTGGTCGCCAATCTGTGGATGGGGGAAAACGGTTCGTTGGTTTTTTAGGGAATGAGGGAATCATCGTGCGATGGAGATTTCTCGAACCGACCAAACTGATCAACCTCACACAGATACACTACAAAGGGAGTGCTTAGATTCGAGAGATCAATCTGTAGGACTCCGGCCTAAACCAAGTCAATGGCCGTTCCAGAGTAAATTTGGTCGCAAAGAGGGAGACGGGTTGATCTGTAGAGGGAAGCTGAGAATAGTGTGGGATCAATGATGATCAAGGATTGTGGATGTGTTGAAAGTTTCTGCAATAATGGTGAACTGCTGAGTTCGAATAAGTTCTGGTAGATTGACGAATTCTTGAGAGTAGTTACTCGAGAAATTCTATGTTGACAATTGCTGATAGCTAGTGATCATTCATTGTCCTCAATCATGGATTCAGAGACTTATTTTATATTTCCAGAGTCGTGAAAACCTTGATCCCTGTAAGTGTGACGGTTTCTTGAGTGAAAGAGTGGGAGATCGTGGTGAAACCAGTTCTAGGTCGTACGGAGACTTGGTTGATCACTCACCCACTACTTTTCTAACTCCTTCAACCGTTGACACGACTTATTCACATTTTTCGTTGTGGATGAATCCACGTGATGTAGGCCGCCAAACCAAAACCCTGATTGATATCCCCCAATATAACGTGATTGATGGCTTACGAATCGTGGAGTCTGCATGAAAGACGTGTATTTTATTAGTCAGTTATTGACTGTTTAGATAGTAAATCTAAGTTTTGTTGAATCGAGCATGAGTGATCGAATGCTCAATGGAACATATTAGACATTGCTCAAATATTGTAGATTTGAGAAACTGAGCAAGTATTGCTTCGACGAATTACTGGATATCGATGGTTGGATAAATATTCGAGCAATTAAGCAAGTATTGTGAATTACTGAATATTGATAGTTGGGCGATTGAGCAAGTATTTCTCAATTCGAAGAATTACTGAATATTTATAATTGGATCAATATTCGAGCAATTGAGCAAGTATTGCTTAATTCGACGAATTAATGATAAATTACTGAATATTGATAGTGGATCAATGTTTGAGCAACTGAGCAAGTATTGCTCATTTTAGCAAATCACTGATAATTTACCGAATTTTGATGGATTACGCAAGTATTGCTCAATTCAACAAATTATTTATGGATGTCGTGACCCAATAAAAATATTATTTAAAATATTGGTAGACTAACAAATATTATATAATTAATCCAGATGATGATTGCTGAATCAACATAAATTTATTAGCGTTTGAATCCTGCTCAGAATGATGATTTGTTGAGCGTTTGTTCGAAACCCTAATTTTTGATCGATTGCTCATTAATTGACGAATTGCTGAAAATAGGTCATGAGCGAAGGAGGGACCGACCACATGAGACTATGGACGTCCATGTGATGCCCAATTGCTCGAGTGAGCGTACACCAGGGTCCTGAGTTGACCGGTTGGTGAAGGAATGACGATTAAATGCTGGTTTCGTCACTTATTGAAATAGTGCTCGATTGAGCATTAGGTGATAAAACCCTAATTATAAAAAGGCGAGGGACCGAACAAGATGGTATGAGACCGGCCCTTGGTGTTCGTTGGACCTCTGGTGGGCGTTCGAACAAACTCCCAGTTGATTAGAAAGAATTTGGACCCAATATGAGCAATTGCGCAAATTAGGTCAAAATTATGAAAACGCGTGGGATCGGCTTTGTGCAAGCCTTAGTAATGACCCTGGTCGGTCAAGAGGGCATGCACGTGTTACCATGGTGTCTGTGTTTCTGTACTGAGAGTTTCAGTATTTTCTGATGTGCGTTTGAGCAATATTTCGGATTTTCAGAAGAGTTCGATCTTTGACTGAAATCCTCGATTTTGCTCGAATGAGCAAGTATGCTCGTTTGATCAATATCTTGTGAATATTAAAATAATAATATTTTAATATATTTTCGCGAGTAACCTAATCGGTCGTGTGACCATGTTGACTTTTGGCGTTTTCATGGTTTGCGCAATATTTGAGAAAATATGGAGAAACCATGATTTTTGCAAACAGGGGAGTTTCACAAGATTAGAAAAATAACAATTTATGAAAGATTAGGGATTGCAAGGTGTGGGACCGGCCACGGATAGGGCATGGCCGGCCGGCTAAGTTGCGCGGTCCCGCAACACCTTTCCCTATTTTTATTATTAGTTTTTATGAAACTACATAAAATTGGGGAAACCACAAAATATGGAGAAACCATGAGTTTTGCTCAAACAAGGAAAGTTGCTGAGATGGAGGAGTCTTCATGAGTTTATGAAAACAACAAAAATAAGGAAAAATAACGGAGGAAGCATGGGACCGGCCACGGCCGGCCGGCCGGTGGGCCCGGCCCATGGGCGCTTCTCCATTATTTTAATATTGTTATTTTCTATCTCCTGTTTTGTGCGGGATTCCTCATTTGTTCATATTTTGGATGCGTGTTCGCGCATTTGGGTGCTCGTTCATGCATCATTGTCGAGTACACTTGCACCATTTTATGGGACTTACTCAGTGGTAGTCCATATGCCCGATTTTTGAGTATTTATTACTAATTTATGAAATTCAGCGTAGAATGATTCATGAAACTGAGTAGTAAAAGTGAGTAGTTTTTTATTATCAATTCATAGGATCAACCGTGGATTCGACCTTGAATTCAGAATAATTAAATAGGTATTACCATTCCATGGGATCGTGGATTCGACCGTGAAATCGGAGTAATAAAATAAGTGGTGATATTTGATAGACGCATTTATGTGTCTAATATAGCTCATTTGTATATATTGTTAGTGCTTGATATCGTACTTATTTGGTTATTTTATTTATTTGTAGGTGTTTTTGGAAGAATAAGGCTTTGTGGCGAAATTGGCTAAAAATGCGACATTTGGACCTCCGTTGATAACGTGCCGGAAGCGCCCCAGAATTATACCGGAAGTACCCCAGGAATACCCTGGAGGAACCCCGAAAAAGTGCGGAAAACATCCCAGAAGAATTGCTAAAGGCACCCCTAAGTTGGATAAGGGGCACCCATTTCAGGGCATGTACTAAAGGGACTCTCGAACTGGATAAGGGGGAGGTCATCTTCATAATTCAAATCTGAAAAAAAAGGCGGGAAAACTTGGTTTCACGTTGTTGATTTTGGAAGCAAATTGTTTGAGCTGTTCAGGGAGATTCAATGCTGCAAATCGATTGGGATGAACTTCCCAGACAATAACAAGCCCAGTAAAATCGATTGGACCCATCCAATTGGGCTGGAATGGCCGAGAGAGGGTTTCAAAGTCTCAACAGAGAGACGTGTTCTGTTTCGAGTTTAGAAGATTTTTTGAGAGATTTCTGGAGGACTTTGACGCTGGATTAACATGTACATGGTCCTATTCAAGTCTAGGGAAGAGTTTGGTAGCTATTATATAGCTAACAGCACGTGAAAAAAACTAAACTGAACTGATTATCGTTTCAACCGCAGAGAAGAAAAAGAGGAGATTTCATCGGGATTTGATGACCCTGTTGAGTTATAAAAAGGTTGGGTCGAGTCATAAGAAGGGTTAGAAACCCTTAGGAGAGAATTGGGAGTAGAGGAGAGCCGAGGAGAAGCGATTACAGAGAGTTACAGTGTTGCTGTTGCTGTTGTTCGAGGAGGAAGAATAAGAGGAAGAACAGACCTGCTAGGGCAGTCGTTCTTCAACAGTCTTAAAACCAGAAACGAGTGTCGTAGTTCAACTGCGCTAGATATGTATCGTTTATAAACGGCATTACTCATCTTTGTAACAGTGACGCTGCAACGTTTATACAGCGTTGCAAACTCTCTTTATCACCATATTCATCAATAAAAACACCTATTAAGCAATTTTGAGCAAGTTTTTGATATGAGGAGCTAAACCCCTTAGCCAAGGCGACGGAGGAAGCCATTGGTCCTTATTTATGGTATAATTCTAACTTTATTATTTATTTACAATATTATTATTTGATTATTTGCATGGAATTGAATTTGAAATATTAGTTTTTATTGAATAGTTGTGAATTATTTTGATGAAGCATGCTGGGTTTTAAAAACTTTTGATGTTTTATACTTTGTGATTACAATTATTACTTCATAAAATATACAAAAAGGCATAATAGTAGAATCACTCTAAAAGAAAAATTGCATGAATATTAATTATTAGAATTTATCAAATAATGGGTCAATGGTGGAATCCAAGTCTTGGTGTTTTTCCCTAAAGTTTTCAAACAAATTTATTTGCCTGTTTAAATTTAAATCTAAAAAACTGTTTTCTTCACAAGTCTGAAAAGACCCTGTTTACCACTATCTCTACAACTACAATCAATTTTGATAAACCATCAAATTTTTGGCGCCGCCGACGCGGATTTGGATTTAGGTAGCATTTTTTTTTTAGATTTATTATTTATTTATTTTTTTTGTTTATTTTTATTTGTTCCTTTTTACGTTTCTTTTTGTCTTTGATTTGCAGGTTCAAAGTGAAAACTAAGGACTTGGAGAGGAAAAAGCTTAAAGCGAAAAGCGAAAAGAGAAGAAAGAGGACAATTTTAGGATTTAATTTTTAATTCTTTTAGAGTGTGTGAGGAAAATTGTAATTTTATTTTAATTTTTCTTTTTGAACTTTAAATTGGACTGGACATTTGGACTTTAATTTTTAAACCCTACGGAAGGGTACCCTTAAATACAAACTGTGTGCAGAGAAGGATGGTGATTACAATATCACCTCGGCCCCTCGGGTTCGCACACGACATAGGAGTCGTGGCCCGAGTGGACGACAACGGTTCATCGCCCGTCTGGTACGGGAGGTAAGTCTAATCGAAACACTCGCGAATCCCCTGCAAGCGAGTTACTGTATTCCTTAAGGTGATAATTGTTTGAGGACGAACCGGACTGTTTTTATATTCCTAGTAAAGGGAAAGGCCTGGCCTAAACAAGATAAGGGTTCAGATTTCATCACCGCTCCCTTCTTGCCCGCTTTAGGAGAACGAAACCTAACGCGAACCTAAGCCTTAAAACTTGATTAGAAAGAGACCTATAGGGTATCGCGCTTAGTAGGAAATTTTTTCGAAGGATATTGGTTAGTCTCTTAAGCAAATTCCAAAGTTCATGATGATTTCTGTGAGTTGAATGCGTGACTGCGCCGCCTTATACCGGTGAGGCTTTGGGTATCAAAGCTCCCCTGAGCTTCCCTCGCCTCTATTCAACTTACTTTAACTCGGATTGATTCCAGAGGGGTTTGCTTAAATTGTAACGAATTCCTCTTCGAGAGATAGAAGCAAGTCTAGAAACAATCTAAGTGAGCCATCATGCTTGTTGTTTGCTAGAAATCTTTAGGTTTGCTGTGGTAAAGTCGAGTCAGCCTGTTGTGTGATTGCTAGAACCTTCCTGTTAGAATTTTTATTTCTTTTTGAATTCTTTTTAGTGTATGCCCGATTTTGTTAATAGGGATTGGAAAAGAGATACTCTAGGTCGATTTATTAGCGAAAAACCTAGTAGTTCTTCTGATTTAAGCAGGGAGCTCGAAGACTCTTCTTTTGAGAGCCCTGTTTTTGGAAACTTCAGTTTTGAGAACCTATCTCTTCATGAGGAAAGTACCCCTAGTACTTCTGTTGTGTCAGCGATGGCAACTTTGAAAGATTACATGTTCCCAACTAGGACCAACCGAGCTCATGCATTAAATTGCCAGCCACTACGGCTAATTTTGAGATAAAACCTAGTATTCTTCAGATGATCCCTATATTCTTAGGAAAGATGATGAGAACCCTTATTTCATATTAGGGACTTTGAGGAAATTGTGGACAATTAGGATAAAGACCTTACGATGAAGTCTTGAAACTTAAGATGTTTCCCTTTTTTGAGAGACAAAGCCAAGACCTGGCTGAACAACCTACCGTCTGAATCCATGAAACATGGCAGGAACTTATCGCTGCCTTCTATATGAATTCTACCCTAAGCAAACTGCAGCTGTTAGGCAGAAATTAGCTAGTGTGCAACAAGAGGGAGAGTCTCTTTATAGGTTTTTAGAGCGATTCAATGATCTCTATCCAGTGTCCTCACCATGGATTTGATAATATGAAACTTGTAGATTATTTATGATGGTTTAGACTATTCGACCAAAGCCATGGGATCTATGTGCGCTGGTGAGTTCACTAGTAAAAATGTGATGCTTTTACCTTCTTAGGAGCTATCGCTGAAAAATCCCAACAGTGGGAATCTTGTGTTGAACCCCCTAAAAGACTCTTGGTCAATAGAAGTAGCACCAATGTGGTAGATACAAGTTTTGGTTCAGATGCTAAGTTTGCTGCTTTATCTAGAAGGTTAGAAGCTTTGGAATTGAATCAGCCTAAAATAGGTCCCTTGTTGAACCTAATAGAGCCTCTCAAGTCTCTAGTTGTGGAATAGAGCCCGATAATTCATTTTGGGAAGGTCAGGTTAGTGAAGAGCAAGCCCATGCTGTCTATAACAATGCTAGGTTTGAGAACCGTCAGAAGTTTGACCCATACTCAGAAACCTACAACCCTGGTTGGAGAAACCATCCTAATTTCTCTTGGTCTAAGGGCCAGAGTCAAGGCCAGTCTAGCAATTCTCAGCCTCCCCCAGGTTTTGGTTTTAAGAACTCTTCAGGTCAAACCCAGTTTCAGAACACTTCCGAGAAAAAGATCTCTACCTTAGAGAACTCTCACTATGTTAGCAAATAACCATGAAATGCTCAAAGAACCACATAGCTTTCAACAAGAAACTAGGCAAGATTGAAGAATAATTCCCAGAGTCTTGCCAAATTAGAACTTCAAGTAGGACAAATAGCTAAGTTATAAGTGAGAGAGAAATGGAAGGTTCCCTAGTCATACTGATCCTAACCCAAAGGAGAGAAATCGTACAATCATGTGAATGCTGTCACAACCCTAGGAGTGGAAAGAAGTTGACAACAAGGTTCCATGCCTGATAGTGAACATGTTGTAGTTCACCCTGCTGAGCCAGAAAATGAGGAGACTGATAGAGTCTCCAAAGAGACCAATGAGGGTCCTGTTGAGCCCGGCTTTGTTCCCAGAGCCCCGTTTCCCCAGCTGCTAGTTCCGACTAAGAGGGAGTCCAACTTTAATGATATATTGGAGGTTTTTAAGCAGGTTAATATCAACCTTCCATTATTAGATGCAATTAGGCAGATTCCCTCTTATGCCAAGTTCCTTAAGGACTTGTGTACGCGAAAGCGTAAGCTCAGTGTCCAGAAGAAAGCCTTCATAGCTAGTCATGTGAGTTCTATTATTCAGAATACCACTACTCCTAAGTATAAAGACCCAGGGTCCCCTACCATTGCTTGTACAATAGGTAAGTACCGTGTTGAGAAAGCTTTGCTTGACTTAGGAGCCAGTGTGAATTTACTTCCATATCATGTGTACCTTAAGCTAGGACTTGGTGAGATGAAACCTACCCAGATGACACTTCAGTTAGCTGATAGGTCCGTTAAAATTCCTCGTGGTGTGATCGAGGATGTTCTCATAGAGGTTGACAAGTTTATTTATCCAGTGGATTTTGTTATCCTAGATACCCAACCTGTCCCTGACCCAGAGAACCAAATACCAGTGATTTTAGGTCGCCCGTTTTTAGCTACATCCAATGCGATCATTAACTGTCGAAATGGTATTATGAATTTGTCTTTTGGTAATATGACTATTGAGCTGAACATTTTTAATATTAGTAAGCTACCCTCTGAACTAGATGACTCGAATATAGAAGAGGTGAACATGATAGGAACATTAGTCGAGGAGTCATTACCAAACACTTTGTTAGAAGATCCATTAGAAAAATGCCTAGCTCACTTTGGGATTGATTTTGATGATGATAATGTAATTAATGAGGTGAATGCTTTGTTAGATTCAACCCCTTTGTTAGATACTAGTAATGGATGGAAACCTAAGTTCGAACCACTACCAGTTTCTAAGTCTACCCTAGTTCCTTCTTTAGAAGAGCCTCCTAAGTTGGACCTAAAACCATTGCCAGATACCCTGAAGTATGTGTTTTTAGGCCCGTCTGAGACTTTACCTGTGATTGTTTCTTCCGACTTGGATAGAGATCAGGAAAGTAGGCTAGTAACCGTCCTTCAAAACAACAAGGAAGCTTTAGGGTGGACCATAGCAGACATTAAGGGTATAAGTCCTACTGTTTGTATGCATCAGATCTATTTAGAGGAAGACACCAAACCTTCTAGGGAGATGCAACGTCGACTAAACCCTAATATGAAAGAAGTAGTTCGAACTGAGGTTCTTAAGCTATTAGATGCAGGCATTATCTACCCTATTTCAGACAGTAAGTGGGTCAGCCCCGTTCAGGTTGTTCCCAAGAAATCTGGTATTACTGTAGTCCAGAATGATAACAATGAGTTAATCCCGACCGAGTGACCACGGGTTGGCGTGTTTGTATTGACTATAGGAAATTGAACAAGGTCACTAGGAAGGACCACTTTCCCCTTCCCTTCATCGACCAGATGCTAGAGAGATTAGCTGGACATAGTCACTGCTTTTTAGATGGCTACTCTGGATATAATCAGATCGTTATTCCCCCAGAAGACCAGGAGAAAACCACTTTTACCTGTCCCTTTGGTACCTTTGCGTATAGACGCATGCCTTTCGGGCTATGTAATGCCCCTGCGACTTTTCAGCGTTGCATGATGAGCATATTTTCTGACATGGTAGAACGGTTCTTAGAGGTCTTTATGGATGATTTTTCAGTGTTTGGTTCGTCTTTCGATGAGTGCTTGCATCATTTGTCATTAGTTTTGACTAGGTGTAAGGAAAAGAATTTAGTGCTTAATTGGGAGAAATGTCACTTTATGGTTCGTTCAGGAATTGTTCTAGGGCATATTGTATCTTCAAAGGGTATAGAGGTGGATAGAGCCAAAGTTGACCTTATTAAAACTTTACCGGTCCCAAAAACCGTAAGAGATATTAGGTCATTCTTAGGGCATGCTGGTTTTTATCGTCGTTTCATTAAGGATTTTAGCTTGATGTCTAGACCTCTTTGCAATTTGCTTGCAAAAGATGTTAAGTTTGTTGATGATGCTTGTTTAGAGGCTTTTGAGAAGCTTAAGTCATTACTCACTCCCCCCCATAGTCCAGGCACCCAACTGGAACCTACCCTTTGAGATCATGTGTGATGCTTCAGATTATGCTATTGGTGTTGTGCTAGGTCAGCGAGAAAATAAGTTACTTCATGTGATTTACTATGCTAGCAAAACTCTGAATGATGCCCAGTTGAACTATACCACTACCGAGAAGGAACTATTAGCCATTGTGTTTGCCTTAGACAAGTTTAGACCCTATCTCTTAGGTTCTAAGATCATCATATATACTGATCATGCTGCTTTAAAATATCTTTTGTCTAAGAAGGATACTAAACCTAGATTGATTAGGTGGATTCTGTTGTTGCAAGAGTTTTCTCCAGACATTAGAGACAAAAAGGGTGCCGAAAATGTTGTAGCAGATCACTTGTCTAGGCTAGTTGTTAGTTCCCCAGATGATTCCCTTCCTATAAGGGATAGCTTTCCTGATGAACAATTGTTCTTTGTTACCCAATTACCTTGGTATGCGAATATAGTGAACTATCTTGTTACTGGTCGAATGCCCCAACATTGGGGTAAACAAGATCGTTCTAGATTTTTAGCTGAGGTTAAGCACTTCTTTTGGGATGATCCTTATTTGTTTAAGTATTCCAGACCAGATTATTAGGAGATGTATACCTGAGAGTGACCAGTCCAGTATTATTTCCTTTTGTCATGATCATGCTTGTGGGGGTCACTTTAGTGCTAAGAAAACTGCTGCTAAATATTGCAGTGTGGATTCTATTGGCCTTCGTTGTTTAAAGACTCCCACAGTTACTGCGTTACTTGTGAACGATGCCAGAAATTAGGAACCATTTCCCGTAGGAACATGATGCCCTTGAACCCTATTTTAATTGTTGAGGTCTTTGATGTGTGGGGTATTGACTTTATGGGTCCGTTTCCTAATTCTTTTGGTAACCTATACATCCTTGTCGCCGTAGACTATGTCTCTAAGTGGATTGAGGCGGTTGCGTGTAAAACCAATGACCATAGGGTTGTGATTGAGTTCTTGAAAAATAATATACTTACACGTTTTGGTACACCGCGAGCTATAATTAGTGATGGAGGGTCGCACTTTTGTAATGGGACTTTTAGGCTTCTGATGAAGAAATATGGTATTACACATAAGGTAGCTACCCCGTATCATCCACAGACTAGTGGTCAGGTAGAGGTTTCCAATAGGGAGATAAAACGTATATTAGAGAAAACAGTTAATCCTAATCGGAAAGACTGGTCGTCTAGGCTTACTGATGCCTTATGGGCTTACCGTACTGCGTTTAAGACCCCCATTGGAATGTCGCCTTATCGGCTTGTTTATGGCAAGGCATGTCACTTACCTGTTGAGTTAGAACACAGAGCTTATTGGGCTGTTAAGCAGCTAAATTTTTCACTTGACAAGGCAGGAGCCCATAGGAAACTCCAGCTCAATGAGTTGGACGAGATTCGTATAGATGCTTACGATAGTGCGAAGGAGTATAAGAACAAAATGAAACTTGTGCATGATAGAAACATATTACGGAAGTCATTTTCTCCAGGTCAAAAAGTTCTTCTGTATGACACTCGTTTGCATCTATTCCCCGGGAAACTGCGCTCTCGGTGGACGGTCCTTTTGTGGTCCGTACTGTTTTTCCTCATGGCGCTTGAGATGAGACAGATGGTAGTAGTTCTTCAAAGGTTAACGGTCAGAGATTGAAGCCCTTTTTAGAGCCTTTTCCTACAGATGATGTTGAGGAGGTCCCTCTGGAGGACCCTGTTTACCCTTGATTGACCATCGGGACGATTTGTATGTTGTATAATTTTTGTATTCAGTTTTTGGTTTCACTTCACTCAGGTACTATCTTTCCGAACTCTCTCTTTACTATTTCCTCATGTTACTTATATTTTTGGTACTGTTCTTTCATGCGAAACATTGAGGACAATGTTAGATTTAAGTTTGGGGGTATGGGAGAAACTTTTTAGTTGCACTTTTGAAACTTCTAGCGTCACATGGTATCCGGTTAGCTAAGTTTACATACTGTTTCTCACCGAAAAGATAGAAATTGGAATGCTAGAGATAACAACTTATTGAGACATTAGAGAAAAAGACATTGAGATCCTTGAAATTCAGGAGAGAACTTGTTCTTTTTAGAGGGTAACCGTGATGGACCTAACCATACATGATGGAAAGGCAAGTAGGTCAGGAAATGCCAGAAAGACAAAGCAACCTCACAATGTAGTCTTAGTTACTGGATTGCGACTCTCTCTCAGTAGAAACTTATCATCATCAACAAGCGGAGCGACATCAAAATCTATGAAGAAAGTGAAGACGTTTTAGGTTTAGAAGCAACAATAGAAGAGAATAATTCAAAAATCAAAGTTGAAGTTATAAGAGCAAATGATATAAGAATCCATGATACCAAGACATCACAAGTTGCGAAGATCCAAGTTTTGAAAGTCCTTCTCTCATGGCCATGTAAATTTTTGTCTTGTAATATTTTCAAAAAGCAAAAAAAAAAAAAATGAAAAAAAAATGAAAAAAAAAAAGAAATGAAAAAAAAAATGAAAATAAAAAAAAAATGAAATCATTACGTTCTTTTTGTTCAATAAGGCCATAGGGAAGAAGAAATTTATAATTCAAGCAAGAAATCGAAGAGAAGAGTTAATTGTCAAGGTTCTATGAGGTTCGAGTTTATCATCAACAGTTGAAGACCGAAGAAGGCGTTGTTTCTACTGGGCACTGTGAGAGAGTCGAAGAAAGATGCATTTTGGTTCTTTGTTAGTCTGCTTTCAATCTGGCACAAGATCTTTCTAGCACTGGTTTAACTCATCACACGTAATTAGTCCAGCTGTATAGCAGATGTCCCTCTCATTTTTATCTCTCTCCTAATCTTATCCAGCTGTAAAGCAGCGGACGCATCTTACAATGTTTATCTAGCTGTATAGCGGATATCTCTTTATCTAGCAGTCGTGTGGATGTGTCTCCCCTTTTCTTCAGTTAGCTTTAGAGCTGACACCTTTAATTTCTCTGGAATTCTAGTTACTTGGAGATAGGTTGAGAATATGTATGTCCTCATAGCTCTTTGGATACTTGTGACCAATTAGGAGTAAAGGTTTTGTGGGTATATCTCTGGTAAGCCCTCCCGAGACTATAACTCGGCCACTAGGGCCACCTAGGGGTTTAAAGGATTATTGCATACGCTAAATGCAATCGACGATGCCTGCGACAATGAGTTAGGATTTTATTTTGTAGTTTTGATTTGCTCGGGACTAGCAAATAATAAGTTTGGGGGTATTTGATAGACGCATTTATGTGTCTAATATAGCTCATTTGTATATATTGTTAGTGCTCGATATCGTACTTATTTGGTTATTTTATTTATTTGTAGGTGTTTTTGGAAGAATAAGGCTTTGTGGCGAAATTGGCTAAAAATGCGGCATTTGGACCTCCGTTGATAACGTGCCGGAAGCGCCCCAGAATTGTACCGGAAGTACCCCAGGAATACCCCGGAGGAACCCCGAAAAAGTGCGGAAAACATCCCAGAAGAATTGCTAAAGGCACCCCTAAGTTGGATAAGGGGCACCCATTTCAGGGCATGTACTAAAGGGACTCTCGAACTGGATAAGGGGGAGGTCATCTTCATAATTCAAATCTGAAAAAAAAGGCGGGAAAACTTGGTTTCACATTGTTGATTTTGGAAGCAAATTGTTTGAGCTGTTCAGGGAGATTCAATACTGCAAATCGATTGGGATGAACTTCACAGACAATAACAAGCCCAGTAAAATCGATTGGACCCATCCAATTGGGCTGGAATGGCCGAGAGAGGGTTTCAAAGTCTCAACAGAGAGACGTGTTCTGTTTCGAGTTTAGAAGATTTTTTGAGAGATTTCTGGAGGACTTTGACGCTGGATTAACATGTACATGGTCCTATTCAAGTATAGGGAAGAGTTTGGTAGCTATTATATAGCTAACAACACGTGAAAAAAACTAAACAGAACTGATTATCGTTTCAACCGCAGAGAAGAAAAAGAGGAGATTTCATCGGGATTTGATGACCCTGTTGAGTTATAAAAAGGTTGGGTCGAGTCATAATAAGGGTTAGAAACCCTTAGGAGAGAATTGGGAGTAGAGGAGAGCCGAGGAGAAGCGATTACAGAGAGTTACAGTGCTGCTGCTGCTGCTGTTCGAGGAGGAAGAATAAGAGGAAGAACAGACCTGCTAGGGCAGTCGTTCTTCAACAGTCTTAAAACCAGAAACGAGTGTCGTAGTTCAACTGCGCTAGATATGTATCGTTTATAAACGGCATTACTCATCTTTGTAACAGTGACGCTGTAACGTTTATACAACGTTGTAAACTCTCTTTATCACCATATTCATCAATAAAAACACCTATTAAGCAATTTTGAGCAAGTTTTTGATATGAGGAGCTAAACCCCTTAGCCAAGGCGACGGAGGAAGCCATTGGTCCTTATTTATGGTATAATTCTAACTTTATTATTTATTTACAATATTATTATTTGATTATTTGCATGGAATTGAATTTGAAATATTAGTTTTTATTGAACAGTTGTGAATTATTTTGATGAAGCATGTTGGGTTTTAAAAACTTTTGATGTTTTATACTTTGTGATTACAATTATTACTTCAAAAATATACAAAAAGGCATAATATTAGAATCACTCTAAAAGAAAAATTGCATGAATATTAATTATTAGAATTTATCAAATAATGGGTCAATGGTGGAATCCAAGTCTTGGTGTTTTTCCCTAAAGTTTTCAAACAAATTTATTTGCCTGTTTAAATTTAAATCTAAAAAACTGTTTTCTTCACAAGTCTGAAAAGACCCTGTTTACCACTATCTCTACAACTACAATCAATTTTGATAAACCATCAATATTACCATTTCATGAGACCAGCCGTGGGTTCAACCATGAAATCAGAGTAATATCTATTACCATTTCATGAGATCAGCCGTGGATTCGATCATGAAATCGGAGTAATACATTTATCTATTATCATTTCGATCATGAAATAAGAGTAATGAGATAAGATAGATTATCTTCTAGGAATTCAGTGGTGAATGTCACGGTAGAATTTAATCTCTTGTGTATAGTCAGTGAATTATCAAGTGTTGTCGATGCCCTGAAGACATTATTGCTCTCAATATTACGGAGAAATGCCTGGATCTATACACGATCTCTCTACATAGTCATGGAACAGTGAGTGTCACTGACATCCTGAAGGCGTTATTGCTCTCAATCTTACGGAGAACCGCACAATTATTCTTTTACGTAGAGGGGGGTCTCTCTCATGTAGTTAGGGAACAACGAGGTCACCGATGTCTTGAAGGCGTTATTGCTATCAATCTTACGGAGAACCGCCCAATTATGTTATTCTACATAGAGGGCATGATGAAATGCAAGGCATCGAACGCTCAGCTAGTGGAGGCCTTACGAAATGCATAATCATCATGGCTTCGTAAAATATGAATCGTCACATGCCTGAAAGCCGTGTCAGAAACATGTATCATGATTTTACGGTTTTGACCTTTGTTGAAAATCCACCATCTACAGTAATATCATGTTGGGATCACAGACGTAAGGAGCGCAACTGTACCTTGAATCAGTGCGAGATTGATTAGGGTGCAACTACAGTCCAATCCGAAGTTAATTGGTAGTAGGCTAGTGTCTGTAGCGGCTTAATACAGTGTGGTTTTCAATCTGGACTAGGTCCCAGGGTTTTTCTGCATTTGCGGTTTCCTCGTTAACAAAATTCTGGTGTCTGTGTTATTTCTTTTCCGCATTATATTTTGTTATATAATTGAAATATCACAGGTTGTGCGTTAAGATCAATCAATTAGAATAGACAACCTTTGGTTGTTGATTTACATTGAGTGACACTTGAACATTGGTCTTTGATACCGTTCAAGTAATTCTCTTATATTCAATTGGGCTCGCAAATTTCTAATTGCTGATTGCGGATTGAATTAAGAGTTAGAGATATTAAACTCTTTGATATAATTTATTCTAGATTGAGTCTGACTGTCTAGTTGATTCTCTAGAAAGTGTATTGGAGTAAGTCCTCTCAGATTGCCAAACGAATTGTTGGGTGTGGTTGTTAGACCCCTGCATTTTCACTAACCTCAAGTGGAAGGATGATGTCGTCGTTGTAGCTCCTTACTTGTTCACATTCTTCAAGTCTTCACGTAATACTTGTAATGTCTCATATCCTAATACTTTCAGGCTAACCTATACGAAGTTGACTCTAGTAAATAATCAAGCGACTCTTTATACGAGTTTTGATTCACCAAAATATGACAAACAAACTTGACATACCAACGCTTGGTGGGTTCAACCGAGCTATGCCCTAACAATCTCCCCCTTTGTCAATTTTAGTGACAAAACTCTGACATCATATGGATAAACAAATTACAAGAATTCATTACACATACGCTTGATTCCCAAATTCAACAACACAATAACCTGTATATATTCAATTCATAAATGCCGTTGTTGACATTATAATAACAAAGCTAATACTCCCCTAAAGGTAAGATAGGTATATTTTCAATCCGCACGTCTTTGTTATTTCCATCATCATATGATATGTTACTCCCCCTTAGTCCATGCTTTACTCTTTCGTTAGATATAACGTTTAAGCACCATTATCCTTTCCTTAGTGATACCAAATCTATACAAATCAATATCAATATTACTTGTTTACTCCATATATTTATCTCCCTTTTTGTCACAAAATGACAAAGGTACGAGCAAATAAAGGAAAAACCGAAAGGATCTTACAAATTTTACAAAGAGATTTGCAAAACCTATAAGAGTTAAGCACGAGGGTTCCACGCACCATTTTTCATAACCAATATCAAAACCGAAACTACAAAGTAATTTTGTTTTGATATGTTACCAAGGAAACAATTGCCCCGAGCAATTTTCCCTAATAGTTTAGCAAACCAAAAATCGACTAAGCACCTTAGTTCTTTTGCTAAACCGATTGCACAAATACAATCGCTTGTTCGATAAGACCAAAATAAAGATCAAAATTAACTCTATTTTTCTCATCAGGTTCTAATTATTCTCATCAATAACTTTTAAACAAGACAAGTACTAGGTTAGTTAACTAGCATTTCTTGTTAAGGCAATCGGTTAAACTTGAATAACCGAAACCTCCACTTTGATAAGTCTAACTAAAATCAGAATTAACTTAGTTTCTCTTATACGGAATCGAAAAGGACTAAACAATTCATCCCGAAAACCTTTTCTTTTGTTAAGCCATAAACAATTCATAGAAACCAAATAAATTAACTTGCATAATTATTTACCTCAACCGGAAGCAATTGAAACAAACATAGACATTATAGTATTGCAATTGCACCGTAATTTCGTAAGCCTAAACAATTGATACCAAACCATAAAGCAAGATAACAATAGTTTTTCTTAACCGGAAAAAGTTGAATCACACACATCCATACACAAGCAATGGAATAAAACATCAATTGTACCGAAATTTTGTTAAGCAAAAGAAAAAAATATATGCAATAAAATCAGGCTTTTCTTAAACAGGAAAACGATTAACTAACAAATTTATTACCTCAAATTACGCATCCTCTTCACCCCCAAAAGATATGTCATTAAGCGCAAGTTCACATTAGAACTCTCCCCCGTTGTGTTGTCATCCTCTCACAAAACAAAAGAACAACAACAAAGAGCAACCTTTACCAGAGAAAGGTTGAAAACCGGTTTTAACCATTGCAATGCAAAAGTTGAAACCCCGAAACACATATGCTTTTATTCTAAACCAAATGATTCAACATATTGTGACTTTTTCACATATTGTTTCAATCAGAACCCCTTATGATCCTTTGATAAAACCTACCAACATGGGATGTAAATTAATCCTGCTAAACCAAAAAGTCACCCAAACCATAAGGGTTTACACATACGAGATAGAATATTAAGGTCATGATAACCGAAATCAAACATCCCATAAACATTCATAGCAAAAAGATAAAGCATTCAAGCACAGGCTATGTAATCAAAAACTATCGTAAAAAAATTATAAACCAATAATTTATTCATAAATAAGATAGTTTTTTCAAAATAGACTTTATTGTAATAATCAAAACTAATGTCTATTTTTATTAATTAATTATTTGGAGGAACATTCCTTGTGATCAAGTATCCTTTGACGCTCTTTAAAAGGCGAGAGTACCCAAATATACCTCAAGCTAAAACTTTTCTTACCTATAAGTCCTTTCTCCGAAAGTGATTGTCTATGGACTGAGTCGAGACAATACAACTAATCGGTTCACACTTTGTGTGATCGTCTATGGATACGAGATCGAGACAATACAACAACGAAGTATGTTACTTGATAAAAAAGTTCGGACTTAACCAAACACAATAGGATTCACTTATCAAGTAAATAGTAATTAACGTTTGTGTAATTTACTTTAATTATAATAAAACAATTATAATGCGGAAATATAAAGTAAATGACACAGCAAGATTTTTTTATCGAGGAAATCGCAAATGCAGAAAAACCCCGGGACCTTGTCCAGAATTGAATACTCTCAGGATTAAGCCGCTACACAAAATTACACCTAACTTCGTATAGTTGAGACCAAGCAATTAAACCTATAGTTCACTTAGTTCCGTATGTATTCCCACGCCTCCAACTTATAAATAAGTCAAGTACTTGGAACAATTCCTTTGGTTAGTATTCCAAACAGTAAAGGAACAACAAATCTGTTTGGTATCATCTCTATTCAACCAAGTGATATGAGTCGGACAAAGGCTCTTCTGTTTATCTTAACATAAACTCCTTCGTCGGGTCCTTAGATCTATCTTATATTCAATTACCGAAGTAATCGTTTAAGATTAAGCCAACAACACTATTAATCCAAAGAATTGTGTTGATGCCGATCTATTCAACTAATCAATCCAATCTATCACAAGGATAAACCGATTATTAATTGGATCCTCTTTTACCGAAACAAGTATTGTGCACACCAAAGATTATGAATCCACAAAGTTTAATGGTTAAGCAATAAACCTCGTATTGTATTCCTTAATACTATGTCTATCTAGAGTTCAAATATGCTTCACAGTTATGTTTTCAATATGCACGATTTGAAAGATACGTTAGGGAATGAAACAGTTCGAGTCAAATATCACTAACCTCAAGTGGAGGATGATTGTTGTCGTTGTAGCTCCTTGCTTCTTCACATCTTCAAGTCTTCGCAATACTTGTAATGTCTCACTATACTAATACTTTCAAGCTAACCTATACGAAGTTGATTCTGGTACATAATCAAGCGACTCTTAACATGAGTTTTGATTCACTAAAATATGAAAACCAAACTTGACATACCAACACTTGGTGAGTTCAACCAAGCAATGCTCTAACAGCTCTTCTTCTATTTCCGATTCTTGGTTCCAAAACTACGATTCAGTCTTTAGAATTCCTTTAAGAGTTTATAGATCTTTCTGAGCAGCAAATCCCAACTGTTTCTGAAAAGAGTCAAGTTGTTTACCAAGAGTTTCAAGATGAGCTAGAAGATACTTTTTGTTAGAGTTCGGTGAAAACCTTTCAACCATTTTATTACTCGATTCACTTCCCATCATTTGACATATAGTCTGTTTAAAGACAAACGTAATGCTTCTCTTGACATCAAAATCATCTCCCACGATGAATTCACAAATCTCTGCAATTATACATGGAAAACCGAGATGCCTCTTTATTCCTGGGGAAGAAATAGAGTCTGAGAATTTTATCATTTGACTGACAATGATTCCACAAATATCAATTTGAGAGTCTACCGTTAACAGAAAATAAACAAATTCTGCAAAATCTTTATCCCATGCTGGCTTATCTCTAGTGCTTGCAAATAGGGTTGGTAAAGAAAGTTTACCGAATACCCTTAGGTAGAAGGGTATATCTTTTGTTGGTAATCTACCATTTTCCCATTCTGTTGATCTTCCAACGAGATGTGTTGAAATGGTATCGTGCTCAATTTCAACTCCAGTAATCAAGTGATTACATTCCACATTATACTCAATAATATTAGAAATTATCTTACGATCAACATAATAGAGTCCTTGACCAGCAAGAGTAACAAAGGTAAGATATTTATGATCAACATTATGAATATTCGCATAAAAAACTCTTACCATATCATGTGAATATTTTTCAAAATAAAAATATTTCCCCGGTTCCGATCTTGCACAAAATTCACATAATCCTTATCTTGGACATCTGGATCGAATTTCTTTTCAGTGGTAAAATCCATTCCCTTGAGAGTTTCGTATTTCATAAAACATGAGCTATCAACAAAACAAATGAATTCATGCTTGTCATTAATACTATTAGGGAATCTGATCCTGTCAATATCATCCCATCTGACAACAATCATCAGATGAAGTCCCACTGGATTTCCTCTTTCTCATACTTGCGGAAATACGATAAACCCTAGTTACGGTTTCGATCAATCTTCCCCAATATGTTTGTAAACATAGCAAGAGGTTATCTTTTATCGGAAGAATAAATATCAAAATCGGAAATAACTAGCTTTAGAAAATTTTACCAAAATCGGAAACCAAGACTTGCGGGGAAACAATTCCGATTTTATATATATGTCTTACTTTTGGAAAACGGGTTTTCATGGTCTGGATATTTATTACAGATTGATTCTATGTTTCTATCCAAAAATCTGTTTACTCTATTATTACCAAGGTTTGATAACATCATTTGAAATTCACTCAAGAATTTTCTACTAGAGTATGCAGAGAAAAATTTGAACAAAATATGATATTTGTTAAAAATACCATTAGAATCATGAACCCTGTAATATTTCAAAAGATCACTTGCTTCATTAAAAAAATTGTGAGGTTTATGAAGCAATCCATTGTTAATAGAATTATTAACTGAAAACTCATTCGTTGTAGGATTACACATTTTCCAAAATCGCATCCTAGATAGCGATACACTGACAGTCATTGCTCTGAAAATGTACTATATATACTTTGGTAGTTCATCCAAAATATATTTAAGATTCCAGATTTTTCAAGAACACAATAGCCATGGTTCATATAGTGATTAAATTTTTTGTGGGGAATCTTATGCATTTTCAAGATACATCCTGTCACATATAGAATTGTATCATTGTCACAGTCAGTAATAATCACAATGATATACAACTCTATCAGATCCAAAGGATTATGTAAGTCACCCAAGACATACATAGACATAATTCCAATTCCCAATACATTTAGGAATAAGAGTATTATATACTTCATTCGTGTCTTCCACCACGATTTTTTGAAGTAGTCAAAACCTGTCGTTACGTTAACAGAATCATTCATAAGATTCATTTTCTTATAGGTTGGATCGCACCAAACACAGATTGTTAGATCTTTTCGTGTTTGCCTGCTCTGATACCAATTGAAAAGACGTGGGTACCCAAATATACCTCAATCTAAAACTTTTCCACCTATAAGTGCTTTCTCCGAAAGTGATTGTCTATGGGATGAGTCGAGACAATACATCTAATCGGTTCACAATTCGTGTGATCGTCTATGGATACGAGATCGAGACAATACGACAACAAGATAACTTATGTGATTGACTATGGATACAAGATCAAAACAATACAACAACGAAGTATGTTTACTTGATAAAAGGTTCGGAGTTAACCAAACACAATAGGATTGCTATCAAGTAAATAGAAATTAACGTTTGTATATTTTACTTCTAATTATAATAAAACAATTATAACTGCGGAAATAGAAAAATAAAAGACACAACAAGATTTAGTTAACGAGGAAACCGCAAATGCAGAAAAATCCCGGGACTTGTCCATAATTGAATACTCTCAGGATTAAGTCGTTATACAAAATCTAAAGTCTAAACCAACTTCGTATATTTGAGACCAAGCAACTAAACCTATGTTCACCTAGTTTCGTTTGTATCCCTGCGCCTCCAACTTGCAAGAAGTCACGCACTTGGAACAATTCCTTTGGTTCGTATTCCAAACAGTAAAGGAACAACATATATGTTCGGTAACAACTCTTTTTAACCAAAATATTACACTCTCTCTTGTGGTCGGTCACATCTCTTACTAGGATCAGTTACCCAATGGTTAGTATTTAGTCACACCAAATTTAAGATATCGATCTTACCATCTCAGGTGATTACTTAAGATCGATTTCACTAATAAAAGTCATACCAATACAAAAAGTCAGGCCTTGTGAATAGTTTTACCAAGATACATAAACAAGTTATGAGCAGTCATACTAAACACACATATTGGTAATTCAAAAGATTGCAATGAATAACAATACCAATAAGCCCAGTGATTTCCCTTTCGATTCACAAAACAAGTTTATGAATTTACTTCCTTTAAACGAATGTAAAACATTGATTCCTAGGACAAAATCTTCACCCATACCCATACATAATCACAATAGCATTCATATGATTATGTCGATGTCTTATATACGAAGTTCAAAAGATAGACGTTATACTTCTATTGTATTCCTTAATACTATATCTAATTAGAGAATAATCATTCACAGCTTCGCAATTATGTTTTCAATATGCATGACTTGAAATATGCGTTAGGGAATGAAACGGTTCAAGTCAAATATTACTAATCTCAAGTGGAAGGATGATGTCGTCGTTGTAGCTCCTTACTTCTTCACATTCTTCAAGTCTTCACGTAATACTTGTAATGTCTCATATCCTAATACTTTCAATCTAACCTATACGAAGTTGACTCTAGTAAATAATCAAGCGACTATTTAAATGAGTTTAGTTTCACTAAAATATGACAACCAAACTTGACATACCAATGCTTGGTGGGTTCAACCGAGCTATGCTCTAACATCTATTAGTTATGTTGGTGGGAAACTAGAATTGCATTGTTATTTTATTTTTCAGTTATTGATTTGATTGACTAACGGTTGTTAACTCTTGATTGCACCTGGATTAATTATTCTTGACAGCCTTCTACTCTGACATAATGTCACTCAAACTACATCAAGATATTAACGGTAGTTCAGATTTGTATTTAGATCTGACGTTAACTTGTGATCATCCATTGTTAACAGATTCCGTTCTGTACATGATCGATCATAAGTTGGAATCAAGTTTGTTATTGTGCAGATGATACAAAAGACTATTGAAGATTCGAAGACAAAAAGATTTTTCTTATTGATATTGTATCTTTGTGATTTACTTCATGCACAAACTTGATCCTTTGAGATCCGATAAGATCTTGTTAATCTTTTGATAAACTTGTAATTGTTAGTGATGTTTAGATCGACAAGCTATCATTTGGTGATACTCTTCAGTATCTGAATCTGGTAGTTCCGTTTGATTTGATATGATTAACTTGTTAATCCAAATATTGGAAGATCTAAATCTGACAAAGGAGTTTAATTGATTTTAAACGGAAAAGCCTTTGTCATGCTCAACTATAATATATCTGATTAACTTCCTGAAATAGAAGAGTGGTTACCAAACATATTAGTCCTTTACTGTTTGGAAGACGATTGAAAGGGTTGAGTGTTTATAGTCTTCTGAGAGGCTGAAGCAAAATCTTATAATCTTCAGAGATGATTTACGTGCGTTGGCTAGATTGGTTGTAGGCGCACTAATATTGAGGAAACTAGGTAACTAAGGGTAGTTTACTTGGTCTCAACTATACGAAGTTGGCAGTGGTCTTTGTATAGCGGCTTAATTCTGATAGTATTCAAAACTGGATTAGATCTCGGGATTTGTCTGCATTTGTGGTTTCCTCGTTAACAAAATTTTGTTGTCTATTTACTTTTACTTTCAGCAATTATAATTATTATTTTAGTTATAATTAAAAGTAAATACGCTATACGCTAACCCCGAACACTTGGGTTGATCCCTAGAGTTTAATGTTCGGTTTCGAACTTATATTATATACCAAGTTAGACCTGGAAACAGGCTGGGTTAGGTCCAACCCTTGACGGGTTAGGCGGGTTACGGGCTAACAATATTCAACCCTAACCCGGAACGTTTCCCAAACGAGTTCCATATACTTAACCCTAACCCTAGACGGGTCAACCATACGGGTTGACGGGTTGGCTCTGCAAATTTTAGTAATCTATAGAAATTCTTATTTTTAACACAAAAAATTAGGTTGTCAGTGGGACTTGAACCTGTTCATTATTGGATGTTTCCACAACTTCCTAACCACCACGCTAAATACGTGGTAGCTGTTGTTTGCTGCCAGTTTAATTACCTTAAATCAACCTCACCATATTGACCATTATTATCTCGAGATTATATTTCTCCATGTAAAAACTGTAGTGATGGTGATAATGAATCTAAGATTTGATTTTCTATTTTGTGGATTAGATCTATATATATTGTTATGATCTGTAATTGTTCATGAAGATCTTCAAATACAAACGCCTCAATGGGTATCAAGATTTGGTTGGAAATGTTTGCGAATGTGTTTTGATTTGATAGTAAAATTTGGGATCTATGTATAACCGTAAATTAGAATAATATATATAGTATATACATATATAATGATTATAAAATATTTTGGTTGATTATATCTTGTTGTTTTGAGTATTTTGAGACATTTACTCCAAAATTTTCATCTTCGGGATCAAAATTACTGTAATTATCATTGCTTTTAAGATATTTGGCAGACTGGACGGGTTATGCGGGCTGACCCGCGGGTTAGACGGGCAAACCCATTTACCAGCGGTCCCTGAAAACATCAACCCTAACCAGCTTGTTTATTCAACTGTTCGAGCCGAGCCGGGTTTACACGAGTCGGGATAGGTCCAAGCCTTGGGTTTTGACCCTAATTGCCAGGTCTATACCAAGTGTATACCTTGTGGTTGCTATCTTCTTGACAATCTCTGTCTATACTAGATCATGCAAGGTATCAGACTTATAGGTCGATATCAAAAAGATTGTGGTGAACTTGGTATCCTCGTCATTTCATTTGTCTTGGAATCACATAGAACAATATACATAGTGTTCCTGTTACGAAACCGTGTATAGTGACCGTTCTCGGCAAATATGCCATTCAAACTATTAAGCAATATCGCGTTCATTTAAACAATTAAGACTTTAATCATGATCTACATACACAAGGTGTTTTAGTGATCAATGATGTCTTAGAGGTACTTATGAGAGTCATAGTAAACATATTTAAAAAAAAGGAGTTGAACATCTGCTAATATTTAATGGGATTGTTGGTGAAATAATTCGTGAACCGTTAGGCAGTTCATGAGTGAGGATGCTACGGTACGTGAACTGGGTTCGCCAACCTTTCAACGGTTCGTGAACCGGGTTGGTAAACTGTCACGTTCTGAACTTAAGGTTTGCGAACGAGTTTTCTAACCTTCATGTATTCCAGAAACTCATATACCTATGGTTTGCGAGATGGTTTGCTAACCTACCATGAGTCCAAATTACAGTAGTTTATGATACGGACCAATGAACATCCATTGCTTGAATCATATTTCAACATGTTTAACAAGACAAGCTTGACTTAAAATTTATTTTTTGCAATAAATCTACTAAAATTCATACGACATAGTCTCATAAAGATAGAATGGTGAAGGCTGTCAGGTTATAAAATGGTTCATTTTTCACATACCTTGTTGATGAAGTTCACCAAATATCTTCTTTGATCTTCAGTCTTCGAGGGTTATTCAGTGATGTCTGATACTCAACTACTAACTTCTATACCTAGTCTGAGACTTGATTTAGTATACTAAAAATCAAGATATAATTTTGTTCATATGATATTGACAACAAGCTTGAGATAACAAAATTTGTGAGTTCGATCGAGTAGTGCTCTAATATTGAGGTATGACCTGACAAAGATTATTAGTAATCGTTATCACAAAGTGTCGGGGCATGCAGAATCAACGTTGGAGATCTTGATCGGAGAACATACAATCGGGAAGAAAATAATCGTGCATCAGCTTCCAGGTGGAACCATTCCCTTCCTCGATATGTATGTCTTATTGTGAATACTCATATTGGTTATGAAACTCTCGGTATTTGGCCCGACTATACGAGCATCATAGTGTTGTTTAGTTCTCTATCTTCAGCTTCCTCATCATAAAGTTGTTTCAACATTTGAACACGCAATTATTGTTGTGATTTAAACAATGCATATGCATTTGCATCTCTTCATCAGAATTTTCCATTGATGATAAAATTAAAATTAAGTAAACTGAAAATACAGGTAAAATAAATAGGTAAACAATATAAAAATATATGTAAGAATATGTGAGAGTAATTTGATGAAGTAGGGGGTATATATAGGAATGAAGTAGGAGGAAATAGCCGTTAAAAACTAGCCTTTAACGACCAACTTTCTATCGAGCATCGCTGACGCTATCCGGAATATCGATCAATAGAAAGTCTGTCATTATACACTTTTTCCACGGTGTCGCGACTAGTTTTTCAGGCTACCGAGTATAACAAATGATTTTTTTTGACATACTCTGTAGGTACGACCTAAATTGAACCCAAAAATACCTAACTTTGGTCTAGCTCAAGCTCAACATAGTGCTTGCTATGACCGGTATAACCAATGAAGCAAAATGATAGTGCTACACCGGAAAGTTAGTGGTACAACATGAAGCGCATTGGTCGACAACATGAAGCTTCATAGCTAAAGACAAGCAATATCATTGACATATGCAACATGCAATGTTGCGATGATGCATATCCGCGAATTCCGAGTCATCCAAGCTCAGGGAATTGAATTAAAGACTCAACACATATCAGGGAACGACTTATGCATTGGTCAAAGGCTTCGCCAAAGATCTTGAAAAATACATGCGCAACAGTGGCGATAACAATCACGCTGGTGTTGCATATTATATAATCGACCAAAAAGAATACAAGTGATGCACATACCATATGAAGCCGATCTAAACAACACACTAAGACTTGGAATGGCATGATTTTACTTATATGATAATGTCCAAGTGTGTAAAGTGGCCATACCAACCATAATGCCATGATGGTGCAAGAATGGCCCAGGTTGACGGTCATGAATCAGTTATGCACATCACACGCGTTGCTGAGTATGAATATGGATTGGAAAGGTTGTGAACAAGGTTTATAATCTTAATTTGGCAAGCATAACTACTAAGAACAATGTGTAGCAACAATCGGCGGACAACAAAAAAACGTAACGGTTACGCACATTGGCAACTATAGGAACTGCTACGGATATATGGATGTCCATAAACCTGTGCACCTGTTGGCACACAATTTTGCCACCGCTACAACACTATAAATAACTTAGGAGAATAATAAGTTTAATAGTTTTTGTTTTGCTAGAAGAACCCCTTGTTAGCAGGTTGAAATTTACATTCGAGTGAATAAGCTTGTAAAATCCTTTGTATGGAAAAGCTGTTGCCTTCCCCTTCATGCAATGAAATGGATTAAGTTTGCATAGCTTTGGCATTTGTTATTCTGTCTTTTCCTTAATCTTGTGAAGCATTAGCATGTCAAACACTCTTGCAATGTGTGGGAAATAATAAGAGTTGAATAGAGAAAATCCTAAGTCTTCGTTGCCAATCGGATGGATTGTTGTTGTTTGTAGTTACTAGTGGAAACTTATATGACTGAAGCACTTGTGGCTCATGGAATTGCCCATAGAAACCACCATGTTGCTGGCTTAAGAAAACTGCAGCGGCATTTTTAGGTGGAGACACTTGCTCTAGGGATACAAAAGTAAATAAATAATCACTAGTAAACGAACGGGTACGATTTTGAAAACTCAGCGCTGCTTTTTCATCATATATATATATTCTTCTAGTCGAGTTCAGTCCGTAGTAGTAAACAGTACTCCCTCTCTCTCTCTCTCTCTCTCTCTCTCTCTCTCTCTCTCTCTCTCTCCAACTTTATCAGTTTCTTTTGAAAACTTTTCTCGAAAAAAATCCCCAATCCTTCCGTTCTCTACGCTCATAAGGGATGAATCGCAGAGGTGATCCTAACCCTTTCGATCAAGAAGAAGAGGTCAATCCTTTTGCGGTAATACACCCTTAGATCTCTCTCTCTTTTGGTTTTCGATTTCATCTACTAAAATCTTGTCTATTTTGCTACTTTTAGTAGTTCTTTTGTTACTTAGATCTTGTTTTGTTTTTTCCGTGGGAAAAAAACATTTGATGCCGATTCACGAACGAGATTAGGTTTATTATGGCTAATCAGTATTTTGGGTTTAAAATGTAGGTTATGTTAGAACAGAAGGTTAGATTAGGTTCATTATGGCTAATCAGTATTTTGGGTTTAAAATGTTGGTTATGTTAGAACAGAATATTGCAAACTCGACAATGAACTTAGCAAGTCTTGTTAGTAAATAGGTGAAATTAATTGATAATGAGTTTTTTACGAGTTAGTAAACATCTCGAACGAGTTTTACTACCCAGTTGAGTTTCCTAGGGTAGATAAGAGTGAGCAAAGCCTATGCTGGATTTGAAAATCGACTTGTTGCTCCTTTATCAAAATTGAAGCCAATAGGGCAAAGGTTTAGACTGTCCATCTCTGCTGGAAGGCGTGAATGATGGGAAAGAAAGGGCCAACCATACGTAGTATTTGTTGGCATGCGGAGTCCAATCAATTTAGTCGGTCTCAGTCTCCAGTCACTTGGAAAAGTGAGGATGCTGCTGATCAATGAGGGCGGGGCACTGGGCGAGTTTCTTTATACCCTATCCCACCTGTTTGAAGTTTTGAACAAAAGGATTCTCAGTCTTTTGAAAATTAAAAAGTTATGATAATTCACCCGTATGGAAGTTATTGCAGAATGGACACAACTAACAGTGAAGAGAATGTTTCAGTCTCAGATACACACTCATAAATCATCTCACTTGTCTACAATAAAGAATGATACTTCACAATAAATAAAAAGTGTTCCCATTATTCTGTTATTAAATTCGATTATAGTGATGCTGTAGAATGTTATTGTATTGGATGGCGGCAAGTTGGTTAACCCTCAGACATCTTTTCGGAAAAGGTTGTTAGCTTTCAGATACTTTTTGGCATCAAGTAGTTCTCCAGCTTCTGCTTTAGTACGCAGAGGAGGGAAATAGTAGCATCACAGATTTAATATTCGACCCCCCCACCCCCACCATGCCATTTTTCTTTTTTTACATTAGTTGGATTACTCAGTCATCGTAATTCCCCTCCCGGGAGAGAAATTATGTACAGATTGGTTCTTATTTTGGTGCAGCAACCAACTGTTTTTTACTTTTATATATATATATATATATATGAATGAACTATTAGTGTAGAGGATGATATGCTCTTCCTCATATTTCTTGTCGGTGCTCTGATCTGATTTCGGACTTTCTAGAATTCTGCTGCACCTGCTTCAAAGTCACGCCTTGCATCATTGGTCCCTGAAGCACTAGGTTTTGGTCGAAAACATGACGCCAATGTGGATATACCACTGGATGCAATGGTTGTAAGCATTTATATTCTTAGTTTAATAAACACAGTATCTTATAGCTACTCTTGGGACGTCAGTTTATTTACCTAAAGGCATACTGTGAATGCCAAACAGGATTCTAAGGATAAAGAAAGGGAGCTTGCATCTTGGGAAGCAGATTTGAAAAGGAGAGAACAGGTAAACTTGCACACATAAGCTGTTTATATGCTAGTCAACATACTTAAATAGTATTTGTTGTTTCTTTTGACTTTTGAGAGTGTTGCGATTAGTTTTCACAAGTTGCTTCTTCATTGCAGGATATCAAAAGAAGAGAAGATGCTGTTACCAGAGGCATGCTACAGACGTGAACTAACCCAATGCTGTTTCTTATTTCTAATCTTAAGTTTCCTTTTATTCTTCAAATTTTTAATGGGTTGAATTTGTTTCTCTGTCTTAATAATACAGCTGGTGTCCCCTCAGATGATAGAAACTGGCCTCCGTTTTTTCCAGTTATTCATCATGATATAGCTAATGAAATACCGATCCATGCTCAAAGGTTGCAGTATCTGGCTTTTGCAAGTTGGTTAGGTATGTGATACCTGGGAGAATACTCTTTTTGGAAAACTAGTTGCTACTTTACTTAATGAACATGAGCACAGACACGGGCACAATAAGGTGTTACTTGTTCGTTTTTGAGGGATGCCTGGTTCTTCACCTTTTGGATAATACCGTTATATAAAGAAAAAGTGAAAAACTCTATAGTTAGACGAGTTGGAGTGGTGAGTTTCCAGAATGTGTAATTCTAGCTAAACTGATGAATTTATGTCACTGAGTCACCCTACATCGTGTCTTAAAAAATATACGAACCATATAATTTTCATGCTTCTCTTAACAGTGTCTGGCAAATTTACAAGGATTTAAATTTATTTTTTTTGCGGCCGACTAATATATTCCATTCCTATGTGGTGCATCATTATCCAGAATATAGTTTACAAAACACTGTTCATATTGTTTTTGCAGGTATAGTCTTTTGTCTTGCATTCAATGTTATTGCTGTGTCTGTCTGCTGGATTAGAGGGGGAGGTGAGCTTTTGCTTTTTAGACCTTATAAGTTGCTTAATTCAAAAAAAGATTATGTCACAGGATTTCATTTAGTTAAGAGCTTCTTCTTAGAGAAGGTTCACTATTTGCAGGTGTTAAAATATTTTTCCTTGCTATTATCTATGCACTTCTTGGATGCCCTCTTTCATACGTGCTGTGGTACAGGCCACTCTATCGCGCGATGAGGTATGCTGTTGTATCATGAATCTCTTGAATTTCCAATGTACTTTCTTCTATTTCTTAGGGTATTTAGTATCTGCTGTTATTTAAGAAATGCCTTTTTCCTTTACTCTGACTACACCCACAAAGAAATAAAACACTTTTTCAGAAGAAGAGTTATGTTCTATCAGATACATATAAACAAAAAAGTTTGTATATCTCTTTGGATTAGATGTAGGATTACTATTTGTAAGAAAGAGAACGGAAATCATATATCGAGCATACTGGCGTCAGTGAACCTTTCTCACAAGTCTTGAACTGCAGCTCATGATTGTAATACAAAGTCAAAGGAGTTGAGCAACTACAAGGTTTTGGGTTTTGGCCCCAAAATAACCATTAACCAGTTGCATTTCTCTCGTCTTAAAAAAGATTGCTTTTCTAGCCTTCTATATCTCAAATCCTGACAATGAAAATTTGCTTGACCTAGTTTAACCAAAGGTTGCTCCTTCCTTCGGATTACTATTATGCACCATAACTCTTCTAAGGGGTCCAAAAAGGAAGTCCCAAATTTCATATGCATCATCCAGGTAATCAGCAATTGCTCCCCTCATTGCATTAGCAGTTAGGCATTTGAAGGCTTCATTCTGTGAAGTAATAACTTTTGCAGTTTTCTCGAGGCTGCTTCCAAAAAAAGTAGACCTAGATGGACTGTTCATTCTCCAAAGCACCCTCTGAGGAATATTTTTCTTTTTTGAGTCCGTAATTGTGTGATCTTGGTATCCTTAACTACTAGAGTTTAAACATACTAAATATGATTTATTGAACTTGCGGGATGATGATTTCTGATTTTCTGCTTCACAGGACAGATAGTGCCCTGAAATTTAGTTGGTTTTTCCTGTTTTACCTGGTAAGTTTTCTTAACCCTCCATTCAAGTAATCCTTGCATATACCCTTAGTGAATCTAATTTGTTGTACTGATTGCATTTTCCCGGTGCAGATGCACATTGGTTTCTGCATTGTTGCTGCTATTGCCCCTCCGATTGTTTTCCAGGGGAAATCGTTTACGTAAGTTTTGTACTTCGATATTTTTTGTGTCCCTCTCTAGATTTGTGAAGTAGGTTGAGTGGGGAAAAGCGATTCCCTATAGAGGTCATGTGCTCCATTCACGAAACTTAAAATTTATCTAGATCCGATAAAATTTTAAGAGTATGGATCTTAAAATGATTTTTTATTCTTTTGTGAGGCTAATTTATTCTTAATTTCAGGGGTATTCTTTCTGCGATATCAGTCTTCTCCGACCATGTGCTGCCTGGGGTAAGTTGCTGAGCCATCTACCTTCATTTCTGATGCTCCTTGCTTTACTTTTTGGTTGATAACTTAACTTGTCTCTATTAATCTGTCTTCTTGCAGATCTTCTATTTGGTTGGGTTTGGTTTTTTTTGCTTGGAAACACTTCTAAGCTTTTGGGTACTTCAGGTTAGTTCCAATTGTCATCATCACTTTACTTATGTATGTATACATATTACCCCCGAGTCTTCTGGTGGATGCTTTCTGAATTTGAGTTCCGAAGTAATATATGAATCTCGTGCTAATTTTTTATTTATCAGTTTATGATGTATTCTTATATAGATTCCTCAGTGAAGTTCTAGGAAGAAGCAGTAGTTTGTAAAAAATCATTGCGCTGGATGGAACACTAGATTGACTTTTACGACCTTCTGCATTTGTGCTCACACACTCTTAACCTAAATTAGATGGATTTCCATTCCAGGTGTAATTTTTAAAAATTTGTCAAGTAAAAGTAATAAAAAGTATAAAATATGTTTCTCGGTGTATCCTGATGAAGTTCAGGACTTTTAAAGAGTGGTTTCATCGACTGACATGTGTAGACCTACTCATCATGGCATCGTACTTTAAAGAATTAGGTTGGAGTTTACATTACATCTTCTTGAGCATTTCTCACTATTTGAATTCTGACCAATCACATTGGGAGAGTCCTAGTCGAGCGTAAGAAATTGTTCATCGTCAAACCATGTCTTTGCTTTCTGCATCCTTTCTGTATATAGCGTTTGATTTTGATATATATTTTTCTGTTTTCCTGTACAGAAAGTTTACATGTATTTCAGAGGTAATAAGTGAAGAATTCCTAAGCTCTAATCAATATTCCAGTCGGTGTTCATGTTGCAAAAAGCTATCAGTATATTCTTTACTTTCTCTTCGAGACAAGTTATCTATTTCGTGTGATTATGAATGTATTTTGGGTGACAAGGCAGGTTCTTTTTTCTTTTTTTGGTTCTGTAATTTGATGTTCGAGTCTTGTTATAGAAGAATTTATAAATTAGGTTTACATTTGGAATTAGGGCATGTTCAGTAAATTGTTGAACCGTAAATGTTTTTGAATGATATGGTACTTAATTCATGTCTACCTAGTTAACCACGTGAACTTACTATGGTTATAGTGGTATAAGATTATTCACTGGATTTGCTGGAGTTGATTGTATTGCCAATATATTAAAGGCACCCATTCTTCGTGTAATTATAATATAGATTGACTGTGTATGTTGTTGGTTGCCTCCTACTCCGAGTTTTCCAACGTCCAAGTTGGAAGGGACAACCAGGCAGGATTATTCAGTCCCATGGTTTCCTAGTGCATGAAACCGTTTCTCCAATCAGTATGTAAGAGATCGAGTGGCAGGGGTCAAGAACTTGACTTAGCTATTTTTAACGTAAGATGAAGTAGATGAACGTGCGCGAAGGCCAGTTTTTGACGTAAAACTCTAGATGACATGAAGTAGCTTATAAGCTATAGCCACTAAGCTTCATGAATTTTGAACGAGATATCGGACAACACAAGCTGATTCTGATTCACCTAGAGTACACAAATTTTGGTAACGTTCTCTTTCTGTTTTGGCTGTATGTATTGTACATTGTGACATTGGGCTTAGAACATATACAACGTTCACTTTTAACTCTTCTCTCATAGGAAGGGAAGCACACGTTTCTTATCACAAACAGCAGTATGGAACCGAATTCACAGAAGATACTTCGATGGGTCCGACGGAACTATCAACTGCTCTGCGCCTAGGTGTTTTACCTCTCAGACTCTTTCACTTGAATGAACTGAAATGAATATAAGAAGAAGAAGACACTCTCACCATCCTATAACACTATCCTTTCACTTCCCTCATCTCTAACTAACCATCCTTTATCTTCCACCTGTCAATCCGATATCCAAAATGAAAGAGAATCACCACCCATCTTCCCCATCTGTTATGTGGTCATCAAAAACATCACCCTAATCAACAACCATAACTTCTTTTTCAGAAAAAAAAAAAAAAAAAATCATTTCACAATTTTCTGTGAATTATACAAAGTTACAATTTTTTACTTACTGGCCTCTCTTCCTACTCATCTTCATATCACCTCCACTTTTGTTATAAGCTGTGCTGTATATGGCCAGTAACTAATAAACTCAACCTGAAAGAGAATGTTAAATAGTAAAAATAAACAAAAACATCACCATTTCTGAACTTTTTTTGTTTTGTTTTTTTATCTCCTCTCAAAACTACTTTTAGTGTCTGTTTTTCTTTCTACAAATTAAAACATAAATGTATACCCCCACTGAGAAGTGAAACCAGAATTCACAAAATATATTAGAATTCTCTTCTCTAAAGAGACTTTCAAAGTTCCACCAAAATGGCAATCTGTACTGTTTATACAACTCAGTCTTTGAACACAATATCAACAACAACTAAAACCAACCTTGGTTTCCATCAAAAACAAGTATTTTTCTTCACCAAGAAATCATCATTATCAACCAGAAGAAATTCTTACTTCTCATGCTCAGCTGGAGATTCAAAAACAATTGTGATAGGATTGGCAGCTGATTCAGGATGTGGTAAAAGTACTTTTATGAGAAGATTAACAAGTGTATTTGGTGGTGCAGCAGAACCACCAAGGGGTGGTAACCCAGATTCAAATACTTTGATTAGTGATACAACAACAGTCATATGTTTAGATGATTATCATTCACTTGATAGAACCGGAAGAAAAGAAAAGGGTGTTACTGCTCTTGACCCAAGAGCTAATGATTTTGACCTAATGTATGAGCAAGTTAAAGCTCTTAAAAACGGTATTGCTGTTGAGAAACCTATCTACAATCATGTATCTGGTCTTTTAGATCCTCCAGAACTTATCCAGCCTCCTAAGATTCTTGTCATCGAAGGTCTTCACCCAATGTGAGTACCAATTCATTTATTTTTCGATTCATGCATGCACTGCACTACTGATGCTTATTTCTTTCTTCTTCGCCGTTTTTCTTTTCTGGCTTCCAGTTTGTTAAGGGTTTTGAAGCAACTAAATTTTATAAGGAAGCTTTTTTTTTTGATCGGCTTTTATAAGGAGGCTTTATTGAATATTCTACGGAAATTTGCAGAAAGTCAGTCTTCTAATCTCTAGTTTCTTGTAATTGTAGTATTTTCCTTTTCTTATTTAGAAGGTTTTAAATTTATCTGATGTTTTCAGTTTAGTTTATCTGTAGTTTGTTTTGAAAGGTTGGAGAGAAAGATAATAACGTCAGAGTTTGTAGCATGATTGATAGCTTGTCCATTCATTTCATTATCTAGCTTAATTTTACACCCCAGTAACACGCCTATGTTATAATGGGAATAAGCAATAAGCTTGCGAAGGTACAGGGTTCGATCCACTGCATCTCCATTCTTATTTATTTTGGTGAAAAGATGCAAATGAATGTGTTGAGTGTACATATATTTTGATGATTTAGCAAATCAGTCACTAATTTTATGAAAATAATAATCTTAATCAGGTACGACTCTCGGGTTAGAGACCTCCTCGACTTCAGCATCTACTTGGACATTAGTAACGAAGTCAAGTTTGCATGGAAAATTCAGGTAAAAAAGATGGAATACTGTAATCGACAGTTTTCTATGACTGTCCTTCATGCTAGATACTATTATGATAAGCTTCAGTCTCTGATTATCATTCCTATACGTTGCAGAGGGATATGGCCGAACGTGGTCACAGTCTTGAAAGTATTAAAGCTAGTATCGAAGCCCGAAAGCCTGATTTTGATGCTTACATTGGTAATATTATTGTGAACCACAAAAAGAAAGCATTAATGATGAAATGTGTCTATGGACATTATACAAAAGATTTGCATGCACAAGAGAGACATAGACTCTCGTGTGAATTGTCCGTATCTTTGGCTTGGTACTTGAGCTACTAATGAGAACAAAGAATATCCCACTAAGGCTATTGCTTAAGAAACCGATCTTTGTATGAAGTTGAACTGTATTAGATTTTAGTTTAACTGCTTGCATTTCTAAGCCTTCAATATTTTTGGTTTACAGATCCACAAAAGCAATATGCAGATGCAGTTATAGAAGTTTTACCAACAACGTTGATTCCAGATGACAACGAAGGAAAAGTTTTGAGGGTTAGATTGATCATGAAAGAAGGTGTAAAATATTTCAGTCCAGTTTACTTGTTCGATGAAGGTTCCACCATTTCATGGATTCCTTGTGGAAGGAAACTCACTTGTTCGTACCCAGGCATCAAGTTCAACTATGGTCCCGACTCTTACTTCGACAATGAGGTAAAGATTTCTACAAACTTTCTCACGCCAAATCTAATAGATATGGAAGCTCTCGTATTGTCTGGAGACTCATGTTCCTCTATAGGTAGACCCTGGTAGCCAGGTTGTGGCATTACAGGGGGGTGTCTAGACCAAAACCCAAGCATAGGTATCCTAGTTATGGTTGTCGATAACACTTCAAGACCTCAACTTCTAAAATCTAACGAATAAATGAGAAAAGAGTGAGTTTGCTAGTGCAATGCCTCGTAAAAGTCTCTTAGGTTCACTGCATTTGAAGCGTCCACACTTCCAGATAGATGTCAGCTTCCTCTGTCGCCTTTGTTACTGAACTGAACCAACTGGTGCAATAGCGAACTTAGCTAGAGGTGTCCGGATAGGTGGGTTTGAGATTTCCCCATCTCAACAAATCATATTTCCAAAATGTGATCAGCTTTTTAGGTACTGGATTGAAGTATCCAGCGCATCATCTAGTAGATATGTTGTCTTTCTCTTGATACGTTAAAAGAACCATGCATCTCCTCTTGCAGGTGTCTGTGTTGGAAATGGATGGACAATTTGACAGATTAGACGAACTGATTTACGTGGAGAGTCATCTTAGCAACATCTCTACCAAGTTCTACGGAGAAGTTACCCAACAGATGTTGAAGCACGCAGATTTCCCCGGTAGTAACAATGGAACTGGTCTCTTCCAAACCATGGTTGGATTGAAGATCAGAGATCTTTATGAACAGATTTTGGCAAGCAAAGTTGGAGCTTTGGAAGCAAGCAAAGCTTGATGGCGGAAATACTTGATCAGAATCACTTCAAATAAACAATTATTCTACGAAGTTTTCATTCTTCTTCTTCTTCTCCAACTTCATCATTGTGGAGTTCTTTAGGGTTTCTACTTTCAACTCATAAGATTTAAGAACACTCTTATATGTAATTCATGTTGTAATACTATCATGTGGAGATTTGTAATATAGCGAGGACACAAGGGAGATGAAATGCAGTTTAAAAAGATCAAAATATTTGAAACTTTCATAAAGTCAGCTACTTTGTATCGATCCTCATTTGGTTCAAAAGCTTTTCCTTCCATCTTCATTTTTATGTCTACTTTCAGTTCCAACTAAACGAGATCATTATATCTTACTTTCAGGGGTTGATAAATGATACAGATGCAGTAATTGCAGGAGGTACAGTTCAGATTTATACGCCCATCTGAGCTAACTCCTCACAGAATACAGTCATATAAAATCCACAAAGCACGGATATGGGGAATCCTTTCACGACATTTATATAGGCAAATCCAGCGAGTGATTCTGAATTGTACAACCTAGATTAGAACCAATCAAATATACTCGGATGAGAATTAAATTGAAACAGACAGCATTGCTAACCTTGACATGATCCACCTAAATTTTCAGAAGTTTAGGTGGATCATTGCCAACCTTCTGGATATCTTCTGGAAATGTAAGATATCCAGAAGTTCAAAGAAATAGACACGGACAAATCGTTCATATTATGTTACAAAAGAAAACCATCCATTAGCTCGAATGTGATTTTTCAGCTCATTCAAACCTGTGCATAAAGCCGCAATGCAATCTAACCAATCAATAAATGAGGGAGGAGTAGCAATATTTATCTTCGAATAGATTAACAACCAAGTTCCAGATCCATTAAAACTGGAGAGAATTTCTTAGGTTACAACAACATGCCATTTTTACACCATCAGTTCTGAAATGTCTCTAATTCATAGATGAAAGAAAAGAAAAACACATTCTGTTTGAAGATACGGAAAAACACATTAACTTTTTTACGCATGCCAATAAGTTAAATATCGATACTACTACAAATCTCCGATTCTAATACATGAATTACTTAATTGTAACAAATTTATTAGTACCGTGTTTCGCCCAATGATCCTTCAGATCAATTGCATGAGAGAGATCGTACCCTTCAACTGTTAGTCGTTGCAAGAGCTTACCGTAAGCACCATTACTCATTTTCCTGCCAGCTAAACGAGAGCCAGGTCTCGTAGTACTCATTGGTAGAGGATATTCGGATAAATTTGTAGTGCAACATGAAGATTGCCACCCACCAGCACCCCATCTGTAACATTGACGAGGCATACCAGTACATGAACAAACAGGGGTAGGTACCTGAGAAAAATCCATTGCAGATCCATCAATAATGATATCGAGATTCTTCTTCTCACGAATTGCAGTGGAAATCGAGTTCCCCTTCTTCTTTGTGGATGCTGCAGATTTCTTCTTTGGTTCCTTTGTTTTCAAAACCTTAGCAACTTTTTCAGATTTCTTCGCTGAACTCTGCTTTTTAGTCTTTGAGGATTTAGTTCCGAATTCATCGTCTTGGATTGGCCCATCTATTGGCATACCCAAGCTAGTTGGAATAACAGGAAGACCAGTTTCAGTGTTTATATGAGTAGTAAGAATCGGAGTTTGACTGGCTTTTGTTGGGGGGAGGAAACTTCTTTGATGAACCCAACAATGATTGGCATAATCCACAGCATTTAGATCTGTTTCAGATTCAGAAATCATAGAATGTCTGTTCGGATACATACCCATTTTCAAAAAAGCAGCCTGATGATGTTGATGTTGCTGTTCCTGTAATTGTAGATGCGGAAGTGGTTGTGGATGTGGATGCGGATGTTGCTGTAGATGTTGGTGTTGGTGTTGGTGTTGATGTTGGAGTTGGAGTTGATGTTGTTGTTGTTGGTGGTGCTGGTGTTGATGCTGGTGTTGGTGTTGTTGATGTTGGTGGTGTTGGTGTTGGTGATAATGGTGCGGGTGGGGTTGATGCTCGGTAGTAGTACTACTCGATACTGGAATTCCGGAAACAGGTTTCAGAACTGCATGATCTGTAACTGTTTGCTTCGAAAAATCCCAATTACGAATACCTAGTCCAACTTTCTCCTCCATGTAAGCTGATTAGGCTAACAAACCCTTGAACAGATTTCTTGATCAGTTGGAATAGATTGAACCCATATAGTTGAGGTACTGCATTTCATATTCAACAATGGAACATAACAATCAGAGATGGTACACACACATTCATTCATTCATTAATAAAATACTACTGCAGTTTATTCATGGTTGAAAAACCCTAATCAGGAGACAAGCAGACACATTTCCCAAAGTAAGAATTCACAACCAAAGGCGAATGCAATGCAAGAATAGAAAATCCCACTTCAGATTGAAGTTACTGAAGTGACATAATATCAACATAAACAGAACCGAAAAATTCAACATAAACCCCTAGAACTGTAAGCAGAATCACTAAAATCAGCACCACTTGGATCATGGTCTAAGCCCGTCAAAATCCTAAATTTTAGAAGCAGAACAACAGAGTTCCTGAAAATAAACCCTAGAAATAGCATCAGCAATTTGTCTTCACAAAGAGTTAGAGAAAAATCAAAAACATTAGCAACAAAATCCACCGAGATATCAACAAGATCATGCCGTAAATAAATCCTACAACCGAGTTTATACACTGAACAACACAAAAAAATTACCCGTCAAGCTAAGAACCCTGAAATTCAAAGCAGAAATGTAGTAAATCAACCTAAAAACCTAACCTAAAACCTCAACCTCAAAAGTAGAAAACCCAAAAACAACCGCATAAGAAACTGAGTTGATAAACAAAACGAAAGGAAAATCAACCTTACAGACCATTTATAGCGCATAGATTCTACCCAAAAACCCTTAGATTTACACAATAAAAACTAACAATTTCAAGAAAATAGAAATAACCCAGGAATTAAAATTAAGAAAATAAGCAAATTATTCATAGCAGGCAAAAAAAAAAAAGAATAAATAAAAAAATACAAGTATTAAGAATCTTTGTAGTCATTAAGTAACTATTCTGTGAGAAAGAGGCTTACGAGTAAACAAAAAGGAAAAAGATCTGATATAAGATGAAGCCCTCTGTTAGTGACTTGGTGTTGTTGATGACTTGATGTAGCTTTGATCTTCTTCAATGGAAAGGAAAAACTTATGTTGTTTTTCTTTCTTTTTTGTGCTGGGTATGAGATGGATTGGTTCAGAAAAAAAAGAAGTCTTGGTGTATGTATGTATGTATGTATTCCTCCAATTCCAAGTATAGAGAGAGGGAGAAACAAGTCTTTTCTTCTGTCTACTGTTTTTATCCCATGAATTTCATTGTTGATGTGTGTGTCAGAGCTCTGTGCTCTATGGTGGGAACTACTTTCTTTGATATCTGATATCTCTCCGATTCTTTTTTTTAGGTTCTTGTGTTAAGTAACGCCTATCCACCTGACTAAGGGGATAACACATGGGCGGGGTTACGTTTTCTTAAAGGTTGATTTTCTATTTTATTTTTTGATCAACTAGCTTTGTAGCTGTACAACAATTACCTTCTTTTAACAACATGAGCATGTTTAACTTCTCATACCAATTACCTTCTTTTAACAAAATTGTCATATAACCTGACACATAGATGAGGATTTTTTATTAAGTGTGACGGGTTGCGGTGCATTAAATCATTTTTAAAAAAAAAAATTGGCATATAGCTCGTGCTATGCACGGCTATCGATGATAATTTTTGATTTGGTATGGCGTGGTAAAGGCAGAAGTATAGGCAACTTGTTTGAACCATGAAAGCTTGGTTTCCATTTCGGTTGCAAGTGTAACCTTCCCACAATAGAGGATATGGTAGAAAGAAATAATAAAAAGAGAGCACAGGTGCAAAGATCTTCATTAGCACGTAATCTAATTGTATACCACTACTAATAAACACCAGAACAAACAATATTCATTGGTTCGAGAGCACCCCCTCGAGTAAATGCTTCCACCATCGGTTAACTAAATGTAAAGGGTCCTTTACCCGTGAAATAAACCCATTAGTACTCTAAAAGGATTATTGAAACTGTTAGAGCATTGTTCGGTTGAACCCACAAGTTTTTTTTTATCTCAAGCCTGTTGTCAATGTTAGGTGGACAAAACTATATCTTGATTTCTAGTCTACCAAGTCAAGTTTCAGATAGGTTAAGATTGTAGTTGAGTATTAAAGATCACTCTTGAAGACCGAAGATCGAAGAAGACATTTGCAGAACTTCTGTATCAGGTATGTAAAGACTGAACCATTCTATTTTACTCACTATACCATCATTCTATCTATTGATACTATGTCGTATGACTTATAGTAGATTAACAAAGAAGATGTTTGGAGTCAAGCTTGTCTTGTGAAAAATCTCGAAATATGATTTAGCGATTGGATGTTCAAAGGTCCTTAACAATATTAGTTTTATGAATTAATTTGTGGATCAATTGAAAATTTCCCATGCAAATGATCATATCACTTGGAAATATTTCAAACATCATAAGAGAGAAATATGAACTTACTGATATTTCTACCCAGGGTAGATTTGCCAACCAGTTCGCAAACCATAGATATCTGAGATACATAAATACAGGAAGGTTGGCGAACCAGTTCGCAAACCACAAGTTTAGTTGGGAACAGTTACGAAACCGGTTGGCGAATCGTGGTGAACTGGATTTTCTAAGTTGGATTAATTGGCTAGCAGTTGGCGAACCCGGTTCACGAACCGTAGCACCCTGAATCGTGAAGAATCCTTACGGTTTGCGAACCGCTGTACCAATTGTCCCGACAATGTTTAGCAGATGCTCAAAGACTTATTATTTTAATATATTTAGCATTGCTAGAACTCTTTTAAACACTTCTAAGAATTTATTGGTTTATTAAACACTTACGTGTTTGAATCATGATTAATTTCTTAGGTGTTTAAATGAACATCAAGTAGCTTTTAGTTCTTTGGCTAACTTGCCAAACCGAACAATCATTATACATGGTTCAGTAACCGAACCTATGTCTATAGTCTATTGTTGTAGTTTGAAGACCTATTTTGTTTGCTTGATTCTCAAGTTATCTTAGCTTGAATTTTCAGCTAACCATGGTCTTTGAAAACTATAAACAGAGTATCTATGTCAACTGGGAAAATAAATCCTGACACTTTGTGTCCTAGTTGATTGTAGAGTCGTCCTCTATTGGCCTAGGTTTCTTTTGTGAAGCGTTATTAGGTCTAAGACTAAAAGACTACGCTTTGAGGATTCGTGAAACCAGGTCCGACTATCTTTACCTTGACACTTCGTAAATCCCGATCTTGCTTTTATTTTGTAGAGGTTTTCGTAATCTATTTTAGGCAAGATGGATATTAATCATAAAGTTCTCTTCGTCTCAAACTTTGTGATTCCTCAAGATAGATATCTAAAGACTGATCTTAGTTGATCTTTCAAAGATTGTTCTTGAGAGGTGGTTAAGAATCTAGCCTGCTCTTCGGGGCTCGTAAGTTTCGATTGTAAGGTTTGCTAGTTTTGTCTATTGCAAACAGATTTCCACACCTTGATCTTTGATCTAAACAAAAATTAAATAGGCTTATCTGTTATAGGAAGAATGGTATCAAAAGTCTTCACTTAGGCTGAAGCAACTCTTAGGCTGTAAAGTACGTTAGCTAAGGGAATCAAGTGCGTAGAACCTTGCGAGGATCAAGAGACGTAAGGAGCGCGAATGCAACTGAATAGCTAGAAGGATAGATTCAGTCTGAACTACATTCCAGTTCGAAGTCTGATAGTAGGCTAGTGACTGTAATGGCTTAATACAGTGTGGTGTTCAATATGGATGAGGTCCCGGGATTTTTATGCTATTGCGGATTCCCCGTTAACAAAATTTCTAGTGTCTTGTGTTCTTCCTTTTCCACATTATATTTTTTTTTTTATAGTTGGATTGACACAGGTTTGTACATACTCAATCTAAGTAAATACATCCGCTTAATTGTAATCGATTATGAGACTAGTTTCTTGTAGAATTCGTATCTTGAAAGATAGATAACAAGTTTAATCACTTGGTAGAATTCCGAGAATTATTAGAATACGACTAGATTGATCTTGGATATTGATTTTTTAGATCGTCCAAGTACTCTGCTTAACAATCAGGTTCACGGACCTTGTGTCTATACTAATTCGGTAGAGGTTGAGATATTAACTCTATATACATATTGTCAAGGATCATTTAGTTGGTCTACTTGCTATTGTATTGAGTTTTGTTTATACAGGTTGTCGAACGAAAAAGTTGGTTGTATTTGGTATCCCATGCGTTTTCAATTGGTATCAGAGCGGGAAATCACTGTTGACCTAATATGCCTGTGTTTGTATTGATCCTTTAAAAGCATATCCGATGGGGAACAACTTTGGAGGTTTCTTTCGTTCACCTGTAACGTACACTAAAGTTCCTTAAAAAAATTCACCTTTATAGATAATCTTCCTCGATTTGTCTCGAAAGTTGATATTCTATTGAGACCTTCAATCTCGGAACTGAGTCTAAATAATTCAAAGAAAAAATAATTGCTTCCCAGACATGAGTTAAAGTCAAGAATACGTATGTTAAGAGTGTCAGGTTACGCAATCTTAAAAAAATTATTTATTAATCTTTTTAAGGAATGTAACACAGGAATATATATAGACGAAGATCTCTTTTCTTATATAAGAGACACTCGTGATTTATTGCGTTGTCTTGCTGTGATCATGAACAAAGCTGATTCCTCGCATTGTTCATAATCTAACAGGTTGTGTTTCAATTGTGGACAATCTCGGCATGTCAAAAAGATCTTGCAGTTTCCCTAAAAGGAAAACTGCCAAGATGGTAACAACTTCTACTTGTCAAGAAACTAAACATGTTGATAACTTCAAAAGGGGAACTAAAATTAAAAATAACGGCGTGATTAAGAATTCTAACTTTTTTGATTATGTGTCAGGTAAAAGAGATGACGACTATCGTTCTGAAATGATTCGTGATCATCTTCTTGCTCACACAACTTTTTTGTATTAATAAGTATAATCACCCCATCATGTATATAGCTTGAGCTGGGGCAAACATCAGATAAGTAATTTCTTGTGTGTTTGGTTTTACCTGTGGTCTCTCGTATTGCCTCTTCAATGTTTTGTGTTATTTACTAATACCTTATGGATAATTTTAAAATAAGATATTTTTGTATGTTGAGTTTTACTATATAATAATGAAATTTTCCATACATGAGTAAAACCCTTAGGGGTATCATGATTTATATAATTTAGGTATTTTGTAATAAATAAATCATTTGATAAGACATTAAAGTGTTATCGGTTTACCAATCTCTCACATTATTTTTAGAAAAAAAATTACTTCATAGTGGTTCGGTAATGGTTCGATCCCAACTATGATTTATAAGGTTCGGGTCACGAACTTCCTTATCTTCTCCAACTGTTCGCGAACGGCTAAGAGATAAAAAGCTAGTGCTGCAGAACCAACTTCCTTTTCTTGTACCTCTTGGTTAAGTTTTTCTCTATAAACCCATGATTCAAGGAAGCTAGATATTTAATTGAGAAAAGGGTTATCATCCAAGGTGTTTTTAAGTAAGTTCTCTTGCTCGTCTTCTTCAATTTTATTATTCAAGTAAATCATGGTTAGGGTTAGAGATAACGAGAAATCCAAGAGAAATCCTAAGGAATTGTCTCAAGTTATTAAAACCATGGTCACAAGAAGATTTGTGAATATAATAATCAATCTTCTTGTAGAATGGTCTTTGTGGATAATAATTGTTCTAATGCTTATGATAAAATTCTTTCAAGAGGTTTTCTTCTTGAAAATAAGTTGGTCAACGATCAATTGCATGCTAGAGAACTATCTTGTTTTGAAAAGTATAACCTTGGTGACATCTTTGATGGGAAGGATTTGATGTTCTTACGAGAGTGTTTTATGCAAATGTCCATGATGTTAACTTCCATAAATTCTCTTTTAAAACCATGATTGGAAGACAAGTGATTGAAGTGAATAGAGAAGTTTTGCCTAACATTACTAATATTCCTATGAGAGACTTTATCCTTCCTAAACCTAAGGGAAAAAAGCCATCTTGCGAGACTATCTCGAATCAACTAAGTGGAAGATGTCTAAGTTGGAATAATATTGAGTAGGGGTTGAAATATTAACTCTATACACATATTTTCAAGGATCATTAAGTTGGCCTACTTGCAATTGTGTTAAGCTTTGTCTATACAGGTTGCTGAACGAAAAAGTTGGGTGTATTTGGTATCCCCTGTGTTTTCAATTGGTATCAGAGCAGGAAAACAATATTGACCTAATAAGTTTGTGTTTGAAGTGATCCGTGTTAAAACATGGCTCGGTTGAACTCACCAAGCGTTGGTATGTCAATTTTGGTTGTCATATTTTAGTGAATCAAAACTCATGTTAAGAGTCGCTTGATTATGTACTAGAGTCAACTTCGTATAGGTTAGCTTGAAAGTATTAGGATATGAGACATTACAAGTATTGCGAAGACTTGAAGATGTGAAGAAGCAAGGAGGTACAACAACAACAATCATCCTTCCACTTGAGGTTAGTGATATTTGACTTGAACTGTTTCATTCCCTAACGTATCTTTCAAGTCGTGCATATTGAAAACATAACTGTGAAGCATATTTGAACTCTAGGTAGACATAATATTAAGGAATACAATACGAGGTTTACTGCTTAACCATTATACTTTGTAGATAAGACATCGCCATAATCATTTGAATGCTATTGTGATTATGTATGGGTATGAGGTGGGGATTTCATCCTAGGGAACAATGTTTACATGTGTTCTAAGGAAGTAAGTTCATGAACTTGGTTTGTGAATCAAAAAGGAAATCGCCAGGCGTTATTGGGATTGTTATTCATTGCATATCTTTTGAACATCCAATATGAGTGATTTAGTAGAACCGTTCATGACTTGTTGTGTTCTTGGTAAAACTATTCACGATGACCTAACTTATGTATTGGTATGACTTTTATTAGTGAAACCGATCTTAAGTAATCATCTGAGATGGTATGATCGGGTTTGTGATTTTATGTCTGACCAAAATAAGAACCTTTTAATTAAGGTTATTAATTTCATTTTTAGGAAAATAAGAATTAGTAATGTGCATTTACTAATTAAAAATTTTTCTGAGAGATTTCGGTCATTATTTTTGGATAGAGCACTTCCAAGAATTATGGAAACCGAATTTGTGCTTTAATGAATATCTTGAGATATTTTCAGTTTTGGAAATTCCTTGGTGTCCAAACTTCCTAGCCTATAAATACTTGAAGTTTGCATTTCTAGAAAACTAATACTTCGTAACAGAAAACTACCTCTTGTTGTGCTGCTACTGGTGAAGCCTCCTATTCGGAGAGGAGAGTAACATAATTAGGCGAAATCTCTTATGTCCGCTCAGTTTAAAGTCTTCTTTGAGATTGAGAAGCTCTATTAGTACCATTGGTGGAAAACTAGATAATTGCGGTTTATCTTTTGTTTTCATTAATTTGATTGACTAACAGTGGTTGAAATTTGATTGCACCTAGTTTGTTTATGCTTGAGGATCTTCTCTTCTGATATAAGATTCACTCAAACTAGTTCAGAGTTTCGACAGGTATCTTTGGACTGTTTGTAGTTCTAAAGACGATCTTGTGATAATCCATTGTTAACAGACTCCGTTCTGTGCGTGATTGATCACAAGAGATTAAAGTAATTGTGTGCAGGTGTTTATTGAAGATCTAAGAAGATTTGAAGACGAAGAAGATATTGATGATTTCTGATTTGTGGGTTCATAATCTTTGGTGTGCACAATACTTGTTTCGGTCAAAAGAGGATCCAATTAATAATCAGTTTTATCCTTGTGATAGAATTGGATTGATTAATTGAGTAGATCGGTATCAACACAATTCTTTGGATTAAGAGTGTTGATCGCAAAATCTTAACGATTACTTTGGTAATTGAACATAAGATAGATCCAAGGACCTGACGAAGGAGTTTATGTTAAGATAAACAGAAGAGTCTTTGTCCGACTCATTTCACTTGGTTGAAGAGAGTTGATACCAAACAGATTTGTTGTTCCTTTACTGTTTGTAATACGAACCAAAGGAATTGTTCCAAGTACGTGACTTATTATAAGTTGGAGGAGTGGGAATACAGACAGAACTAGGTGAAGTATAGGTTTAGTTGCTTGGTCTCAACTATACGAAGTTAGGTGTAATTTTGTGTAGCGGCTTAATCCTGAGAGTATTCAATTCTGGACAAGGTCCCTGGGTTTTTCTGCATTTGCGGTTTCCTCGTTAACAAAATCTTGTTGTGTCATTTACTTTTATTTTCCGCATTATAATTGTTTTATTATAATTAAAGTAAATCACACAAACGTTAATTCCTATTTACTTGATAAGTGAATCCTGTTGTGTTTGGTTAAGTCCGAACCTTTTTATCAAGTAAACATACTTCGTTGTTGTATTGTCTCGATCTCGTATCCATAGACGATCACATGAAGTGTGAACCGATTAGTTGCATTGTCTCGACTCAGTCCATAAACAATCACTTTCGGAGAAATGACTTATAGGTAGGAAAAGTTTTAAATTGAGGTATATTTGGGTACCCTCGTCTTTTCAATTGGTATCAGAGCAGGCAAACACGAAAAGATCTAACAATTCGTGTTTGGTGCGATCCAACCTATAAGAATGAATCCAAATGATGATTCAGTTAACATAAGTCAAGATGATAAATCAACTCTTGAGGATAACACTTCCTGTGAATCTACTGATCAGGCTGATCTCTATAATGTAGACTCTGGTGATTGGCAAACTTGCCTTCAAAAGCAACTTGATGAGATTTCTAAAGATGATGACTCAGAAATTGATCAAGATTTTGAAGATGATCTATCTGAATACTCCTCACTACTAGGAGTTGTCTCCACAAAAAGACTGTCTTCCTCAGATGTGATTGGACTTCTTGCTCCTCTCAGCAGAGAAAATAGGAAACTAAGAAAGTTTTTTCTGGGTTCTTCTATGGATATTAGAGTTCCAGATATCTACTTAAAGACTACAAAGAAAGTCTCCACTCAAAAACCTTTGAGTTTGAGAACCTCAACAGGAAACATTACTTGTTGAATAAAAAACTTCTTGAGCCAGAAGCCATGATTAATTTTCAACATTCAACGAGCAACGAATATATTGAATCTGATTCCTTCAAGAAAAATCCTCTTGAGGATCAACTAGCTGAAGCTCTTGAAAAAATCAAGGTGCTAGAAGAAGAAGTTGTAAGGCTGAGAAGACTCAACGATAACACAATTGACTTATCTTTCATGTTAGATGCAGATATAAGTCATGGCGACAAACGTGGATTATGATATGATGGGATTGATACTTTGTCAATCAACAGAGAAATAAAATTCGTAAAGGTTGTTTGCTCATCCACTCCAGAAGATCCACCTGTACAAGCATGCTTGTATGATTCGCCCAAGTGCTCAAGAGAGATTCCAACAGAAAAGGTATCTGAATGCAAACAGAGGAAGATTCTAAGAAGCATCATCATAACCAAAAGTCTCATAAAGGTAAATCGAAAAACTATACACCTTTCAATAAGCATTGTTTTTATTGTAGAGAAAAAGGTCATATGCAAAGAGAGTGTAAGATTCGAAAGATGCAGAATGCTCTATCGTTTGTCTTAAAAGAGTTGGACTACTTCACTTCTAAAAACCTCTCAGATCACTTTTGTCCAGTGAGACAAACGAATTATTACATGAATTCAAAATCATATCCGAAAAGAAACATTCCTAAAAAGAGAAATAACACAAAGGGTAGTACCTTTTTAAATAAGGATATGAGATATGATGTTCCAAAGTGGAAAGATGCAATGTATCTAGAAATGAAGAATATTCACTCAAAGTCTACCTACAAGTTGATACCAAAATCTAATAATGTATCGAAAGGGAAGTCATCTAAAACAAAGTCTAAGAAAGACAATGTTGTTATAATTTTAGACAAAAATGACTGTGAAAGTCTAGTAGTTAGACTCAAACATGATCTAGAGATATCCAGTGATATCAGTGTAAACACATCTTTTGATGATCTACTACAAAGTAGAAAAACAAAAAGGGGGCCGAACAGGTTTCTAGAACCTCTCAAATCTTAGAAATTATTACCTCTCTTCTGTAAGGAAAGAGTTGTTTTTCGGAATTGGTTCGGAAATCTTTCCTATCTGAGCTTTAAAAATAGGGATTATAAATAAGTTTGTTTGTGCTCCTCTTGTAATATAGAGTTACAATGCTTTCACCGTATGCAGAAGATAAAAGAAATTTCGGAAATAATTAGCTCATGCATTACTTTTCCCCGTTCGAAAATCCTTTATTTGATCCCCTTCATAGTGGAAGGAAAAGAACGGTATGATGTTATCTGTAATTGTTGTGTGGAAAAGATTGAAAGGACCCTTGAGTCTAGTTGCACATATCATGAGAAAAGAATATATGGAATATGTTCCGATTATTGTTCTTTCCGTATCAAGACAACTATCTCAACAATCCTTGCTCAAAATATGTTTGAGGGAACAATGGAACTCATTGGAAGAAGAGATCTTCTCAAGGATGATCTTATTTATGCAAAGATGAGTATCGCTGGATACAAAGAATCTATTACAAAATATAGGTGGCCTGAAGACCTTGGAGAATTTAGAAGAAATTTAGAATATTCTGAAGAGGAAGAAACCAAAATTGAGATTATTCTAAAGGAATCTTCCAGTAAGGCATGCAATGCAAACATAAGATTAAATTCTTATTTGAAACTAGGCTACTTTATGTGAAATCTATTATGAATAAAACTATCTTATTATGAATAAAATTATTTGATTTATAATATTTCTTGTGATAGTTTTCGGTTTACATAGCTTGTGCTTGAATGCTTTTATATTATTTCTATGTATGTTTATGGTATGTTTGATTTCGGTTTCACTACCTTAATATTCGATCTCATATGTTGTGAACCCTTGTGGTTTGGATGACTTTTTGATTTAGCAGAATTAAGTTCTAGCCCATGTTGGTAGGCTTAATCAAAGAATCATGAGGGGTTCTGGTAGAAACAATATGTTGAATCGGTTTTGGTTTAGCATAAAAGCATATGTGTTTCGACGGTTTTCAACTTTTGCTTGCAATTTTTAAAACCGATTTTCAAGCTTTCTCTGGTAAAGGTTGGTTGTTGTTATTCTTTTGTTTTTGCATAAGGATGACAACATGATGATATTTCGATATCAATTCTCCCCGGACGAAGATGCAAACTTATTGGAGAAGTGGACGCAAATTTGAGGTAACAATGTTGTTAGTTAATTGTTTTCCTGTTTAAGAAAAGCCTGAGTTTATTTCATATATATTTATTGCTTTGCTTAACAAAATTTCGGTACAATTGATGTTTATTCCATTATGTGTGTATGGATGTATGTGTGATTCAATTGGTTCCGGTTAAGAAAAACTATTGCTATCTTGCTTTATTGTGTGGTATCAATTGTTTAGGCTTACAAAATTTTGGTGCAATTGCGGTGCTATAATGTCTATGTTGTTTCAATTGCTTCCGGTTGAGATGAATAATTATGAAAGTTGATTTATTTGGTTTGTATGAATTATTTATGGCTTAACGAAATAAAAGGTTTACGGGATGAGTTGTTTAGTCCAATTCGATTGTGGATAAGAGAAACTAAGTTAATTCTGATCTTAGTTAGACTTATCGAAGTGAGGTTTCGGTTATTCAAGTCTAATCGAATGCCTTAACAAGAAATGTTAGATAACTAACCTAATACTTTTCTTGTTTAAAATTGAAAGATCTAAGTTTATGGATAATTATAACCTGATGAGAAAAATAAAGTTATCTTTATTTTGGTCTTATCGAATAAGCGATTGTTTTTGTCAATCGGTTTAGCAAAGGAACTAAGATGCTTAGTTGATTTTTGGTTTGCTAAACTAAAGTGGAAAAATTATTTCAGACAATTGTTTCCTTGGTAACATATCAAAATAAAACTACTTGTAGTTTCAGTTTTGATATTGGTTATCAGAACATGGTGTGTGGAACCCTCGTGCCCAACTCTACAGGTTGCAAGTCTATTTTGAGATTTGTAAGATTCTTTTCGTGTTGTCCTTTATTTTTTCGTTTCTTTGTCATTTTTTGGCAAAAAGGGGGACAAATATATGGAGTAAACAAGTGATACCGGTATTGAGTTATATTGATTAGTATCACTATGACAAAGGACATTGGTGCTTAAACGTTTATATAAACGAAAGAGTGAAAGCATAGACTAAGGGGGAGTAACGTATCATATACTTGTAGTTATATGGACTACAAAGGAAATAAAAAAGACGTGTGGATTGATAAAATCTACCTATCTTACCTTTAGGGGGAGTATTAGCTTTGTTATTATAATGTCAACAACGGCATTTAAGGATTGAATGTATACAGGTTATTGTGATGTTGAATTCGGGAATCAAGCATATGTGTAATGAATTCTTGTAATTTGTTTATCCATATGATGTAAGAGTTTTGTCACTAAAATTGACAAAGGGGGAGATTGTTAGAGCATAGCTCGGTTGAACCCACCAAGCTTTGGTACGTCAAGTTTGGTTGTCATATTTTAGTGAGCCAAAACTCATTTAAGAGTCGATTGATTATGTATTAGAGTCAACTTCATATAGGTTAGCTTGAAACTATTAGGATATGAGACATTACAAGTATTGCGAAGACTTGAAGAAGTGAAGAAGTAAGGAGCTACGACGACAACATCATCCTTCCACTTGAGGTTAATGATATTTGACTTGAACTGTTTCATTCCCTAACGTATCTTTCAAGTCGTGCATATTGAAAACAAAACTGCGAAGCATAAATGATTATACTCTAGTTAGACATAATATTAAGGAATACAATACGAGGTTTATTGCTTAACCATTAAACTTTGTAGATAAGACATCGACATAATCGTTTAAATGCTATTGTGATTATGTATGGGTATAGGTGAAGATTTCATCATAAGAACCAATATTTTACATTTGTTTTGAGGAAGTAAATTCATGAACTTGTTTTTTGAATCGAAAGAGAAATCACCAGGAATTATTGGTATTGTTATTCATTGCATATCTTTTGAACTACCAATATGTGTGATTAGTATAACCGTTCATGACTTGTTTATGTTCTTGGTAAAACTATTCAAAAAGACCCGACTTTTGTATTGGTATGACTTTTATTAGTGAAACCGATCTTAAGTAATCACCTGATATGGTATGATCCATTTTGTGTTATCACAAAGGGGAATCGATCCTCGTATGAGGTGCATCAAGTTTTTAGTAGAAACGGGAACCGATCCTATGGACATGTGCAACACGTTTTTAGGAAAAGGGGAACCGATCCTATGGACATGTGCAGCAAGTACAAGTTAGATACCATATATATGTGGGGAACCGATCCCAGTACCTAGTCAACCGAATTTTGGGAATCTAGTGTGACTATGCACAGTACTCACATGGAGGTAGAACCGAAACTTGTTTTGGTAGAACCGTTAAACCCATGATTTGTGATTGGGTGTTCTTGATCAATCACATAGTTCTTGAATGTCAGATAAACCAATTCTAAACTTGTTTGGAAGTGTGGTAAATCGGTTTCAAGATTGCAAGTATGAAAGAGGGCTTACAAAGTAAGTGTGTCGACATACTTTGAGCATGTGCAATAACGCTTATCTTTAATTGTTCAAAGTTATTCCTTAATAGCTGAAGGAAGAAAATCCCAGATCGAATAAAATAAATTGAGAATCTTTTATTTAAGGTTTTTAATTTTATTTTAGGAGAATGAAAATTAGTAATGTGCATTTACTAGTTGGATATTTTTCGAAAGATTTTCGGTCATTATTTTGGACAGATCATTCCCAGGAATTATGGAAACCGAATATGGAATATATTGCATATCTTGAGAATATTTTCGGTTTTGGAAATTCCTTGGTGTCCAAACTTCCTTGGTCTATAAATATGAAAGTTTGCATTTCGAGCAAACTAATCCTCGTACATCAAGAACTATCTCAGTTGTGCTGCTACTGGTGAAGCCGCCTATTCGGAGAGGAGAGTAACCTAATTAGGAAAAATCTCTTACGGCCGCCCAGTTTAAAGTCTTCTTTGGGATTGAGAAGCTCTATTAGTACCATTGGTGGGAAACTAGATAATTGCGGTTTGTCTTTTGTTTCCAATTGATTTGATTGACTAACGGTGGTTGAACTTTGATTGCACCTAGTTTGCTTATGCTTGAGAACCTTCTTTTCTGATATAAGATTCACTCAAACTAGATCAAAATTTCGACGGGGATATTTAGACTGTTTGTAGATCTAAAGACGTCTTGTGATAATCCATTGTTAACAGACTCCGTTCTGTGCGTGATTGATCACAAGAGATTCAAGTTGATTGTGTGCAGGTGTTTATTGAATCTAAGAAGATTTGAAGAAAAAGAAGACTTTGAAGATTTCTGATTTGAGTTCATAATCTTTGGTGCGCACAATACTTGTTTCGGTAAAAGAGGATCCAACTATAATCGGTTTATCCTTGTGGTAGATTAGATTGATTAGTTGTGTAGATCGGCATCAATACAATTCCTTGTGATTAAAAATATTGATTGCAAAATCTTAACAATTACTTCGATAGTTGATAATAAGATAGATCTAAGAACCTAACGAAGGAGTTTATTGAGATAAACAGAAGAGCCTTTGTCGAACTCATATCACTTGGTTGAAAAGAGTTGTTACCAAACGGATTTGTTGTTTCTTTACTGTTTGGAATACGAACCAAAGGAATTGTTCCAAGTACGTGACTGATCGTTGTCGTATGCGTCAAAAATAAATTACACTTTCTTACTACTCAAAATATAAATATAGCAAGGGCAAGAAATGATCGTTCCCACAGAGAGGACTAAGGTTGCCAAATTGTTTCAGTTTCCTATAAATACCAATGGGGGGTTTTCTGATTTTTATATACTAAACAAAAAACAAAAAAAAAACAAAGAAATAAACAAGCAAATCAAATAGATCAGATATTGGTTAAGGATTCATCTTCATTCACAAACATGCTTTTTAACAATAACTAGAATTGATATTTAATCTCTCTTTTATCAAAGGCCCTAAGATACCTTGATCGCAAGTATATCCCGCAAATCTCCTCTTGTCATCAACAAACACATTAAAAGATGCAAATATGAATTCTATCTTAGAGAACAACCTAACGTGTAAAAGCACTAATCAAATTTAATTCCCTAGATGCATTAAGTTCTATGAAATCAGGCCAATCAAAGCAATCGAACGTGTAAAAGCACTAATCCGATTTAACAAAGGTTATGACTCACTTGTGACTACTAAGATGTATCACTACAAGCAATAATCACAATTATGCTACTTGTAATCAGGAATCTATCACTTTTGCGTATAATAAATCCTAATCTAGCAATAGAGATGAAAAGAAACTCGATTGATTCTAGACTCAACCAAACAAACATTCAAATCATGTATCAATATTAATGGTGAATCATAAACGATAATATGGAGACAAAACTAATTCATTGCATAAAAACCCATATTTGGAAATCCAACTTATTTCTTAAACAATAATAAAGTTAAGTACTCATGGCATAGGAGTTTATCACAAGAATAAAGAGAAAACTCATGTTTCTAAACCCTAGACAAAAGTAGTAGAAGATATTATATATGTAAAGAAATATCCCTTTTATGTGCTCTCTGCCTTGGTCGATTTGTCGCACCCATCTGCCAAAAGTCAGTCCTTGAAACAGCCCACAAGTCAAGCCCAGTCAAGACAGGTCCAAGTCCATCTAGTCAGCTGACTGGATCAATGAGTTAACTCGGTTCAACTGTCAGTCCCATGGAACTGACAGCACAATATCCAGATAGAATTCAACTTCAACCAACTCTCCTTCCATCTAACTGACTGCAAAACCCATGTCAGTCTCCATCCTAAATCGTCACAATTGCCGCAACCTAACCACCAACTCTGCATTTCAGTTCATGTCACGCTATTTCAGTCTCAAGCCTTCATGCAGCACCACCGACTCCATGCTTTCAATTTTCTCAGCTCCCCTGTTGCTTCAATAGCAGCCACATAGCATGACAGCAACAGAATCTTCCACTTCTGCTTAGCCTTCAGCACCACCACCTGAGCCATCTATCCTCTGCAATTCATACACGGACCTTTCAGCTTCTCGTCTCGACCGCACTGTCATAGCAGACTTAAGCTCCCCGCAACAGCTGCAACTCTTCTCAATTTCTCCGCAGTTCACCAACACTTCTCGCCATTCCTTCAACACCTGCAATCTCATTCAAGCACAGATAAACATATCCAGCACAATTACCATCTGGAATCATTAGCATTTGCATCTGCTCCACAAACCATTCTTCACTTCGTCTCCCATTCTCCATCTCAGTCATACCACCTGAATCACCATCTTCCCATATGCAACAACACTAGATAGTCTATTACAACAACAGTTCTTATCCTCCAATTCTATTTGTACTGCTCAACCTCATCTCCTCAAATTCTTCACTGCCAACAGTTGACAACATCAACTGTGGCTCAACCCATCATCACCTGCAGTCATACAATTTTCAGCTTCTCTTCACTCCCATGAGCACCTCACTGAATTGCAGCTGCAACCGAACCATTCCATTTCCAACTGCAGTTTTACTTGCACCTGAATCAACCCTGCAACACATCATTGAACCAGTTGCTGCACCATTCAGCTTAATTACACATCCCTGACAGCAATTCCACCTCTGCAATTGTAATCTGCTTCAAATTCTTCCTTGTCCTGCATCTGTAGCTATTTAAATAACCACCAACACAATTTGAACTGCGCAAACTCAGTAGCTCAATCACAGCTTGCAGCCAACAACAATTAGCAAACAATCCCACCTTCCTGACAGCACTAGACTTAATTTCAGAACACCACAAAACCCATTTGTATTTATCTCCAACTGCATCTGAAGAATTATTTCTTTCCTAACTGCAATCTTCTCGTTCAACTGATTCAAACCCATTACCAACTTCATCATCACCGGGTGAAACTCAATTCAAACAGACCCATAACATTTCTTCAGATTCACGAAACCCTAACTTCCGTGACCATCCCTAAATATCCATTTATCTTCACCAAATCTCCATCCGACTTCTCCCCAAATTCGACAGAAAGAAACTGCAGCCGAAACCCATCCTTTTATGATCTTCTCAATGCCTAAATCTACTTTGTTCCTCATCACAAATTCACCTGATTCTCTCAATTTCAGCATCAGCAGCTCAACGCCGTTTTCTTCATTCTCTCAATTTCAGATGCAAAAGAAATGAATGATGAGAAACTCTTCTTCAGTTCTTAGGCCGTAATGATTAAATTGATATTGACACCATGCATTTCTGGATAAGGGCTAACCACTTTGTGTATGGCTTGTCGGTTCTAGAGAACTGACATGCATATTTTCTTTCTTGCTCAACTATAGCTAGCTTCGCTCGCCCGTGAAGTGGTCTTTTTGCTCCAAATGAACGCCTTCTTCTTCTTCTTTGAATTCTTTCACCAACAACATTCGTCTCTTACTTCTCAGATTCACTTCTTCTCTTCATCACTAAAGCTGTCATGCTTTTCAAACAATTAATTTGCATCACTAAAGCCGCCATGCTTTTCATACAAAGATGAAGAAATAAAAGAAAATAATGAGAAATAATTCGTCTCCAATGGTAGTTGCACATGCGATGACACTTTTGCCCTGTTTCTTCTTCTTTTGTTCCAAATGACTCCACAGTTTCAAAAGCAAACATAAGATACAAATTTTACAGGAAAAGTAGCAAAGAAAGCATAAATACTAGATATCAAATTAGGTATTTTAGACACCTATCAGTGACTTATTTTAGGTCGGAGGCGTGGGAATACAAACGGAACTAGGTGAACTATAGTTTTAGTTGCTTGGTCTCAACTATACAAAGTTGGTTTGAGTTTGTATAACGACTTAATCCTGAAAGTATTCAGTTCTGGATAAGGTCCCGGGGTTTTTCTGCATTTGCGGTTTCCTCGTTAACAAAATCTTGATGTGTCATTTACTTTTATTTTCCGCAATTATAATTGTTGTTATTATAATTTAAAGTAAATTACACAAACGTTAATTCCTATTTACTTGATAAGCAATCCTATTGTGTTTGGTTAAGTCCGAACCTTTTATCAAGTAAACATACTTCGTTGTTGTATTGTCTCGATCTCGTATACATAGACAATCACACGAAGTGTGAACCGATTTGTTGCATTGTCTCGACTCAGTCCATAGACAATCACTTTCGGATAAAGGACTTATAGGTGGAAAAGTTTTAGATTGAGGTATATTTGGGTACCCTCGTCTTTTCACCCCGAAGATCTGAATTTTGATTCATATTTGTATGAAATTTTGATTAATAATTTATGTCCAAATTTAAAAAAAGTTACGTTTTCTAACTAAGAATAGGTTTTTTAGATTATGTCATGGTGCTCCTAATTGCAAGGGACCATATCAATTTTAACCTTATTGCTTCCTCCTATATCAATGTTTCATCATGAGAAGTTGCAGATTCATTTCAAATTCTTTATATTTAATTGCCTTTTCAAATCTGCAATTACAATCTTCTTATGTCAACCAAACGAACTGCGTGGTTCTTTTAGCTTTTCACCTTCCTTTGTGTTATTGCTTTCAATCCTCATTCATGTTTTATATGATTAATAATTAACAACCGTTTCATTTTCCATCCATTAATTTTCTTGGCATTGAAAGAATGAAAAGGTGTAGCCTATATAAAGGTCACCTGATTTTCAAAGGAAAATCACACTCACCCACCACATTTCCCAGGCATTTACATCCATCTTCCTTCCCTATTGAACTTATACATAGAAATTCCAGGTGAATACTTTGATGGGACATTTTTGAAATTTTTCCAGGAGGATTAAAACCACACTAGCAATAGTTTTCAGAGATTGAAGAATCCCTATTTTATATTGATATGCTCCATGTATTCTATTATGTCTCATCTCCAGACCATGTAACTATCCCACTATTTGTAGTTCATATTAATTAAACTATTTTTTGTTTTTGCAAATCTAATGTTTCTTGAATTGATAGGAACTTTAACATTCATTCTAAATTTATTGTTACCTTGCAAAGTTTGGATGAACATATGAAGACAGTTTATTCTAGATGTTTCATCAAATAACTGAGGTTCTCAAGAAGAATAGATGTATTGCCTATCATGTTGATGCAAAGCGTCACCATCGGCCTTCTATTCATTTATTACTCATCAAGCGACTTATCTTAGGAACCTCAAAGTAAAACCTTCTGAAGTTTCCCTCTTGAATGACTTTGTAGGTATAAGAAAACCCTTTGCTGGGTGTTTAATTGGTATGATATGAAAGTGTGTGAAATTTGTTCATGAGTGATATATTGTTTCGTGAAAGGTTATAATCCCTTTTCAGTAACTCATTTATGATTTTCTTTGATAACTATATATCCCAGCGTGAACACCAATCTATTTATTGGCATCCTTTACGCTACATACCTGATTGAAAATAAAGCTAATCTAAGAAAATGCCGTTACTACAACCCCTTTATTTAATGGTTTAATAGACTGCTAAGACCTACGGGGGATGGGATGTAACATGCAATTAACAGTGTTAGCTTAGCCACTTCACTGCTCTTTGAAACGGCCAAATCATAAATTCAATGTTTGTTCATGTCAATATTTAATTTTCTCTTATGCTGTGATAAATTATGTTTACATATTTCAGTGCTCTTTCAAATGGACAGGCCGTAAATTCATGGGTTGTCTCTAGGATTTTATGCAAAAATGCTCTCTTTGATCTTCTGAAACGACCAAATTCAGGTAATGTAATTCGTAATTGTGCTTCATTCGCAGTCTCCAAATTCGGTTTTTTATGGATGGAGAAATTACTGGAGTCAACTCTTTGAACACTCCTAATAAGCTGGGTATCGAAAGGCATGCATATGATATTGTGATTTGATGGTTATCGTTATGCCGAGCAGCTGCTAACCATCACATTCATATTTGATGGTTATTGTTGAAAATTTCACGCTATACTATGAGATTTGTTTAGTTTTATGCGCTTGATTCAAACCCAGTTTAGAATAAGGTGAAATGGCTCTTTTTTTTGTGTTCGCCAAAGATATTGAATGTGATTTTAGAATATATTTTTTTTAATATGGTTATGTTGGTTATGTTTCAGTAGCATATAATTGGGGAGTTCTCAAGAACTTCTAGCTACTTCAGTGCGGGATGAATTTCAAGGGTTCTTTCTTTTTCAGATGGATTCAATTATACACATTCCTTCGTGAGACATCTCAATTCTGCTAAATTTTGCTTATTTTTGTCTTTCATGATGCATTTACTTAAAATTAGAGTTTTCTGTTAGTGGATATGTGTATTGCAGCTGCTACAGTTACAATCCTATTTCATTGTTATAATCTTAGGTTAGCTGCTTCAGTCGGTTTGTTTTGGTTCTTTTCTGATCCAGACGCTTTAGATTTTGCTTGTAGGCTCAGAAGGCTTTCGATGTTCCTGTCACCATATTTACACTTCAATTTTGCATTTTCCTTTAAGTATTGTCAGTTCACTGCTATCTCAGTCCTTATTCTTAGCTCGATTTATTAGATTGTCACTCAATTTAGTTTAAAACCTCGAGTATAACTCCCCATTAACATACATGTTAAATTTTGTGTGTCAACTCATAATTTTTACCTTCATTATGACATCACATTTTCCATAGTAAGAAACCATTTTGTATAGTTGGTTTCTCAAAGTATAAATTCTTGAATTTGTTGAATTAGTAGCCTTTTTAGGTCCACTGCACGTACATAAAAACCTCAAGTTCATCAATCAGATGCGATTCTTTTGAAACCGTACAAATTGCATATTACTTTCATTTGTTGATTGCACCATTTTGTTTCGCTGCACTACATCCACAACTTATGGTCCGCTGCACCATTTGAATGTTATGCATTAAAATTAACACGCAGATCTTTAACTTACTTTTGGTGGTCTTGCAGATGTTCATCCATTGATTCAAAAAAAACTTCATTGGATCTTTCTGCTGGGAGTTACAGTTATAGATTGAGTGGTGCATCAGCAGTGGACATGTAATTTAGAGTTCCACAACAAACCAAGGCTTACATTGTTGCTCGACAGAATACCCCGTTGAGCTCTAAACATGAATTTCATGTGTAATTTTAAATGTCACTGCAACTGTAATTGTTAGAGCACTGTTCGGTCGAACTCGCAAGCGTTGCTATCTCAAGCTTGTTGTCAAGTTTAGTTGCCAAAACTATAAGTCTTGATTTCTAGTGTACTTCTAGCTAAGTCTTGGATTAGGATAGAAAGTGTAATTGAGCATTGGACTTCACGGCGTTCATCGATTGATGACGAAGAACTACTAAGGAGAGCTTGTGGAACTTCATCAACAAAAGGTACGCGGAGACTTGAACTCATCTATCACTCCAAAGACTATCTAGTCTATCTCCTATTTGAGACAAAATTCGTATAACTATATAGACTTCGATTATACACATTTGAGATTTCGAGCTGAGTTTAACTCGCTTACATATTTCTCGAAATATATGTTGGTCTTTCGCTTTAACCAAGTTCATCTTATATTCTTGAAGAAAGTCAAAAGATGATCATGTGAAAATCGCCTTGTCACATCTTACATGATTTGTGTGAGACAATTATTTGATGTAGAGTCGGAATGTTTAGTATTGATCATTCGGTCACTTGAAAATTGCTTTGAAGCTAATAGTTTGTGTGAGACAGCTATGTCATCTTCCAAGAATGTTTCAATGATTGAAACGGGAGTTTAGAACAAATAACCATGATTGGATATAACACAATATGCGTACTTGTATGCTAACTGTTGCAAGTTATTCGAAGTCCGGGAACCATAGTATGCATACCCGTATGTGTAGTGGTTGGTTAATGAAAGTCCGGGAACTTAGTATGCACACCGGTATGCGTACTGGCGTGAACTTCAAGTTCTGGAATTTCAATTGAGTTAGGAAGGTATGCATACCCATTCGCATACTGGCGAACCCAAACTTGGTCCGGCCACTTAGGTATGCGTACCCGTTTGCATACTTGAGTAGGTTATGTTCTAAAATCGGTTTGTTCATGAACTAATACATTTATATAATAAGGAATGCAATCTTCATTGATTCCAGTGAATCAAAATCGATTTTGCTTCAATTGTGTCTTGTATACTTCTATGAGAATATAAACAATTGAACAACTAAGGTTTATATGAAAGTGTTCAAATGGCTAACTTTAGTTAACTATTTTTGAGCCAACAAAGGTGTATACGTTTAGGTACGGTTACTCATATCTAAATAAAGTCACTTTTCATTTGTGTGTAACAAGCTAAGTTCGATCTAACAGTTCAAAGATATTAGCTCGAGTCTAATCAGGTTTTCATCTAACGGTGAATATTGAATGCTTTGTTACCAAGGTAACATTGATTGCAAACCCTGATTTGAAGACTATATAAGGGAGAACTCTAGAAACTGGGGAACCTAATTCCCACACCTCCTTTGTGATACTAGTTGCGAGTGGAGTCGATTCTCCTTTAACCTTTGGTTTTTCCAAAACCCTGTAGGTTAACGACTTAAGGATTTCATTAGGACTGTGAAGCCAGACCCAACTATTTCTCTGTAGTTGTGTGTTATAATCTTGGTGTTTTATACGTGATTGAGTACTATCTTCTCTAAGATTTGCTCGAGATTTAATCTCCGATAGGCAAGATAAAAAGTAGTCACAAACATCTTCGTCTCATCGTTTGTGATTCCACAATATCTTGTTTCGCTACCATACAATTAATATTATTGTGAGGTGATTGATATTTCTAGGTTGTTCTCCGGGAATATAAGTCCGTTATATCAATTGGTTCATGTTCACCTTGATTTATGAAAAGGCGGAACAAAACTCGTAGGTATATCTGTGGATACATATTTATCTATTCAATAGACTTTTCTGTGTGAGACAAATTGGTTTATCAAGTCTTCGACTTTGGATCGTAGCAACTCTTAGTTGTGGGTGAGATCAGCTAAGGGAATCAAGTGTGCAGAATCTTGCGTGGTTCTAGAGGCTTAAGGAACTCGACTGTAACTTGATTAGTGTGAGATTGGTTAGGGCTCAACTACATTCCAGTCTGAAGTTAAATTGGAGTAGGCTACTGTCTGTAGCGGCTTAATACAATGTGGTGTTCAAATCTGGACTAGGTATTGGGGTTTTTCCTGCATTTGCGGTTTCCTCGTAATATTTTTTTATATAATTGAAATATCACAGGTTGTGCGTAAGTTCAATCAATTATGAATCCAACCTTTGGTTGTTGATTAAATTGATTGACACCTGGATATTGGTTTTTGATACCGTCCAAGTTATTTCTTATATTCAATCTGGCTCGCAAATTCCTATTTGTTTGATTGCAGATTGAGTTGAGAAATTGTAATATAACTCTTTGATATACTTTTTTTAAGATTGAGTTTGACTGTCTAGTTGATTCACTTGAAGGTATATTGGAGTTAGTCCATACAGAATGCTAAGCGAAATGTTGGGTGTGGTTGTTAGACCCCTATTTTTTCAATTTGTATCAGAGCAGGCAAACGCGTTTAAGACCTTATAAGTTTGTGTTTTTAGCGACCTGACTCTATGGACATAAGTGCTATCTCAGTAAACGTACCACCAGTCTTCGATGGTTCAAATTACCTATGGTGGAAAATTTCTATGCGCGCCTTTCTTCAAGCGCGTGATTTTAAATCATGGGTTTATGTTGTTAATGGCTATGATCCTCAGTAGACGGTGTTTCAATTGCAAAGGATATTGGTATATATGAACTTGATGATATTCTTGATGCAAAGAAAAATTCTGATGGTTTAAATGCTATCATTCATGCCATTACCCCAGATCTTTAGTACCATGTGACTATGTGCACTCGGTCTAAAGATGTGTGGGATATCTTAGAAACTGTATTTGAAGGGAATACCTCTGAGAAGGAAGCTAGGCTTTAAAACCTAAATTCTGATTGGGAAAACCTCCGTATGGATGATGAAGATTCATTTGATGAGTTTAATCACAAAGCGTCTGAATTTGTTAATGCATCTTTTATATTGGGTAAGACTACCCCTGAAAAGGACATTATGATGAAAATTATCAGATCTTTGCCAGCCAAATACGATTCTAAGAAATATGCAATTTTTGAAGGAAATAACCTTAATACTTTATCCAGAAATACTCTGGTTGGGAAGTTAAAGATCTTTGATCATGAGCATACATCCAAATCCGAAAAGGATATTGCTTTTAAAGCACAAAAGTACACAAAATTACTTGACAAAAGTAAATGTGTTGGCAACTCTGTGGATGATCCTAGTGAGACTGATTCATTAGAGTAAGATATTGATAACTCAGTTTCTCTGATCACAAGACAGTTTAGAGATCTTCTTTTGAAGAGAAGTAAACGGTTCGTCAGAGATAAGCCTAAATCACCAGTTAAACCTCATGACCGTGTTCCTCCTAAAAACAGGGATACATTCGATGCTGATGATGAGGATATGCCTTATTGCTTCAAGTGTAAAGGTTTTGGTCATTTTTCCAATGAGTGTCCAAATCATAGAAAGTACACTGGGAACAAAGGTCTTGCTGCAACTCTTGATGAAATGTCTGATCACTATGATTCAAATGAAGATAAAAAATCAAGTGTTGCGCTCCTTGCTGAAATATTGATTTTGAAAAGACGAGGTCACCCAAATATACCTCAATTTAAAACTTTTCCTACCTATAAGTCCTTTCCCCGAAAGTGATTGTCTATGGACTGAGTCGAGACAATACAACTAATCGGTTCACACTTACGAGATCGAGACAATACAACAACGAAGTATATTTACTTGATAAAAAGGTTTGGACTTAACCAAACACAACAGGATTCACTTATCAAGTAAATAGGAATTAGCGTTTGTGTGATTTACTTTAATTATAATAAAACAATCATAATGCGGAAAATAAAAGTAAATGACACGGCAAGATTTTGTTACACACATACAGAACGGAGTCTGCTAACAATGGATTATCACAAGATCGTCTTTAGAACTAACAACAGTCTAAAGATCCCTGTCAAAACTCTGACCTAGTTTGAGTGAATCTTATATCCGAAGAGAAGATTCTCAAGCATAAACAAACTAGGTGCAATCAAAGTTCAACCACCGTTAGTCAATCAAATCAATGAAAACAAAATATAAACCACAATTATCTAGTTTCCCACCAAAGGTACCGAATAGAGCTTCTCAATCCCAAAGAAGACTTTAAACCGAGCGGCCGTAAGAGATTTCTCCTAATTAGGTTACTCTCCTCTCCGAATAGGCGGCTTCATCGGTAGCAGCACAACAAGAGGTAGTTTGCTGTTATGAAGGATTAGTTTGCTAGAAATGCAAATTTTAGTATTTTTAGACTAGGAAGTTTGGACACCAAGGAATTTCCAAAACCGAAAATATTCTCAAGATATTCATTAAGGTACAAATTTGGTTTCCGTAATTTCTGGAAATGCTCTGTCCAAAAATAATTATCAAAATCTCTCAAAAAATCTTTAATTAGTAAATGCACATTACTAATTCTTATTTTCCTAAAAATGAAATTAATAACCTTAATTAAAAATTTCTTAACTTATTTATGTTTCGATCATGGGATTCTCTTCCCTTAGCTATTAAGGAATAACTTTGAACAATTAAGTAATAAACATTCACATCACGTGTTCAAAGTATGTCGACATCCTAACTTTGTAAGTTCTCCTTCATACTTACAACCTTGAAACCGATTTTCCACACTTCCAAACAAGTTTAGAATTGGTTCATCTGACTTTCAAGAACTATGCGATTGATCAAATAACATTCAATCACAAATCATGGGTGTAACGGTTCTACTAAAACAAGTTTCGTTTCTACCTCCATGTCAGTACCGTGCATAGTCACACTAGCTTTCTAAAATTCGGTTAACTAGGTACTAGGATCAGTTCTCCATATATATATGGTATCTAACTTGAATGTGTTGCACATGTCCATAGGACTGGTTCCCCTTTGCCTAAAATCATGTTGCACATGTCCATAGGATCGGTTCCCCTTTATGCTATAAACCTGCTGCACCTCATACAAGGATCGGTTCCCCTTTGTGATGTACTGCACCTCTTACTAGGATCGGTTCCCCTTTTCCCAGTTTTGGTCAGACATAAAATCACAAACCCGATCATACCATCTCGGGTGATTACTTAAGATCGGTTTCACTAATAAAAGTCATACCAATACATAAGTTAGGCCTTTGTGAATAGTTTTACCATGAACACAAACAAGTCATGAACGGTTATACTAAATCACACATATTGTATGTTCACAAGATACGTAATGAATAAAAATCCCAATAACGCCTGGCGATTTCATTTTCGATTCACAAACAATTTTATGAACTTACTTTCTTAGAACACATGTAAACATTGTTCCCTAGGATGAAATCCTCACCTCATACCCATACATAATCACAATAGCATTCAAATGATTATGGCGATGTCTTATCAACAAAGTTTAATGGTTAAGCAATAAACCTCGTATTGTATTACTTAATACTAAGTCTATCTATAGTTCAAATATGCTTCGCAGTTTTGTTTTCAATATGTACGACTTGGAAGATACATTAGTGAACGAAACAGTTCAAGTCAAATATCACTAACCTCAAGTGGAAGGATGATTGTTGTCGTTGTAGCTCTTTGCTTCTTCACATCTTCAAGACTTCTCAATACTTGTAATGTCTCATATCCTAATACTTTCAAGCTAACCTATACGAAGTTGACTATAGTACATAATCAAGCGACTCTTAACATAAGTTTTGATTCACTAAAATATGACAACCAAACTTGACATACCAACGCTTGGTGGGTTCAACCGAGCTATGCTCTAACAATCTCCCCCTTTGTCAATTTTAGTGATAAAACTCTTACATCATATGGATAAACAAATTACAAGAATTCATTACACATACGCTTGATTCCCGAACTCAACAGCACAGTAAACTGTATACATTCAATCCTCAAAAATGTCGCTGTTGACATTATAATAACAAAGCTAATACTCCCCCTAAGGAAGATAGGTAGATATTCAGTCCGCACGTCTTTGTTATACCACTTAATATGATATGTTACTCCCCCTTAGTATGTGCTTTCACTTTTTCGTTTAGATAAACGTTTAAGCACCAATGTTCGTTTCCTTAGCGATACCAATCAATATGAAATCAATACCAGTATCACTTGTTTACTCCATATATTTCTCCCCCCTTTTGTAATAAAATGACAAAGAACGAAAAAAATAAAGGACAACACGAAAAAGAATCTTACAAATCTCAAAATAGACTTGCAACCTGTAGAGTTAGGCACGAGGGTTCCACACACCATGTTCTGATAACCAATATCAATACCGAAACTATAAGTAGTTTTATTTTGATATGTTACCAAGGAAACAATTGTCCGAAACAATTTTTCCACTTTAGTTTTGCAAACCAAAAATCAACTAAGAACTTTAGTTCCTTTGCTAAACCGATTGTACAAAAACAATCGCTTATTCGATAAGATCAAAATAAAGATAACTCTATTTTTCTCATCAGGTTAAAATTATCGATAAACTTAGACCTTTAAATTTTAAACAAGACAAGTACTAGGTTAGTTAACTAGCATTTCTTGTTAAGGCATTCGATTAGACTTGAATAACCGAAACCTCACTTCGATAAGTCTAACTAAGATCAGAATTAACTTAGTTTCTTTTATCCGGAATCGAAGTGGACTAAAAAACTCATCCCGTAAACCTTTTATTTCGTTAAGCCATAAATAATTCATACAAACCAAATAAATGAACTTGCATAATTATTCACCTCAGCCGGAAGCAATTGAAACAACATAGACATTAAAGCACCGCAATTGCACCGAAATTTTGTAAGCCTAAACAATTGACACCACGAAATAAAGCAAGATAACAATAGTTTTTCTTAACCGGTAGAAATTGAATCACACATACATCCATACACACATAATGGAAACATCAATTGTACCGAAATTTTGTTAAGCAAAAGCAATATATATATATGAAATAAATTCAGGCTTTTCTTAAACAGGAAAACAATTAACTAACAAGATTGTTACCTCAAATTTCGCATCCACTTCTCCAATAAGTTTGTGTCATCATCCAGGGAGAATTGATATCGAAATATCATCATGTTGTCATACTTATGCAAAAATAAAAGAATAACAACAACCAACCTTTACCAGAGAAAGGTTGAAAATCGGTTTTAACAATTGCAAGCAAAAGTTGAAAACCGTCGAAACACATGTGCTTTTATGCTAAACAAAAACCGATTCAACATATTATGACTTTTTCACATATTGTTTCTATCATAACCCCTCATGATTCTCTGATAAAGCCTACCAACATGGGCTAGAACTTAATCCTGCTAAATCAAAAAGTCACCCAAACCACAAGGGTTTACAATATATAAGATCGAATATTAAGGTAGTAAAACCGAAATCAAACATCCCATAAACATACATAGCAATAATATAAAATCAATCAAGCACATGCTATGTAAACCGAAAACTATCACAAGGAAATTATAAATCAAATAATTTTATTCATAGTTTTATTCATAATAGACTTTATTGAAATAATCAAAAACTACTGTCTATTTTACTGCAACCTATAGATAGGTGTTTTCAAAGATCATCTTCAATTTCCTCAAAATTTTCAGGATCTTCAATCAACAGCATCTCGACTGATATCTCGGATTCTGCACACAGTACCTTGGTTATGTTCACAGGCTAAAGCATTAACCTTTCGATTAATATTCTGAGCATACTCCCTATTACCGATTCCAAGTTTAATCAGTTTCCTTTGGTTACGGACAATAGTTCTTAGTAATGCTGCCTGTATATGATGAGTTTTAATGGTACTGAGGAGGACTTGACGTAGAGTGATAATATCAACCTTAGCATCCAAGATGTTTTGGACAAGGAGACGAGTCACATATTTTTTTTCATTTTCGATATTTTCACAAACAGATTTCTTGAAGGTATTATCAAGACGAACACTTTCCTTAAAAGTCATTCCACTCAAGGCTTTCAGAAGTTGTGCTTGAGATCTGGTTTGAGAATACATCCTTTTATATAAGTTCTCAGACACGTTGAGTACATATACTTGAAATACCTTTAACACATTCCAAACATAGATATTAGCCTTAAATAAATAATTCTGACAAGATTTGAAAAATATTTTCGCATCTAATATGTTACACAAACACAATATTCTCCAGAGAGATTATCTCTAAGATCGGTATTAAGAGATACTTCAAACAGCTATACAAATCCTTTTTACACAAGTTTCTGTAAGACAACCTTTCCACCCATGAGAATGATTAAAGTATTCTTAAGGTAGATTGTGTTATCTCTCTATCTTGAATAAGAGAAATTTGTAGGATTCAGATTTCCCAGGTATATGTGTTTCCTTATATCCGAAGATTGGGCATTGTAAGGATGCACATTCTAATACGATTAAGCATTAGGATGAGGAACTTCCTCATCAAATACCTTTAAAGTAGATTCTTCCTCCTTCTTCTTAGGAGCATTATCGTGTTCATTTTCTTGGGTTTTGAACCCATCCTCTTGGTTGGGAAAATTGCGAGATGCAATATCTTCAATTATATCATGTGCCCAGGATGGAATGTTCTCTGAACTTGAACCCGTGTGATCAAGATTTTCCATTCGACAAGTTTCTAAAATCTTTTGTTCACGAGATTCTATATGTCCTCTTAAGGTATCCATTCCTTGGTAGAAATGTTTTTCTAAACACCCGTTTAGATATACCTCTCGACATGTCACTGTAAGAAGTTGTTCAATAAGGATCTTATTCCTTATCTATGATTGTTCTAGCGATCGATTGAGAATTTCACACTCAGTAGTCTTTTGATGAACTTCATTGCACAAGGCTAATTTTTGTTCCATATAATCTGTCAGATTATTTTGAAGACTTAGTGTTTCTCGCATTCCTTCACAGACTCTTACATTTAATCGAACAATAAGTTCTATGACATCATCTAGGTTGTCAATGATTTTCCCTTTCTCTGAATATGCGTTGACATGTTTGAAAAACCTTACCAACATTTTACGAAATTCACAGCTTGGGTATGCTAGTGATTCTAATATATTTTCACATTCTGTAAAAAGAAGATTTTTCACTAGGAATTGGACTCGGATCCAAAACATGTTTCTTGAGTTTCAGATTCATCCTTTTCTGACCAGTATCCTGATTCGCAATCTAGTTATTAGTCATAGACTTTTTCTTTGATTTTCGAAAAGACTTACGAGACCAATTTCCATTGATTTTCCTTGAGATCTTATTCTCATTATCTTGACATACGTTAATCGAACCATCCTTTGGATTCATTCTTATAGGTTGGATCGCACCAAACACAGATTGTTAGATATTTTCGTGTGATCTGATACCAATTGAAAAGACGAGGGTACCCAAATATACCTCAATCTAAAAGTTTTCCTACCTATAAGTCATTTCTCCAAAAGTGATTATCTATGGACTGAGTCGAGACAATACAACTAATCGGTTCACACTTTGTGTGATCGTCTATGGATACGAGATCGAGACAATACGACAACGAAGTATGTTTACTTAATAAAAAGGTTCAGACTTAACCAAACACAATAGGAATTATTTATCAAGTAAATAGGAACTAACGTTTGTGTGATTTACTTTAATTATAATAAAACAATTATAATACAGAAAATAAAAGTAAATGACACGACAAGATTTTGTTAACGAGGAAAACCGCAAATGCAGAAAAACCCCGGGACCTAGTCCAGAATTGAATACTCTCAGGATTAAGCCGCTACATAAAATTACACCAACTTCGTATAGTTGAGACCAAGCAACTAAACCTATAGTTCACCTAATTCCGTCTGTATTCCCATGCCTCCAACTTATAAATAAGTCACGTACTTGGATAGTTTCCTTTGGTTTATAATCCAAACAGTAAAGGAACAACAAATCTGTTTGGTATCAACTCACTTCAACCAAGTGATATGAGTCGGACAAAGGCTCTTCTGTTTATCTTAACATAAAATCCTTCGTCAGGTCCTTAGATTTATCTTATGTTCAATTACCAAAGTAATCGTTAAGATTTTGCGATCAACACTCTTAATCCAAAGAATTGTGTTGATGCCGATCTACTCAATTAATCAATCCAATTCTATCACAAGGATAAAGCCGATTATTAATTGGATCCTCTTTTACCGAAACAAGTATTGTGCACACCAAAGATTATGAACTCACAAATCAGAAATCTTCAATATCTTCTTCGTCTTCAAATCTTCTTAGATCCTCAATAAACACCTGCACACAATTACTTGAATCTCTTGTGATCAGTCACCCACAGAACGAAGTCTGTTAACAATGGATTATCACAAGATTGTCTTTAGAACTAACAATAGTCTAAAGATCCCTGTCGAAACTCTGACCTAGTTTGAGTGAATCTTATATCCGAAGAGAAGATTCTCAAGCATAAACAAACTAGGTGCAATCAAAGTTCAACCACCGTTAGTCAATCAAATCAATGAAAACAGAATATAAACCACAATTATCTAGTTTCCCACCAAAGGTACTGACCAGAGCTCCTCAATCCCAAAGAAGACATTAAACCGAGCGACTGTAAGAGATTTCTCCTAATTAGGTTACTCTCCTCTTCGAATAGGCGGCTTCATCGGTAGCAGCATAACAAGAGGTAGTTTGCTGTTACGAAGGATTAGTTTGCTAGAAATGCAAACTTTAGTATTTATAGACTATGAAGTTTGGATACCAAGGAATTTCCAAAACCGAAAATATTCTCAAGATATTCATTAAGGCACAAATTCGGTTTCCATAATTCCTGGAAATGCTCTGTCCAAAAATAATGATCGAAATCTCTCATAAAATCTTTAATTAGTAGAATGCACATTACTAATTCTTATTTTCCTAAAAATGAAATTAATAACCTTAATTAAAAGATTATTAACTTATTTATGTTTCGATCTTGGGATTCTCTTCCCTTATATATTAAGGAATAACTTTGAACAATTAAATAATAAACATTCACAGCACGTGTTCAAAGTATGTCGACATCCTAACTTTGTAAGTTCTCTTTCATACTTACAACCTTGAAACTGATTTTCCACACTTCCAAACAAGTTTAGAATTGGTTCATATGACTTTAAAGAACTATGCGATTGATCAAAATAATATTCAATCACAAATCATGGGTATAACGGTTCTACCCAAAAAGGTTTCGGTTATACCTCCATGTCAGTACCGTGCATAGTCATACTAGCTTTCTAAAATTCGGTTGACTAGGTACTAGGATCGGTTCCCCACATATATATGGTATCTAACTTGAATGTATTGCACATGTCCATAGGACTGGTTCCCCTTTTCCTAAAAACGTGTTGCACATGTCCATAGGATCGGTTCCCCTTTCTTCTATAAACCTGCTGCACCTCATACAAGGATCGGTTCCCCTTTGTGATGTACTACACCTCTTACTAGGATCGGTTCCCCTTTTCCCAGTTTTGTCCAGACATAAAATCACAAACCCGATCATACCATCTCGGGTGATTACTTAAGATCGGTTTCACTATTAAAAGTCATACCATTACATAAGTCAGGCCTTTGTGAATAGTTTTACCAAGAACACAAAAAAGTCATGAACGGTTCTAATAAATCACACATATTGGATGTTCACAAGATATGCAATGAATAACAATCCCAATAACGCCTGGCGATTTCCTTTTCGATTCACAAACAAGTTTATGAACTTAATTACTTCCTTAGAACACATGTAAACATTGTTCCCTAGGATGAAATCCTCACCTCGTACCCATACATAATCACAATAGCATTCAAATGATTATGGCGATGTCTTATCTACAAAGTTTAATGGTTAAGCAATAAACCTCGTATTGTATTCCTTAATACTATGTCTATCTAGAGTTCAAATATGCTTCGCAGTTTTGTTTTCACTATGCACGACTTGAAAGATACGTTAGGGAATGAAACAGTTCAAGTCAAATATCACTAACCTCAAGTGGAAGGATGCTTGTTGTCGTTTTACCTCCTTGCTTCTTCACATCTTCAAGATTTCTCAATACTTGTAATGTCTCATATCATAATACTTTCAAGCTAACCTATATGAAGTTGACTCTAGTACATAATTAAGCGACTCTTAACATGAGTTTTGATTCACTAAAATATGACAACCAAACTTGACATACCAACGCTTGGCGGGTTCAACCGATCTATGCTCTAAAAATTTTTGATAATTTTAGAAATACTCACATCAATCTTGATATGTTTCCTAGAGAAAGTTCTTCAACAATTTTGGAGGATAAAATGGATTTTTCTCTATCTACTGGAAATCCTTTTTTCTAATATTTCAGATACCATAATTTTTCTAGTAGCTTGCTCCGCTATGGTGTCTGAACCATTAAAGGTCACAGACTCTCTAGCTGTTTCAAGTACATGCATAAAGTAAGATATGTGAACAAACTTCTTAAACTTGTTCAGAAGTAATCTAAGGTATGTAAACTCAACTCTTCTCCATAGAAGTTAATTTCTAAAGAACTAATTAGACCTCTCCGGAAAAGAACAAGGTGTAACCATTCTATGGAAAAAGTTTCCAGGAACTCTTTCCAAAAAGTTCATGGTGGACAAATTATTTGTTCAACCCAACACAGCTTAATTGTGTTGGTTGTGCATCTTGTCTCATATGCCTGATTCCAAAGAGACAAGAGTTAAGCACTCACAGGTTTTAAGAAAAAGAAAGTTTTTGTTTTTGTTTTTTTTTTGTTTTGGTTTCGGTTGATCTTTTCATATCATAGATTGGTATTGAAAAGAGATTTCCATGTTTGTTCATTAAAAGAGGGGTAAAGTCGACAATTCTGCCTTCTTTAGGGTTGTGAGTTGTGCGTACGTGAATCTGCTTACTTTGTATAAAGGTTTCGTAAACCTACATTCCTTTTTCCTTCCTTGAAAAACTATTTTTTATCACAAGTTTGCTTGTAGAGCTTGCTTTGTGAATTTCTCTCAGAGACCCATATTTGTATGGAGACTCCAAGCATTATGACTTCTGATGGAAAAGAGGTTAATATGATTGTCCAGCCATCAATCATGAAGGGAAAAGATAAATCTCTGGTACCCTCTTCCTTGAAAAGAAAAAAGAGGAATGTGAGAAAACCAAGGGCTGTACCTTCAAATCTTCAGAAATTTTCTGGTGTTCTTGAAGTGTTGAAGGAAACAAGAAAAGAGATATATCAAATAAAGGCTATTATTTTTAGGACTCTTTAAATTCAGAAGGCCCTGGTTCGGCATCAATCAAGAAGGTTTGTTGGAATTGACTCCTTCTTCATGAACCTTATGTTCCAATGGCTATTGACGACAAGAAGACGGGGACGATAACGAATTTTTCAAAGGTCTTAATGTCTAGGAAACTTCTTATGAGAATTTATTATTGTGTTTTAAGAAGGATAACTAGGGTTTGGAATAGCAATTATTGTGAGTACACATAGCTATTGCCAACTATTTTACATCTTGCAATGTTTTTAGATTTATTTATTTAAATTCTAAAGTTTATTTGGAAGATGATTTTGAAGTATTAATCTTTACTGGTTTTATATATGAGGTAGGATCCATGGACACTCTTAGATGGACAAGGTCAGACAAGATTTGCGTCATTTTATCCGCCAAACCCAAATGACAATGAATTTAAGTGTAATATTTTGATGATATGTTTCTCTTATAAGACTCTACATTCCTACAAAAAATAAACACAATTCAAGATGTACGTATAAAACGACCATCTACCCCTTTGAATATCAGCCGTTCAAAGTTAACGATTGAAATTAAGATCGATAGATGGTGAGGTTTTCTATCTCGAATTACGTTCATTTTCTGTAGGAATGTAGAGTCTTATAAGAGGAACATATCATCAAAATATTATACTTAAATTCATTGTCTTTTGGGTTTTGCGGAGAAAATGGCGCAAATTTTGTATGAACTTGTCTATCTAAGAGTGTCCATGGATCCTCCCTCTATATTGCAAAAATTGTTATGGGACATGTGTGTTTGCATCCGTGAACTATGATTGTCCCATATATGTCAAAAGTTAAGCCTATTATGTCATTATGCAAATATTGATAGAAGATATGATGAACTTTTGATTGCAAAGATTAAGTCTATTATATGTTTGTATGCAAATATTGATGAAAAATAAAATGAATCTTTGAATATTCCGTAGTACTGGTCTTTCCCTGGTCCACTTCTATGTGAAAGTACTGTGTGGCTCCATAAGTTCTCTTATGTTGAGCATTTCTGATTAAATTAATCATTGGTTCTCTTGTGGTTAATTTAATTGAATTTTCTGGATACAAACTCATGTTTCATGTGATTTGTTAATGTCCAAAGAAATCCTTATTTTCTTGTAAAAGTAAGGTCGCTCTTGTTGTTCATTCAGGAATGACATTTTATGGGGGAGTTCTTTATTGAACTTGTGCTTAATTACCAAATCTTTGTGGGGAGTGCCGCTGTGGAATATTATAGGAGTTTTCTTGTACATATATTCACTCCTTGATGAATGCATGTAGTTTCGACTATATGGTTGCATATAAGCAAAGTTGTTATGTTTTCTTTTAGTCATGAAGTATCTCCATGAGAATTTTATTATGATCCTACTAGTTTTCGTACCTTTGCCAATTTTTATTGACAAAAAGGGGGAGAATTAATATGTAATTTTCACACTACAAATACATATGGTTAACGGATCATTATCTAAGGGGGAGTGGTTTTCATATGAGATTAAGTATTGACTAGGGGGAGTGATACATATCAACCATAGTATTGTTGTCAAAGTTGTGATACAATTGGACTTTGATGCTGTGTAATAATACTATGACACTATATAACAATGATTGAGAGATATTATTTTCTCATTGTTATAGCTACGGATCTTCAACAACTATGATGATGATTTGAACAAGTTCAGAATCACTGGATTACTTGGAAGTGACGAAGATTTCGAGTAATGTTGAAGAACCATATGTATTGATAGTTTTGTCATTAAAATTGATAAAGGGGGAGATTGTTAGAGCACTGATCGGTCGAACTCACAAGCGTTGCTATCTCAAGCTTGTTGTCAAGTTTAGTTTCCAAAACTATAAGTCTTGATTTCTAGTCTACTAATAGCTAAGTCTCGGATTAGGATACAAAATATAGTTGAGCATTAGACTTCACGGTGTTCATCGATTGAAGACGAAGAACTACTAAGGAGAGCTTGTGTAACTTCATCAACAAAAGGTATGTGGAGACTTGAACTCATCTATCACTCAAAAGTCTATCTACTCTATCTCCTATTTGAGACAAAAGTCGTATAGCTACATAGACTTCGATTATACACATTTGAGATTTCGAGTTGAGTTTATCTCGCTTACATATTTCTCGAAATATGTGTTGGTAAGCTTTCGCTTTAACCAAGTTCATCTTATATTCTTGACGAAATCCAAAAGATGATCATGTGAAAATCTCCTTGTAACATCTTACATGATTTGTGTGAGACAGTCATTTGATGTAAACTCGGAATGTTTCGTATTGATCATTCAATCACTTGAAAATTGCTTTGAAGCTAATAGTTTGTGTGAGACAGCTATTGTCGTTTTCCAAGAATGTTTCAATGATTGAAATGGGAGTTTATAACAAATAACCATGATTGGATGTAACGTAGTATGCGTACTTGTATGTTAACTGTTGCAAGTTATTCCAAGTCCGGGAACCATAGTATGCATACCCGTATACGTACTTGTTGGTTCATGAAAGTCCAGGAACTTAGTATGCATACCGGCGTGAACTTCAAGTTCCGGAATTTTAACTGAGTTTGGAAGGTATGCGTACCCGTTCACATACTGGCGAACACAAACTTGGTCCGGCCACTTAGGTATGCGTACCCGTTTGCGTACTTGAGTAAGTTATGTTCTAAAATCGGTTTGTTCATGAACTAATACATTTATATAATAAGGAATGTAATCTTTTGCAAACCGTGACTATAATATTCATAAATTGATTTGAGTGAATGAAAATCAATTTTGCTTTAGTTGTGTCTTGTATTCTTCTATGAGAATATAAACAATTGAATAACTCTAGAACTAGTTATGGTTAAGATGAATAAGGTTGATAGAAAGTGTTCATATGGCTAACTTCGGTTAACTATTGTTGAGCCAACAAAGGTGTACACGTTTAGAAACGGTTACTCATATCTAAATGAAGTCACTTTTTATTTGTGTATAACAAGTTAAGTTCGATCGAAGGTTGAAAGATATTATATTGAGTTTGATCAGGTTTTCATCTAACGGTGAATATTGAATGCTTTGTTACCAAGGTAACATTGATTGCAAACCCTGATTTGAAGACTATATAAGGGAAAACTCTAGCAACTGAGAAACCTAATCCCCACACCTCCCGTATGATATTAGTTGCGACTAGAGTCGATTCTCCTTTGACCTTAGGTTTTTCCAAAACCCTGTAGGTTGACGACTTAAAGACTTAATTGGGATTGTGAATCCATACCCAACTATTTCTCTATAGTTGCGTGTTCTGATCTTGCAGTTTTCTATAGTGATTGAGTACTATCTTCTCTAAGATTTGCTCGAGATTTAATCTCCGATAGGCAAGATAAAAAGTAGTCATAAAAATCTTCGTCTCATCGTTTGTGATTCCACAATATCTTGTTTCGCTACCATACAATTAAGATTATTGTGAGGTGATTGATATTTCTAGGCTGTTCTTCGGGAATATAAGTCCGATATATCAATTGGTTCCTTTTCACCTTGATTTATCAAAAGACGGAACAAAACTCATAGGTATATCTGTGGGAGACAGATTTATCTATTTAATAGACTTTTCTGTGTGTGACAAATTAGTTAATCAAGTCTTCGACTTTGGGTCGTAGCAACTCTTAGTTGTGGGTGAGATCATCTAAGGGGATCAAGTGCCCAGAATCCGACGTGGTTCTAGAGGCGTAAGGAACGCGACTGTACCTTGATCATTGTGAGATTGGTTGGGAATCAACTACATTCCAATCCGAAGTTAACTTGGAGTAGGATAGTGTCTGTAGTGGCTTAATACAGTGTGGTGTTCAAATATGGGCTAGGTCCCGGGGTTTTTCTGCATTTGCGGTTTCCTCGTTAACAAAATTTCTGGTGTCTGTGTTATTTCTTTTCCGCATTATATTTTTTTATATAATTGAAATATCACGGGTTGTGCGTAAGTTCAATCAATTGTGAATCCAACCTTTGGTTGTTAATTAAATTGATTGACACTTGGATATTGGTTTTTAATACCGTCCAAGTTATTTCTTATATTCAATCTGGCTCGCAAATTCTTATTTGTTTGATTGCAGATTGAATTGAGAAATTGAGATATAACTCTTTGATATACTTTTCTTAAGATCGAGTCTGACAGTCTAGTTGATTCTCTTGAAAGTATATTGGAGTTAGTCCATATACCGAAATCTGGGCATTACAATACCACCACCTTAAATTGGAGTCGTCCTCGGATCCTGAATATATTCAAGCCCAGATATCCGACGTTCCCTTCCCTTCATGAGAGAAGCACCTGGACTAAACCCGTCCACCCTACCTTCCCACCCTCGACAGGTGAACCGTCGTCGAATCTGATACTATTTTTAATGACCCGTCCCTCCACCAATATTGTCACCACTTAGCCATTGCGGTTGTCTGGCAGTGTGGGGTTTTGAACGGGCATCACTGCGGTTATCCTGCAGCAATTTCCCGGGAGGTCACCCATCCCTGAATTTTTCCCGCCCGAGCACGCTTAACTGCAGAGTTTTCTGCCAACTCTGGAGCCAATTGTGTTGAAAAGGCCTCGGTGTTAGGAAAGGACAAATCATTACTTATATTCCGTTCGGACAACCACTGCTGAATATCGGGGTATTACAATGTTGTATTACCGCAGCGATGTCCGTTAAAAACCCACACTACCGGATGACCACAGTGGCTAAGTGGGGACAATATCGATGGAGGGACCGATCATTACATCAACAACTGAACTGGTATGCATGCGCGGTTACTATATATATAATAGGTTATTTTTTGGCGTATATGATTTTCAAATTAACGTAAAGGGGGTATTTGGCTGTGATACCTCTCAATCCTCGGTATAAAATTCAATAAGAAATCACAATTGCCAGTCTTGAACTATTAATTTGCTTTGTTACCTTACATTACTTCAACTCATTAAGACACATTTGTATACCTAATGAATTTATTGTTCATAGTGTTCCTTCGAAAACAGATCCAATTAATTCGTCACTTATTAGTGGCCAATTCATGCCACTAATAAAATGTCCCAGTGTGTTGACATTCTGGCATTGCTACCAGCCTACTAGATTTCTATAGGCATGGAAGTTTACCTGCAGTTCTCATGGGCCTATGTATGTATTTGTTTATGTTGCACGGCTCCAGTTTTCAAAACCTAGGACTATAATGATCTTTAGAGTTCACAATGTAGTCCTATTTTACTTAGTGCAGCAGCTGTTAACGAGTTTTATTAATCCGGTGATAGAAAATTTGGAAGAATTTATAACTGTTACCAAAAAAGTATCCATAGGGAGATGGCATTTTTCTATATCGAGCGACAGAAAAATACACCGCCTAGTAACTAAGTTATTGTAATGAAAGCAAAGTAAACAAAAATTGTAACTAATTGAAGAAAATACTTGTTAGAGGTTTTATCGTCTATTACCAAACATGTTCTCAATCGAATCATAATACATAATTAATTACTCTCCATACCATTAATCTTAGAGTACTTTATCGCAAAGATATTGTGAAATTCTTTATATCATTAAGTAGAACAAGAGAAACTACATAAAATCCTTCTCACTAAAGAATTCGCTACAAGAAACACTCTGGTTTAACCTAGTAAACACAACGGTCTTGTTGAATTAGGTTAGTCAAACCAATCTGACACAAGATCCCCTAGGTCTAATCCAGGTTCAGCTTCGAAATGCTATTCCATGACAACATCCCATCATCAACAACTTCATTATGATACTTGTTATTATGCCTAGGGTTTTTCAACGTTTATGTATCCAAACCCTAATATAACTTTGGATACACCATGGTTATTTAGTAGGCCTCTTAAACAATTAAGCAAAAAATCATATAAACGTTGTTTAAATTAAAGCATAAACAATAGTAAAAGAGATCATGAATATTAAGACTGAGTTAATTCACTTGATTCCCATATTTAAATAAGAACGTACAAAAAACCCTATTTATGATAAAGATGAAGCTCCAATCTCCCAAGTCAATCCCTAACTTATTATTCTTCTCGTGTTGTATAGTTTATGATCTATAATACAAACAAAAGGGGTTTTTGATTTTGGACAAACGGATAACATTTTAAGAGACAAACATGTGATCCGACCATCCTAGTCTCATCCTAGCCAAAGACATCTAACGGTTGTGGTGTTTGTAACATCCTTCCATTATGGAGATATTGATAACCCTCATAATTAGTTCCTCATCAATTAAACAATAAATATGCCATTAAAAAAATAAAATATTACAACCATAGAAAAATAAAGAAAATTCTTTGAAGCATATCTTTAAAAAGTCAAATTAGCCAGCCTTCATCAATCTGCAAAACACAAATAACATATTATTTTTAATAATACAAAGAATAATTTTCATTATACTCATTGTATAAAGGGGAAAATCAAAAAAATACCAAGAATAATTTTCATTATACTCATTATATAGGGGGAACAATCGAAAACAAATATGTATCCAAAAACGACTCACCGAAAATTTACTCTTCCGTAAAACCCAAAACACAAATAACATTAGAGTTACAATGTGTAAAACCCAAAGCACAAAAAACTTTAGAACAGTTTTCTAGCATCCATAAAAAATTTATTTTCGACTGAGACATTTAACCAATCGAAAAAATGAACCATGTTTTCATTCATAACAAATTTAGCATTCTTGGGAACATTTGAGCATTCTTGATCAAGATCGTGACTATCTTTTCATCAGATCTTAATGCCATGAATAGTTTAATCAAAATCTGCAACACAAACAAAAAGAAGAGAAACTCAAACAAAAGGGAGAACAAAAAATTTTGATCGGGTATTTTTTTTTAATCGACAGCACAAACAAAAAGAAGAGAAACTCAAAAAGGAAACGTTACAAAAAGAAGAAAATCTTGATTGGGCATCTTTCTGCTAAGGTACAATTACCAAGCTCACCAAGTTCACCGTTGTTTGGATATTGTGTCCTCTTGGTGGTATGTTTCTACACCAGAAAACCTTACAAAAAGGGTCATGATAATTGGGGCTAAAATTTTGGTCATGAGCTTGGTAATTAAGGTATACAATTTGCTTTTTCCCTCTTTTGATTAGACCAGAAATTAATATCCTCCCCTATTTATGACCGAAATTAGGGCTAACTCTTTTTTTCACTTAATTTTCCTTCTCTATTTACTCTCTAATTATCCTCCAACGATCATGAGAAATACTTATCCATAAATAAGATAAAAACGTCCATACTATACATTCTGCATGCAAAGAAGCGATTGCTTTATGATTAACACATAATAGCTCATTCCAACAAAAAAAACGTCAAGAAAATTAAAAGTGCCACTAATTACAATTATTCAATGAACGTGTATAAATAGAAGAGTGAATTTCTTGAACCCCACACCTTCAAACTCATTCCCAACTTATTTCTTGGTAAATCTTTTAACCTAAGAGCATCTCCAATGCAAGGGGTAAAGGTCTTAAATTAGTATGACACCTAGGATTTGAGACCTTTTCCACCAAAGTTTCTTCTCCAATGCACGGGTGAAGGTTATAGACAACGATGACATGGCTAAGTGGGGGTAAATGAAAAATTCTAAATAATACTTTCTTCATGACCTTGGGTCTTAGGTCCACATCATCACTTTGTCTCTAAATTTAAATAAAAAGGTGTAGGTAATACCTTGAAGATTGGAGATGGACTTTAGTTCAAATCTTTTATCTTTTTTTTTTTTTGTCTTTTAGCAAATGACCCACCAAAAAAAGGTGATAACAAGACCTCCACCTAGGATGACCTTGACCTTTTGTATTGGAGATGCTATAAGAGTATCAATATGTCAAACATAATTAGTTGCAGTCCCACAAAATTCATTTCCCAAAATGTGTTTGCTTCCTTTTCAAAAATGCAATGATTGCGTTGAAAACAAACCTGCAGTACTCAAGTTTCGTGTTGCAAGAAAATAGGAAGAAGTTGATTTCATAGCGGCCAACGAAGTCACTACATTGAGTCTAAATAATATTGTGAGGAATATCAAAATCTATTATTTTAAGTCTAAAGAATATCGTGAAGAATTACTAAACTATTATTTAAGCATAACTGAATTTATAATTATTTGGATTAAGATTTTCATGTGTACAAGTTCTCATGGGTCGAATTAAGCCTCATAGTGTGTGGTAATTATTAAAATCATTATAACCAAAAATTATCTTGTCTCATGCCGTGCCTTTACAACACGAGTTATTTTTAGTAAGTATATATAAAATCATGGAATTCTTCTTATAAAACTCTATGAAAACTAGGCTTTATAGGCATAGTGGGACAATGTTTCTTCCAGTTTTGGGCCAAAAAAGCGAAAAAAATCACCAGTCTTCCGTCAGAAAACCTTCCAGGTTATGTACTTATGAATTTGTCAATTATGAGACATGGTCTTAGCTAACAAACGTCGAGAACATCCTGAGAGACAATGGACAAGGTCCAGGGGTTGTGACTTAGACGATTGTTCTCCTTTGACATCACTTCAAAACTCACTTTTAAGGCTTCGAAAATCGACTAGGTTAGTTTCCAATGACCATGCCGGTTGTTCTATTGAATACTCAGACTTCATCACTTGTATTTCTTCTCTGACTGTTAGGACAACAACCCTAACTCGTCATAAGCCCATAAGTAGAACTCATCTTTAAAACCGGCCTACAAGTTAAGGGAACCCACTGACTTACAAACCCAATTTTGCACCATCTTAGAGATGTAGGACTAAGGTCTTTACGTTTTACCACACTTCTAAACCCAATCGTTGGCCCACTTTATCGACACTGATCCTGCGGTAGTCCATTTCCTTTTGGCGTCTATGCTCGACTATTAGCATTCAACGTGGTGACCTATATGTAGAACTCATATCTAAAGTCAGTATACAATTTGAAGGAATCCACAGACTTACAAAGTACTGACCCAGGGATAACTCTTTCTTTTCTTGTGAATCTAATCGATTATCATTATTCAATGTGACGATAACTATGCACCTTCATAAGTGCACTCACATCTATCCAGCTTATACGTCACCCTTTTCGTGGAGTAAGCTTGAGGCGCACTCACATATTAATCCAGCTTATACGTCACCCTTTTCAATGGAGCAGTCTTGGATCACTATTTTGTTTGCGCAATATCTCTGTTGGCACATTTGTTGATACACACATGGCGATAGCTCTATCCTCTCTGTCGGTACTACTCGACTATCGCTTGGATCGTGCTTGTATCGTGGTGCTTGGTTCTAATTTTACATCATAAATAAATTAGACCTTGACTCTTTATTGGAGATGCTAAATTAAAATTAAACCTTGACTCTCCATTGAATATGTTCTAAGTATCTTTAGATCTTAATCCAAAGGCTGGGGTAACCTGTAGGCTTAATCGTAAACAAGTGAGGGAACCTATAGACTTATAAGCTACCCACTTTTGCACCACCTTATCAATGTGGGATTGAGGTCCTAACACTAACATTGTCATTTTGTGCCGAAAGTACATATATCACTTAGGTTTACTCTTGAAAACATCATCAAACCGAAGAATTATTGCATTCTTGGCTAATTCAGAAGGAAGAAGTTAAGTCTGTGTTTGGTATAGTTTTTAAAAACCATTTTATATTTTTACAAACAGTAAAAACGGAAAACACTAAAAAACACGCTTGGTAGACACGTTTCCTAAAAATATTTTTCTACTGCTTTTATGTTTTTGAAAACAAAAAAATGAAAATGACAAATTGTTGTTTTCATTGTTTTCTTTTTCATTTTCCTCTCCTTCTCTTCCAATGAAAGGCATCTCAGGTCTATGGTAAAACAAAGGTGGTATGATCTCTTCAAACCTCTCTTCCATGGTTAATTTTTCTCTACTCAAACATTCAATCTCCTATTGACTTCAATGTCCAAAATAAATAGTATAAAATGTTCATTGTTGGTTGTTGTAGCATAACTAATTTTTGAAATTATATTTTCAAAAATGGTTATCTAAACTTCCTACCAAACATCTTTTTAAAGTTTAATAGAAAATGAAAACAATGAAAAATGGTATGTTTTAAAAACGGTAAAAAATGAATTTTGAAAATTGTTTTTGAAAATGGTACCAAAATTGGGTTATGATGTTATGTATGTCAGTATTCAATATTAAGCGTGGATGAACATGAGTATCAGAACAATGAAAGGAAAGATAACATAAAACATGAGTATCAGAACAATGAAAAAAACTCTTGAAGCAGGAAACATAAACCTTCTGTCTCACCTTTTCTTGATGCTCTTTCACTCTCTCGCGAAATTTGGTAATTCCCATGTTCACTCTAATTGCTTGTCCTAACAGATAGTACACCAAGTAAAAAAAAAAAAAACAAATATCAGTTAAATAGTGTAGTTTTTTATTTAACAAAGAAATGGATACAAGATCTACACGTTTTTAAGATGGCATGTAAACTTTTGAGGATTGAGATAAAAAATAAGAATTATATCTACTAAAATCGAGACAAACTTAATAATCCATTTTACCTTCATATAGCTAACACCAAGCTCCTTCCTTAGGTATCCTTGATAAATTACACATTACATATTCGTTGTAGTCTTTCAATATTTCATTATAACATCTGATGTTGATATGCCATTTTTTCACTAGTTTCCTTGAATTTTCCAATGGATTTAACCTACACAAATGGACCTTTAGGGTTTAGCTACTGTAAGCAGAGGGAAGAACTATATAAATCATCATAATATAAAGTAAACAAAGATTGGCCAAGAAAGCAACTAATAAATTCATAGACATATCCTTGGCAACCCTACTTGTATCCGCATATCTACGTCGAATCAACATACAAAAAATTAATTTAAACTATGGTAAAATAAACGCATAAATATCAACAAAAGTACAATAAATTTGTTAGAAGTATATAGAACTTAACAAGCATGTATCAGTGAAGCTTACAAAAGTGAATCATGGGCCACAAAGTTGATCTTGTTCTTGTACAAGAAAATGTATTTGGACCTTCTTATTGTGTACCAAAAATGTACAATGGATTAGCTGATCGAAGAGATACTTGACTTAATTTAAGGTCTCCCATTTGTGTATCTATCTCTGAGGGATGATTTTATTTCTAATTTAATGTCATGGGTGTAATAGATATAGAAGTCACATAATGACCATGTATAACAGAATCGGTCCTACAGTGATGTAAGGATTCATAGCGTTCATTTTCAGTCATAGGACTCGTAACAATTTTCCCCTTATATCTATGTGTAACCTCGTCATTGCAACAACTTACAAGTAGATATGTGGTGGGGACCTACAAAGATGTCAAAATAAATAGATTGTTATCAAACTCATCTATTGCAATATTTTTCTCTCTAAAAAATTATAATTTTTTCACCTACACAATTATGAAATAAGAAAAATGAAACCATAAATAACTATTTTGATTACTGAAGTTTAAAGATACCATCTTATCATCAGTTCTATCTATGAAGCTAGATAAACTTTTCCACTTATACAAGCACTTAATTCTATCTATAAGCTTTGGTACACATAAGACTGTAAGTTTTGTCAAGTAAATGCATGAGAAAAGAAAGTAAAAGTTCCAACTGTAGTCATCAAAGAATTCTACTAGTCCCATGTCAGTTATAAGATAACACAGGCATTTGGATGGGAAAAGGAGCTCAAGCAAAAAGTAAATTTTCCAGTATGTTTAGTCCCATGATAAAATATGGACATTCAAGCATAGCATATGCACGTTTTCGTAGTCCATCTTGAATAAGCTAGTGATAGGAGGAAAACTCAAAACTGCACCTAACAATTCATTACCAAAATCAGAATTTTTATAAAAATGAAATGAAGACTTACGATTTCTTAGAATGTTCAAGGTATCTAGCATGACCGAGATGAAATAGATCATAAATACCATCTGCATATACACGAACAACTTCACCTTTTTCTGATAAAGAATTTCCTATTGAATCTTCTCCTGCCACCATTTCTTCTATTAACCGTCTAATCTGAATCTATTTCAGATCGGAACGGATTAAAGAAAAAACCCAACAGAAAAAACTATAAATTAAGTACGGAGGAACATAAAAGTAGGATTTGAAAATTGTGGCGTTGAAATTCAATGTTCAAGGAAATTAGAGAGAACGATATTTTCGCTTCATATTTTTAGAGATAAAGAAAAGGTATATTTTGGTTTAACGCGCGCCGGATAGTTCTTGACATCTTTCTAGCTTTGTTGTTGTTGTTCTCGAGGTTTTTGCTTGTCGACAGCTAACACGGCCATCTGGCTCATCCATCCACACCGTTAATTACTGGAGGGTGTATCATTTTGTTAAGGCATACGTTGACTCGCGTTGCTCCTGCTTTATCCACTCGTATTAACTTTATCCCTATTTTGGATTTTCAATCCATTTTTGCACATGTGCGAAGTGCATGCACACATATTTTGAAGATATTTCATTACAACACATGCGTGTAATAATGATGTTTAGACATATAAAATTTAGATCACCTGAATAAAAATATGTTGACACACATCGTAACATGATTGATTCGAGTTTATCAGATTGAACTTTTCAAGAAGGTTGATGAGCATCGAGCAACTAGATAATCGGGCTATCTCTCTAATATCGCTGATAGTAAGAAAAAATAAATCAACCAAAGATTGAGGATTTGATAACTCATTATGATGAAATTTTCTATTGTTCGTCGAAGTGGTAGTAACGAGAATAAGGATCAAAGCATCTAAACTTTATATTCGAATTTGAAAACGATCTTTTAGTTTCAAGTTAATGAATTTTCCACCAAACTTAAACAATAATCAATATGGATAAAAAACCAAAGAAGCTTTGATTCTTTCTTTTTTTTTTCTCGAAAAAAACGTATCTTCCGTATGGAGAGTTACGATAAATCATTACATCTTCATTCCAATTTTGAATGTTTATAAAAGTTAAAATATCCTATAGGCTTTGATCTAACCAATTATACTTCATAGCATATTTGTTACAAGAAACAACTATCTTTTTTGCCCAAATAACTTGAGATCGCATAATTAAATTGAAATCCTTATCCATGAAATATATGTCAAATTTAGTGTTGTTGCCAAAGTCTACACTGATCTTGTGTCTTTGTTGTCTAGCTTCCGTATACCTTCCCTATTAGCAGCAATAGAGTTGGCTCAGAATCGCTTCTGAAAGAGATGATGTGTCCACTCCATTTTGTTGCCCATTGAAAAGCCGCATCCGCTCTAATCTTTTCTGGTAGTACAGTCTGGGTGCATTTTTCTGGCTTCTTTGATTCTCCATATATGCTCAAATAAATTTAGACCAATTCCAGCCTTAGATGTAGAGTTCATCATTGTTAGTGCAATGTTAATTTTCAGGTTCATGGATCCGGTACACTCATCTAACTGATCATTAGTGACCTTAAGCACTTCATCATTCTTGGGTCTATAACATAGTGATTGCGTAACATCATAACCTGTTTGATTTACAAACTTATATCCATTAATAAATTTAATTATATTGTTTGCAGTAATGGCATTGTTTTGTCTTTTCTTTTGGAAGGTAATATCACACCTAGCCTTCCATATATTCCAAATGATAACACTGCACAAAACCTACCAATCTATATCATTCCCTCCTCTATTTGGATTTTCAAAGCAGTTATTTAACCAATCATGGAAATTTTCTGTTCCATTTGTAACATATTGCATATCATAGTTAAAGTGCATCCAAACTTGTTGTGCATAATTACATTGCAGAAACAAAAGGGTGAGAGTTTCTTGACCTTGATTACATAAATTGCACTTGGTGTTTATATTTGGTATGGTAACTGCCACCTTCTTACTATTGGGAAATATGGAGTGAGCGATTTTCAAAATAAAATTCTTAACAAATGGTGATATTTTCATTTGCCAAATCTTTTTCCAAATTTGTTTACGTAACAAAGTATCAGGGATTGAATTTCCCAGTTGAAAGAGCATCTCTATTTATAGATTTTCAAGGACCAGGGGTTGCTTAAATATCAAGCTAAGATAACTTGAAAATCAAGCAAACACTTTTAGGTATTGAAAATACAAAAGAAGAATGTACACTAGGAATCGGTTCGGGAACCGTGTATAATGATTGTTCAATTTGGCAAGTATGCCAAATAACTAAAGCAATTTGATGTTCATTTAAACACCTAAGAATTTAATCATGATATGCACACACATAAGTGTTTGCACGATCAATGAAGTCTTAGAAATGTTAGATATAATTCTAGCAATGCTAAACATATTTAAAAAATAAGTTTTTAAACATCTGCTAAATCTTAAACAAGGACGGTTGGTACAACGGTTCGTGAACCGTTAGGCTTGTTCACAAGTCAGGATGCAACGGTTCGTGAACCGGGTTCATGTAACATCCCAACTTCGAATTCTAGGTCGGCCGCCCTAAAATCTAAAGTGTGGCTTACTCATGGACCATTTTACACACTTAAACCGTCATACCAACAAATGGAGATCAGGTTATTGTATGGAGCACATCGATAATAATCCCAAAAAATAAGAGAATTTATTTTTTTAAATAAAGTTGATAAGGAAAACTAAAATAAATTAAAATGAATCCTTTAGAAACAAAAAACAATAATCCCCGACTAGAAAATCGGTCTCTCAAATAAATGCGAAGTATTTATTTAAAAGAAAAGAAACACAAGTTTGGTATTTAGAAAGAATCAATAAATAATTTCGCTAATTAAGCACCTTAAAATAATCACGGAGTAGCTTCTCGGAACAGAAATGCAATCTACAAGTTATGTTGCTCCACGTTCATCGTTTCCTGAAAAATAGTAAGTTGGGTCAGACCCCAACTAAAAGTAGGCTTTCAAACGCTTATATCCTTTATATATAATGTAAACAAATCTGAAGTTCTTCATAAAGAATATGCCGCAAAGTGAAAACAATTTATTGTGTACTCCTTTTTAAAAGGATAAATAGTAAAAAGAAAACGACCACTTAAAAGTCTAGCGCTTGGCATACAAATAAGGCGCAATAATAAGAACAAAAAGACATTTAGAGAAAAGGAAAAATAATAATTATCATCCATTGATCCGAACGATAAGAATTAACGACTTCCCTTCTCAATAGTCCTTACTCTAACCGTACTTTGTATCATATCAGCCTTTGCGTAGTCCACTTCATCCCCTACCGTGCGTCGGAGAATAAAATGTTATCAATTCCATTCCAAGATAATAGATCCATATCTTTTAGGTGACCCCGCGGTCATCGCCATAATAGCTTATGTAAATTGAGCCAACAACGGGCAACGAACAAAGAAGAAATACCATTCATCTTCACATGGCATTCCAAAGAAAACAACACTCCTATAACTACACACGCTAACACTACCCAGTAGCATACAACGAAGAAAATATCAACTCCATAATTTTCATTCCCCAACAAAAAGTTATTTTGCATTTTAGATTAGCCCGTTGAGTCAACATTTAGACTGCGCATCTCTTCGCATTTACTGGACAACTTGGATTTATGTCATTAGAGACATACTAATAGTATCAAGTCTAACCGTGGGCGTGCTAAGAAGTCTAACTGTAAGTGTTCATCACACCAAAACACATTAAAATGTTATCTCATGTATTGAACGTCATAACTTTTTTCTATGTATTTTCAACAAAAACTATCAAGATAATCAAATGACACATTTATATATAGCCACACCAACTCTAAACTATAGTTAGGGTTCCCATGAGAGTGTATTTCTATACAGTAAGATAAGGAGGACTGACAAATTAAAAGACTACGTAATGGAATAACGTCTTATGTGATGAACTACAAAGATCAATCTCGCAAAAGAAGCAAACAAACCAATACCCATCGGTTACATAAAAATCATCAAACAGAAACTCATTTTTAATTTCACTGGATACTATACCATTCCTAACACGAGACAGACCCTTTATATCCTTCATTCTTATTAATCTTTTGTAAATAATCTTAAAAACTTTCCAGACTCATTTGATTAATCTTAAAAGAGATAAGAGCTAGAAAGCCTACATGATAAGAAAGAAAAATCCTCCAACCAGTAGTACTATCTTTTGGATGAAATCAATCGTCCTCCTCCATAGACTTCTCTCACAGCAGCTAGGTTTTGCCCAACAAAAGAGATTTTTAATGTGGCTGATATTTCTTATGTTCTTGTGAGATTAACAACCCTAATCTCTTACTATATATCCTAGGAAAACTTTCCAAAAATAATGGAGATTTGTCTTTCTCAAAAATCCACGATCATTATTGTTGGTGGAAAAGATTACGGAAACCCATAACTAAGGATACTACTAAACGATACACATTTTTGGATATACAATCTTCCCCCTAAAAGAAAAGGATTACATCCTCAGAATCGATCAACATTTACCCATTTAAGTTTCATATTGTGCCATAATGTGATCCAATTAGTTAGCTAACCGTGCGTCAACGTACTAATTGTTCGTATGAACATTTCCCAAAGTATATAACCAGCTAAGCAATATAAATACAACCCCTTGGTCATTTCAATTTTCCCATGCAAGGCAACACATATGCGACCCCTAGGTCATCGCATTAACAACTTAGGGAATTCGAGACAACCACAACCACATGCAAAGGAAAAACCACCAACACTCATCAGTATAACAAAAACAAGGAAAGCGTAGAAATATGGGTTAAGAAGATAAAAAAATACCTTCCATCTCGACAGCGTGTTCACCATCACCACGAGTTAATATAGCATTCATTCGGGGTTGTTCTCGCCTTATTGGTACATCAAGATGGTTCCCATTATTCTCAACTCCATGTTTATTTTTGTTTGGAGAATCTGAAGATTTATGCCCTTGATCGCCACATGCGTAACAACGCCCTCTAAATACGTAAGGTTTATCCTCTTTCCCGGTTTTTAGTGGTTGGGGTGCTTGAGATACTTCTCTATGGTTAGTGATTTTCTCATCTGCTCGTGGATTTTTCCAGTTATTCCTTCCAACATCATTAGATTTCTCATTTCTCTTAGGTTCTACTTTATTTTTCCTAGCTTCTTGGATCCTCAAACAATGCGCCCTAGCACAATTCACCACCTTGGCATAAGTATCAAAACTAGGATTTCAAATGATATGGCGAGCGATCCCACCATTCAATCCATTCAAAAACCTTTGGATCATGTCTACTTCTATAGGAATAAGATGAGCATCAAATATAGATAAGAGATCAAACTCACACTCATATTCGACCACTGTTTTATCTTCTTTTTTTTTTTAATTCTTTAAACTTCCTAATCATAGCTTGACGCTCGGCTGGGAGAAAATAGTGTGCAAGGAACAAATCCTTGAACTTTGTCCATGTAACCTCCATGGCATCAACTGTCCTTCCCATCGATCTCCACCATGTTGCTGCATTCCCCTCCAATAGAAAAGTATCCGTCCTCTGCTTATAAGCTCCAGAACAATCAAATGAGCTACTATCCGATCCACTTTAGTGCACCACTGATGTGCTTCAGTTGCACCTCCCTTTCATGTGAACGGAGGGGGTTTCATATTTAGAAAATCTTGGTAATACTGAACCCAAGACTTCATGTTTCTCTCTATAATTGCCGGTACATCCCTTACTTGTGGTGCCACGGTTTTCGTACCTCCATGTGGACCAAGCCTCTGATCTAATGTCGCTGTGACTGCATCATCCAACATTGTCTGAAGATTCTCTAATGTTAAGGTATTTGGCCCACCCTCCCCGATCCGAACAGATCGAATGTCTAGACTTATCTTCACTACGAGATCTACTACCAACAGTGCGTGAGTTACTTTCTGCCACAAAATCCTCAACAAAATCCTCACTCCTGCGGCCACAACCTCTACCACGACCATGGCCTTCAATATTACGTCTACCGAGACTACCCATCCTCTAAGAATGGAAACAAAAACAAGAAACTATCAACACAAAATCATGCAAAGAAAAACAATCAAAGTGCTCCTAAAAATCGTGCCTATCGTGATCAAACAAGACCCTACCCCCTCTCCTAAGGATTTATGTTACCAGGCTCTGATACCACTTTGTAACATCCCCACTTCGAATTCTAGGTCGTCCGCCCTAAAATCCAAAGTCCGGCTTACTCATGGACCATTTTACACATTCAAACCATCATACCAACAAATGGAGATCACGCTATTGTATGGAGCACATCGACAATAATCCCAAAAAATAAAAGAATTTTTTTTTTAAAAATGAAGTTGATAAGGAAAACTAAAATGAATCCTTTAGAAACAAAAAAAAAATCCCCGACTCGCAGATCGGTCTCCCAAATAAATACGAAGTATTTATTTAAAAGAAAAGAAACACAAGTTTGGTCTTTAGAAGGAACCAATAAATCATTTCGCTAATTAAGCACCTTAAAATAATCACGAAGTAGCTTCTCGGAACAGAAATGCAATCTACAAGTTATGTTGCTCCACAATCACCATTTCCTGAAAAATAGTAAGTTGGGTCAGATCCCAACTAAAAGTAGGCTTTCATACGTTTATATCCTTTATATATAATCTAAACAAATCTGAAGTTCTTCATAAATAATATGTCACAAGGTGAAAACAATTTTTTGTCTACTCCTTTTTAAAAAGATAAATAGTAAAAAGAAAACAACTACTTAAAAGTCTAGTGCTTGGCATACGAATAAGGCACAATAATAAGAACAAAAAGACATTTAGAGAAAAGGCAAAACAATACTTCCCACCCACTGATCTGAACGATAAGAATTAACAACTTCCCTTCTCAATAGTCCTTACTCTACCTGTACTATGTCTCGTATCAACCATTGTGTAGTCAACATTTAGATTGCGCGTCTCTTCACATTTACTAAACTGCACAACCTGGATTTATGTCATTAGAGACATACTAATACTATCAAGTCTAATTGTGGGCGTGCTAAGAAATCTAACTGTACATGTTCATCACACCAAAATACATTAAAATGTTAGCTCATGTAATCAACGTCGTAACTTTTTTCTATGTATTTTCAACAAAAACTATCAAGATAATCAAATGACACATTTATATATAGCCACACCAACTCTAAACTATATGACCCAGTAGGGTTCCCATGAGAGTATATTTCTATACAGTAAGACAAGGAGGACTGACAAACCAAAAAACTACATAATGGATAACGTCTTATGTGATGAACTGCAGATATCAATCTCGCAAAAGAAGCAAACAACCCAATACCCATCGGCTACTTAAAAATCATCAAACAGAAACTCATTTTTAATTTCACTGGATACTATACCATTCCTAACACGAGACAAACCCTTTATATCCTTCATTCTTATTAATCTTTTGTAAATTATCTTAAAAACTTTCCAGACTCATTTGATTAATCTTAAAAGAGATAAGAGCTAGAAATCCTACCTGGTAAGAAAGAAAAATACTCCAACCAGTAGTACTACCTTTTGGCTGAAATCAATCGTCCCCCTCCATAGATTCTCTCACAGCAGCTAGGTTTTCCCCAACAAAAGAGATTTTTAGTGCGGCTGGTATTTCTTATGTTCTCGTGAGATTAACAATAATCCTAATCTCTTACTATATATCCTAGGAAAACTTTCCAAAAATATTGGAGATTTGTCTTTCTCAAAAATCCACGACCATAATTGCTGGTGGAAAAGATTATGGAAACCCAAAAAGTAAGGATACTACTAAACGATACATATTTTTGGATAAGGGGATTTTACAATAAAATTGATGGGATTCTGAGAAACTCAATATTATAATAACCGCAATCGAACGGTGTATAACTAGTAGACAGAGGTAAGTACGGGTCGAACCCACAGGGAGAGGTGGAGATATTGTAATCAATATCTCTAATCGACTAACAAACAATGTTGTTTTTGGATTTTTGAAATGAGAATGTAAAACGAAATAATAAAATTAAACTAATAAAATAAAATCAATGGGAAATTTGGTAACCAGGGTTTATAGTATCCACCACTATTTCTAATCAATTACTGAAATGAAACATAATTCATGAATTATTTAGTGTTTGTTCTATTGATATCACCTATTATATGTATTTGAGCTGCAAATATCACCGGGACGCCCTAAGCATGGCACATCAAAAAACTAAACCGAAGCATGCACCATCAAATTGCATTAGCGAGAAAGTTATACGAAACTAAATACAGGTTCACAAACAATACCTGGCTATTCTAAGTACCCCATTAAGGATTTAACCCAAACATGGAATATCAAATAAGTATACAAATATATTTGGCTTCCTATTAATTATGCGCATAGTTATATAAAACCGGTGAAGCAAAAACACATGTAATCATTAAAAGTCAATATATAAAATCATGGAATTAATTTATTCAAATCAAAATAGCCTCAAAACCATATATGTTTCAAATCAAAGTGGTCTAATGCTCAAAAGTGGTTTCAACTATTAAACCCTAGTTACATGAATCTAGCAACGCATGATTATGGATTTCTTAAAAACCCAAATAAAATGATTACCAGGAAAGAGAGGTAAATATTAAAATGCTTATCACCGAATTGTCTTTCTCCCTTCAATCCTTGTTCTCCCGTCTAGCCTTCACGTCTGTTCAAAAACTACTCCTCCAGTTGGCGGCCGTATCCCAACAAAACTCCCAAAACCAGCCTCTAGGTCGGCCGCCCTAAAATCCAAAGTGTGGCTTACTCATGGACCATTTCACACACTCAAAACGTCATACCAACATATGGATATCGGGCTATTGTATGGAGCACGTCGACAGTAATCCCAAAAAATAATTTTTTTTTTAAATGAAGTTGATAAGGAAAACTAAAATGAATTCTTTAGAAACAAAAAAAAAATCCCCGACTCACAGATCAGTCTCCCAAATAAATACGGAGTATTTATATTTAAAAGAAAAGAAACACAAGTTTGGTCTTTAGAAGGAATAAATAAATCATTTCGCTAATTAAGCACCTTAAAATAATCACGGAGTAGCTTCTCGGAACAGAAATGCAATCTACAAGTTATGTTGCTCCACGTTCATCGTTTCCTGAAAAATAATAAGTTGGGTCAGACCCCACTAAAAGTAGGCTTTCATATGCCTATATCCTTTATATATAATCTAAACAAATCTGAAGTTCTTCGTAAAGAATATGCTACAAAGTGAAAACAATTTATTGTCTGCTCCCTTTTAAAAAGATAAATAGTAAAAAGAAAACAACCACTTAAAATTCTAGCGCTTGACATACGAATAAGACGCAATAATAAGAACAAAAAGACATTTAGAGAAAAGGAAAAACAATACTTCCACCCACTGATCAGAACGGTAAGAATTAACGACTTCCCTTCTCAATAGTCCTTACTCTATCCATATTATGTATCGTATCAGCTCTTGCGTAGTCCACTTCATTCCCCTACGGTGCTCCGGAGAATAAAATGTTGTCGATTCCACTCCAAGATAATAGATCCATATCTTTTAGGAGACCCCGCGATCATCGCCATAATAGCTTATGGAAATCGAGCCAATTACGGGCAACGAAAAACAAGAAATACCATTCATCTTCACATAGCATTCTCAAGACAACAACACTCCTGTAACTACACGCGATAACACTACCCAGTAGCATACGACGAAAAAAATATCAATTCCAGAATTTTTATTCCCCAACAAAACATTATTTTGCATTTTAGATTAGCCTGTAGAGTCAACATTTAGATTGTGCATCTCTTCACATTTATTAAACTGCACAACTTGGATTTATGTAATTAGAGACATACTAATAATATCAAGTCTAATTGTGGACATGCTAAGAAGTCTAACCATAGGTGTTCATTACACCAAAATATATTAAAATGTTAGCACATGTACTGAACGTCATAACTCTTCTATATGTACTTTCATAAAAAACTATCAAGATAATCAAATGACACATTTATATATAGCCACACCAACTTTAAACTATAGGACACGGTAGCTACCACATAGAACTTCTGACTAATTATGTTCAAAATAGGTTCCCATGAGAGTATATTTCTATATAGTAAGATAGGGAGGACTGACAAACCAAAAGACTACATAATAGACTAACATCTTATGTGATAAACTGCAAAGATCAATCTTGCAAAAGAAACAAAAAACCCAATACTCATTAGCTACATAAAAATAATCAAATAGAAACTCATTTTCAATTTTAATGGATACTATATCATTCCTAACACGAGACAGACCCTTTACATCCTTCTTTCTTATTAAGCTTTTGTAAATAATCTTAAAAACTTTTCAGACTCATTTGATTAATATTAAAAGAGATAAGAGCTAGAAAACCTACCTGGTAAGCAAGAAAAATCCTCCAACCAGTAGTACTACCTTTCGGCTGAAATCAATCTTCCCCCTCTTTAGACTTCTCTCACAGCAGCTAGGTTTTCCCAAACAAAAGATATTTTTAGTGCGGCTGATATTTCTTATGTTCTTGTGAGACTAACAATAACCCTAATCTCTTACTATATATCCTAGGAAAACTTTCCACAAATATTGGAGATTTGTATTTCTCAAAAATCCACGACCATTATTGCTGGTGGAAAAGATTATGGAAACCCAAAACTAAGAATATTACTAAACTATACACATTTTTGGATAAGGGGATTTTACAATATTCCCCGCTAAAAGAAAAGGATTACGTCCTCGGAATCGATCACCATTTACCCATTTAAGCTTCATATTGTGCCATAATGTGATCCAATTAGTTAGCTAACCATGCGTCAGCATACTAAAAGTTCGCATCGACATTTCCCAGAGTATATAACCAGCTAAGCAATATAAATGCAACCCCTTGGTCACTGCAATTTTCCCATGCAAAGCAACACATATGCGACCACTATGCCATCGCATTCACAACTTAGGGAATTCGAGCCAACCACTGCCGAATATTGGGGTATTACAATACCATCACCTTAAATTGGAGCCGTCCTCGGCTCCGAAATATATATAAAAGCCCAGCTCTCCGACGTTCCCTACCCCTCATACTAAATGTTCGCATCGACATTTCCCAAAGTATATAACCAACTAATCAATATAAATGCAACCTCTTGGTCATTACGATTTTCCCATGCAAAGCAACACATATGCGCCCTCTAGGTTATCGCATTAACAACTTAGGGAATTCGAGTCAACCACTACCGAATATTGGGGTATTACAATACCACCACCTTAAATTGGAGTCATCCACGACCCCAAAATATATATACAAGCCCAGATCTCCGACGTTCCATACCCCTCATGAGAAGCACCCACCTGGACCAAACCCGTCCAGCGTATCTTCCCACCCTTGGCAGGAGACCCGTCGTCAGCTCTGATACTATTTGTAATGACCCGTACCTCCACCGATACTGTCCCCACTTATCCACTGCGGATATCCAACAATGTGGGGTTTTCAACGGGTATCGCTGCGGTCATCCAGCAGCAACTTTCCGGGAGGTCACCCATCATTACTCTCGCCCGAGCACGCTTAAATTTGGTTTTCTGTGAACTCTGGAGACAATTGTGCTGAAAAGGCCTTGGTGTTAGGAAAGGAAAAACCATTACATATATTCCATTTGGCCAATCACTGTCGAATATTAGGGCATTACAGTTCATCAACTGCTAGCCTATAATACCAACTTTAATAAATCAGTTCAAGGTTCCAATCTTAATTTGCGGTTTGCGAACTGGTTCACCAACCAACCTGTATTTCTGAAACTCAAACATATATGGTTTACGAACTGGTTTTCCAACCTACCCTGAGCAGAAATATCTTATAGTTTAACATTTCTCCCTTATGATGTTTGAAACATTCCCACGTGATAAAATCATTTGCATGGTAATTTTTAATTGATCCACAAATTAATTCACACAATAAATTCTTTAAAACTAATATTGTTAAGAATCGTTGAACATCTTTGTTAGAATCATATTTCGAGATTTTTAACAAGACAAGCTTGACTCGAAATTTCTTCTTTGTAAAACATACCTGATACAAAAGTTCTCCAAAAGATAGAATGGTAAAACATACCTGATACAAAAGTTCTCCAAAAGACTTCGTCGATCTTCAGTCTTCAAGGGTGGTGTCTGATACTCAACTACCATATTTTAACTTAGTCCACGACTTGACTTAGTAAACTAGAAATCAAGATATAGTTTTGATCATCTAACATTGACAACAAACTTGAGATAGCAAAACTTGTGGGTTCAACCGAGCATTGTTCTAACAGGTCTAAACTAAAGATCCTTGAAAAATATGTATATAGAGTTTTTCTCTTATCTCTCCCATAATTAATATGTATAGACAAAAAAAGTCCTTGAATCTGACTGTCTGGAAGATTTCTTAGACGATCTCACAAATCAATATCCAAGATCAATCCAAATCAAGAGGATCCAGATTCTGACAAGTATGAAACTTATAATCTATATTCCAAGACACGAATTGAACAAGAACAAGTGTTATTATTTATTACAACTAATAAGGACTTAAACTAGTTAGATTGATTACATACTACTTATGTTGTTCCTATATTATATAAAGATAAAACAGTATAATGCGGAAAAGGAAAAACATAAGAAACCAGAAGTTTTCTTAACGAGGAAAACTGTATCTGTAGAAAAACCCCGGGACATCGTCCAACTTCGAACACCAAATCGAATTAACCTTCTACAGATACTATCCTACTATCATACTTCAGAGTTCGATATAGTTGAGACCGAATTGACCCTCCAGGAAATTCAGTTACAGTCGTGCTCCTTACGTCTCATGAACCTTGCAAGGCTCTACGCAATTGATTCCCTTAGATGATGTCATTTACGTCCTAAGAGTTGCTTCAACGTAAGTGAAACTTTTGGTACCAATCTTCCTCTAACAGATAAGCAGATTTAATTTTACTTTAGATTTTTTAGATCAGGTCTTGGAAATATGTTTGCAATAGACAATGCTAGAAAACCTCACGAATCCAGAACAATTACACTCAGTTAGCTGAGAATCCTGGATTACTGACCACCTCTCAAGAAAAATCAAACTATGAAAACCTCAGCGATCAATAAGAACAAGATCAGGATACAAGAACTATCATTTAAAATATACTCTGACCTGGCATCACGAATCCATGGGTGAAGTCTTTAAGTCATAACCTAATTATGCTTCTCAGAAGAAACCTAGGTTTATAGAGGACGACAAGCAATTAGGACACATAAGTGTCTGATACTCAACTACCATACTCTAATCCTAGTCCGACACTTGAATTTAGTAGACTAGAAATCAAATATAGTTTTGAGTATATAACATTGACAACAAGCTTGTGAAAGCAAAACTTGCGATTTCGACCGAGAAATGCTCTAATAGTAGTTGATTAATATTAATGTTAATTATTAATGGTTAATATTAATGATTAACACTGGTTAATTAAAGTTAGTGTCAGGTTTAAAGAGGAGTAAAAATATTCGAGAGATAATTAGGGTTTTATCGGTCAAGAATAAGAAGAAGAAAAAATGATTTTTTTTTGGTTATTATGATTCAAGTGACAAATGTGAGGAAGGTGAATCATCATCTCGTAATAGAACCTGAAAGTTTAATATAGGTTGTATTCGACGAAAATTTTAACTTTTACAACCTAGATCGGCTGACCAGATGAACAGTTCGTCCGATAACGTGTCAGCCGAACCTAAGTTTTTTTACAAAATATACCTATGTTCGGCTGAAAAGCTATTAGTCAAACCCTGGGTGTTCTTCGTATATGAAGGATACCTAGGTTCGGCTGCTAACTTGTCAGCGAAACCGATATTTTTAGAAATTATATATAGGTTCGAATGACATCTGTCGAATATAGTTTTTTCTTCATTGTCAATAACAATATCAAGTTTGGTTTATTCGAAAGAAAAATAAGACGGTCGAACTTAGCGTTGTTCTTCATAAAATGAAGTTCAAATATAATTTTGGGTATATAATTATCAGCCGAACTGGACTCTGCAATCTATCAACCAAATTTGACCTTGTAACTATAAACAAAAATCTACTTTACATTGATACAAACCTAATTTATCAGTCAAACAAAAGAAGAAGAAAAAAGTTGTTAGATTTTTGTAAAAGGAGATGGAATTATGAGCAATCAGGATTTAACAATCAACTCCTTATTCTTTTCTTATAAGAAGAAATTAGGTTTAGGTTTTTTATTTAGTAGATGGGGTATTTTGTAAATATAATTATTCAAGGACAACTTAGTAACTTACTTATCCCTAGGATACACCTTACAACCATCGTAGAACCGCCTTTACTCAGGTGTACTAATATCAAAATTTTATATGTCTCTGACCCGATATTAGAAGTATGATATTCATATTTTATATGTCTCTGACCCGGTATTAGAAGTATGAAATTCATATTTTATATTCCCAAGAGAATTAAAATAAAACCTTGTTACATGCATCTCTGACTGATCATGTAACCTCTTCAAAGCATAAATATATAAGACAATAATAGAGCCTCACTCGGATGAGCTTTCAGTATTTTATATATTTTTTATATATATGTTGTACAACTCCGTATTTATTTCTGTATTCAAAACTCACACTGTTGAGACTTTAAAACAGTAGTGGTGCTGGTTGCAAGACTTCCCAAATGTTTCATACTACTCGAATTAATATAATGCTCCTAGATACTCGGTATTTATTTCTGTATTCAAAACTCACTCTGTTGAGACTTTAAAACAGTAGTGGTGCTTGTTGCAAGACTTCCCAAATGTTTCATACTACTCGAATTAATACAATGCTCCTAGATAGATTGCCTACTAGTATAAAGAGACTAATTAATTAATTAATTCTAGTACTATATTCACCAATTGAATTCCTAGAAAATATTCTATATTCACCAAAAAATATCACTACTTCAATCTATAGCTTTTCTCAGCAGAATTCTATAAATTAATGGTAAATATTCGTCTTTCAGGCATATGTGCCACCATCGGTTAGCCCCGAGAAAATGACATGGTGTACATAACAATAATGCTCGAAAGAGCATATCTTGATCCAAAGAGCATTATGATACACAAAGCAATATTTGTATGACTATCAGTATTTTCTTCAACTAGCAATATTGATAATATTTGCTTGACCTAACAATATTGCACCGACTATTTTCGACAGATTGAGGTAAAGTATTCTACAATTATTTCTAACAATAGCATTGTTTATATTTACATGAATTCCTGTTAAATGCTTGATATATCATCAAATGGGTATATTTTTAGAGCATTGCTCGGTTGAACCCACCAAGCATTGGTATGTCAAGCTTGGTTGTCATATTTTAGTGAATCAAAACTCATGTTAAGAGTCGCTTGATTATGTACTAGAGTCAACTTCGTATAGGTTAGCTTGAAAGTATTAGGATATGAGACATTACAAGTATAGCGAAGTCTTGAAGATGTGAAGAAGCAAGGAGCTACAACAACAACAATCATCCTTCCACTTGAGGTTAGTGATATTTGACTTGAACTATTTCATTCCCTAATGTATCTTTCAAGTCGTGCATATTGAAGACATAACTGCGAAGCTTATTTGAACTCTAGATATACATAGTATTAAGGAATACAATACGAGTTTTATTGCTTAACCATTAAACTTTGTAGATAAGACATCACCATAATCATTTGAATGCTATTGTGATTATGTATGGGTATGAGGTGAAGATTTCATCCTAGGGAACAATGTTTACATGTATTCTGAGGAAGTAAGTTCATAAACTTGTTTGTGGACCCAAAAGGAAATTTCCAGGTGTTATTGGTTTTTCTATTCATTGCATATCTTATGAAAAACCAATATGTGTGATTGAGTATAACCGCTCACAACTTGTTTGTGTTCTTGGTAGAACTTTTCACAAAGGTCTGACTTATGTATTGGTATAACTTTTATTAGTAAAACCGATCTTAAGTAATCACCTGTGGTATGATCGGGTTTGTGTGTCTGACCAAACATGGGAAAGGGGAACCGATCCTAGTAAGAGGTGCAGTACATCACTAGGGGAACCGATCCTTGTATGAGGTGCAGCAAGGTTTATAGCAGAAAGGGGAACCGATCCTAGGGACATGTGCAACACGTTTTTAGGCAAAGGGGAACCGATCCCATGGACATGTGCAACACATATAAGTTAGATACCATATATATGCGGGGAACCAATCCTAGTACCTAGTCAACTGAATTTTGGAAAGCTAGTGTGACTATGCACAATACTCACATGGAGGTAGAACCGAAACTTGTTTTGGTAGAACCGTTAAACCCATGATTGTGATTGAATGTTGGTTTGATCAATCACATAGTTCTTGAAAGTCAGATGAACCAATTCTAAACTTGTTTGGAAGTGTGGCAAATCGGTTTCAAGGTTGTAAGTGTGAAAGAGAACTTACAAAGTAAATATGTCGACAAACTTTGAACACGTGCTGTGAATGTTTATTTCTTTAATTGTTCAAAGATATTCCTTAACGGCTAAGGGAAGAAAATCCCAGAATCGAAACATAAGTAACTTAAGAATCTTTTAATTAAGATTATTAATTTCATTTGGTACGGAAATTCCAGAATTAGTAATGTGCATTTAATAATTAGATTTTCCGAGAGATTTTGATCATTATTTTTGGACAGAGCATTTCCAGGAATTATAAAAACCGAATCTGTGCTTTAATGAATATCTTGAGAATATTTTCGGTTTTGGAAATTCCTTGGTGTCCAAACTTCCTTGTCTATAAATACTTGAAGTTTGCCCTTCTAGCAATCTAATCCTTCGTAACAACAGACTTCCTCTTTTGTTGTTGTTACTGGTGTAGCCGCCTATTTGGAGAGGAGAGTAACCTAATTAGGCAAAATCTCTTACGACTGCTCAGTTTAAAGTCTTATTTGGGATTGAGAATTTCTAGCATGTATCGTTGGTGGGAAACTAGATAATTGCAGTTTATCTTTTGTTTTTCGATTGATTTGATTAACTAACGATGGTTGAAATCTGATTGCACCTAGTTTGTTTATTCTTGAGAATCTTCTCTTCTGATATAAGATTCAATCAAACTAGTTCAGAGTTTCGACAGGTATCTTTAGACTGTTGTTAGTTTAAATACGATCTTGTGATAATTCATTGTTAACAGACTCCGTTCTGTGCGTGATTGGTCACAAGAGATTCAAGTGATTGTGTGCAGGTTTTTGTTGGAGATTTTAGAAGATTTGAAGACAAAGAAGATATTGAAGATCTGACTTGGGTTTTATAATCTTTGGTGTGCACAATACTTGTAATGGTAAAAGAGGATCCAACTAATAATCGGTTTATCCTTGTGGTAGATTGGATTGATTAATTGAGTAGATCGGCCTCAACACAGTTCTTTGGATTAAAGGTGTTGTTGGCTTAATCTTAAACGATTACTTCGGTAATTGAACATAAGATAGATCTAAGGACCTGGCGAAGGAGTTTATGTTAAGATAAACGAAATAGCCTTTGTCCGACTCATATCACTTGGTTGAATAGAGTTGATACCAAACATATTTTTTTTCCCTTTACTGTTTGGATTACGAACCAAAGGAATTGTTCCAAGTACGTGACTTATTTATAAGTTGGGGGCATGGGAATACAGACAGAACTAGGTGAACTATAGTGTTAGTTACTTGGTCTCAACTATACGAAGTTAGGTGTAATTTTGTGTAGCGGCTTAATCCTGAGAGTATTCAATTATGTACTAGGTCCCGGGGTTTTTCTGCATTTGCGGTTTCCTCGTTAACAAAATCTTGCTGTGTCATTTACTTTTATTTTCCGCATTATAATTGTTTTATTATAATTAAAGTAAATTACACAAATGTTAATTCCTATTTACTTGATAAGCAATCCTATTGTGTTTGGTTAAGTCCGAACCTTTGTATCGAGTAAACATACTTCGTTGTTGCATTGTCTCGATCTCGTATCCATAGACGATCACACGAAGTGTGAACCGATTAGTTGTATTGTCTCGACTCAGTCCATAGACAATAACATTCGGAGAAAGGACTTATAGGTAGGAAAAGTTTTATCTTGAGGTATATTTGGGTAACCTCTCCTTTTCAATTGGTATCAGAGCAGGCAAACACGAAAAGGTCTAACAATTTGTGTTTGGTGCGATCCAACCTATAAGAATGAACTCGAGTTCTCATGAATCGACTTCAATTAACTTACCGCCAATATTTGACGGAACAAACTATCTATGGTGGAAATATGCTATGAGATATTTTATTCAACCACAAGACTTTAATACTTGGCTATTAGTCGTTGATGGTTATATTCGTCCAAAGATAGAAAATTCAGAAACTGAGTTTAAACGCTTAGTAGAGTTTTCAAACGAAGAAAAGGCACTTGTAAAGTGGAATTCAGATGGTTTGAGTGCTATTATTCATGCTGTAAGTCGTGATTTACAACATCATGTGTCAACATGTCAAACTTCGAAAGAAGCTTGGGATAATCTTCAGATCGTATTCGAAGGAAATTCGTCAGAGAAAGAAGCTAGACTTCAAACTCTCACTTCCGAGTGGGAAAACCTTCGAATGGATGGCAACGACACTTTTGAGGAGTTTCACATTAAACTCTCTGAGATAATTAATGCTTCTTTATCGTTAGGAAAGACTATTTCTGAAAAGGATATAGTATGCAATATTCTCAGATCATTGCCATCTAGATACGATTCTAAGAAGCATGCAATCATAGAAGCAAACGATCTTTCAACTCTCTCACGAAGCACACTCGTTGGTAAGTTAAAGATCTTTGATCATGAATCACAATCTATTCATAGTAAGGGAATCGCTTTAAAAGCAAGAATTCCAAAAGTTCCAATGGAAAGGAATAGACAGTTGGATGATTCAGATGAAAAGATTGCAGAAAATTCTGATGATGAAATTGAACAATCATTGTCATTAATTACTAGACAGTTTCGAGATATCTTGAAGAAAAGAAACAAGAGATTCGTTGAGGATACTTATCGATCTTCTCGACCGCATGATCGAGTTCCTGTCAAAAAGGATCATGAAGAAGATGATGAATATCATCCGCAGTGGTTCAAGTGTAAAGGGTTTGGTCATATTGCTAAAGACTGTCTCAATTTTAAGAAATACACTGGAAGCAAGGCATTGGCTGTAACTCTTGATGAGACCTCTGATTTATACGATTCTGAAGAAGAGGAAACAACTAACATTGTATTAGTTGTCAATATTTTTTCTTCCTCCTCCATTAGTGATTTACCCATTTTAAGAATGGACATGTCTTCCGATGTTATTAAATCACTCAATGGTAAAGGGAGAAATAAGACAAGATGCAAATACTGTCTTAAAAACAGAATTGCTAATTGTTGCGCATGCAATTCTAGTCTATCCCAAGATACTTCGTTAGTTCGAGGTAACAAAAGGAGATCTTTTCATACTATACTAGATCAAGAACACCCTGGTTGTTCAAAATTCCATAATGAGAGAAAATCTCATACTAATGCCATCTGATCGGTATTAGAATTCTTTCCTCCACGTGTGCCAATCTTTGAGTGAGGAAGAAGCAAAATCAAGGCACTTTTGTGTAGATTATGGAAATAATATCTAGTATTTGAAGATATTTGATATATCGTATTTTTAGAAATATTATATTTTCGGTCGTATGAAAAATATAAAAATATTCTTCTCATATTTTAACCATTCCTTATCCGAACTATGGGTCTGGATCAAATGGTTTCCCTGGAGAAGATGCAAGAGCAGAAAGATCATCTTAAAACTAAGTCTGGATTATCTCTTGATATTAAGGGTAAAATCAGAAAGGGAGATTGGATTAACAAGAAGGAAAAAGAGAATACTCTGAAGAAAGATCAGTGTATTGAGGCATTGACACACTTTTGTGTTCAATCAAAGACAGAATTACATGCTCTTGCAGAATCCTTCACAAAAATTTCTCATCTGCAAAAGATTCTGGTCAAGCAATAAGGCTTTCTACTTGAAGAAATTCAAAATCTGAAAAGTAGTAATCCACCTTCATTAAGTTCTGACATGAAGGACTAGGTTGCAAGGAAAAATAGACATCAATTTTTGATTTCTTTCATTGATTGTATTGGTCTATTATGAATAAAATTATTTAATTGGTAATTTTTCTTGTGATAGTTTTCGGTTTACATAGCATGTGCTTGAATGCTTTTATCTTATTGCTAAGTATGTTTATGGGATGTTTGATTTCGGTTTTACTACTTTAATATTCGATCCCATATATTGTGAACCCTTATGGTTTGGGTAACTTTTTAATTTAGCAGGATTAAGTTCTAGCCCATGTTGGTAGGCTTTATCAAAAAATCATGAGGGGTTCTGGTAGAAACAATATGTGAAAAAGTCACAATGTGTTTAATCGGTTTTGGTTTAGCATAAAATCATATGTGTTTCGACGGTTTTCAAGTTTTGCTTGCAATTGTTAAAACCGGTTTTCAACCTTTCTCTGGTAAAGGTTGAGGATTGTTGTTATTCTTTTGTTTATGCATAAGGATGACAACGTGATGATATTTCGATATCAATTCTCCCTGGACGAAGATGCAATCATATTGGAGAAGTGGATGCGAAATTTGAGGTAACAATCTTGTCAGTTAATTGTTTTCATGTTTAAGAAAAGACTGAGTTTATATTATATATATTTATTTCTTTTGCTTAACAAAATTTTGATACAATTGATGTTTATTCAATGACGTGTGTGTGGATGTGTGATTCAATTGGTTCCGGTTAAGAAAAACTATTGTTATCTTGCTTTATTGTGTGGTATCAATTGTTTAGTCTTAAAAAATGTTGGTACAATTGATGTTGTGTGTGATTCAATTGGTTCCGGTTAAGAAAAACTATTGTTATCTTGCTTTTGTATGGTATCAATTGTTTAGGCTTACAAAATTTCGGTGCAATTGCGGTGCTTTTAATGTCTATGTTGTTTCAATTGCTTCCGGTTGAGATGAATAATTATGCAAGTTGATTTATTTTGGTTTGTATGAATTATTTATGGCTTAACGAAATAAAAGTGTACGGGATGGGTTGTTTAGTCCAATTCGATTCCGGATAAGAGAAACTAAGTTAATTATGATCTTAGTTAGACTTATCAAAGTGAGGTTTCGGTTATTCAAGTCTAATCGAATGCCTTAACAAGAAATGCTAGTTAACTAACCTAGTACTTGTCTTGTTTGAAATTGAAAGGTCTAAGTTTATGGATAATTAGAACCTGATGAAAAAATAGAGTTTATCTTTATTTTGGTCTTATCGAATTAAGCGGTTGTTTTTGAACAATCGGTTTAGTAAAGGGACTAAGGTGCTTAGTTGTTTTTTGGTTTGATAAACTAAATTGGAAAAATTGTTTCGGACAATTGTTTCCTTGGTAACATATCAAAATAAAACTACTCGTAGTTTCGGTTTTTGATATTGGTTATCAGAACATGATGTGTGGAACCCTCGTGCCTAAATCAACAGGTTTGCAAGTCTATTCTGGGATTTGTAAGATTCTTTTCGTGTTGTCCTTTATTTTTTCGTTTCTTTGTCATTTTTGTGACAAAAAGGGGGGTAAATATATGGAGTAAACAGGTGATACTGGCATTGATTTTATATTGATTGGTATCGCTAAGGAAAAGAACATTGGTGCTTGAACATTTATCTAACGAAAGAGTGAAAGCACAGTCTAAGGGGGAGTAACATGTCATATGAAGTGTATAACAAAGACGTGCGGATTGAATATCTACCTATCTTCCTTAGGGGGAGTATTAGCTTTGTTATTATAATGTCAACAACGACATTTTCAAGGACTGAATGTAAGTAGTTTTACTGTCCTGTTGAATAGGGAATCAAGCAGATGTGTAATGAATTCTTGTAATTTGTTTATCCATATGATGTAAGAGTTTTGTCACTAAAATTGACAAAGGGGGATATTGTTAGAGAATTGCTCGGTTGAACCCACCAAGCGTTGGTATGTCAAGTTTGGTCGTCATAATTTAGTGAATCAAAACTTATGTTAAAAGTCGTTTGATTATGTACAAGAGTCAACTTCGTACAGGTTATCTTGAAAGTATAAGGATATGAGACATTAAAAGTATTGCGAATTCTTGAAGATGTGAAGAAGAAAGGAGCTGCAACGACAACAATCATCCTTCCACTTGAGGTTAGTGATATTTGACTTGAACTGTTTCACTCCCTAACGTATCTTTCAAGTCGTGAATATTGAAAACATAACTGCGAAGCATATTTGAACATTAGATAGACATAGTATTAAGGAATACAATTCGAGGTTTATTGCTTAACCATTAAACTTTGTAGATAATACATCGCCATAATCATTTGAATGCTACTGTGATTATATATGGATATGAGGTGAGGATTTCATCCTAGGGAATACTGTTTACATGTGTTCTAAGGAAGTAAGTTCATAAACTTGTTTGTGGACCCAAAAGAAAATTGCCAGGTGTTATTGGTTTTATTATTCATTGCATATCTTATGAACAACCTATATGTGTGATTGAGTATAACTGCTCACAACTTGTTTGTGTTCTTGGTATAACTATTCACAAAGGCCTGACTTATGTATTGGTATAACTTTTATTAGTAAAACCGATCTTAAGTAATCACATGTGGTATGATCGGGTTTGTGTGTCTTACCAAATATAGGAAAGGGGAACCGATCCTAGTAAGAGGTGCAGTACATCACAAGGGGAACCGATCCTTGTATGAGGTGCAACAAGGTTTATAGAAGAAAGGGGAAGCGATCCTATGGACATGTGCCACACATATAAGTTAGATACCATATATATGTGGGGAACCGATCCTAGTACCTAGTCAACTGAATTTTGGAAAGCTAGTGTGACTATGCACAATACTCACATGGAGGTAGAACCGAAACTTTTTTGGTAGAAACGTTAAACCCATGATTGTGATTCAATGTTGGTTTGATCAATCACATAGTTCTTGAAAGTCAGATGAACCAATTCTAAACTTGTTTGGAAGTGTGGAAAATCGGTTCCAAGGTGTTAAGTATGAAAGAGAACTTACAAAGTAAAGATTTCGACAAACTTTGAACACGTGCTGTGAATGTTTATTTCTTTAATTGTTCAAAGATATTCCTTAACGGCTAAGGGAAGAGAATCCCAGGATCGAAACATAAGTAAGTTGAGAATCTTTTAATTAAGATTATTAATTTCATTTGGTAAGGAAATTCCAGAATTAGTAATGTGCATTTACTAATTAGATTTTCCGAGAGATTTCGATCATTATTTTTGGACAGAGCATTTCCAGGAATTATGAAAACCGAATCTGTGCTTTAATGAATATCTTGAGAATATTTTCGGTTTTAGAAATTCCTTGGTGTCCAAACTTCCTTGTCTATAAATATTTGAAGTTTTCCTTTTTAGCAAACTAATCCTTCGTAACAACATACTTCCTCTTTTGTTGTTGTTACTGGTGTAGCCGCCTATTCGGAGAGGAGAGTAAGCTAATTAGGCGAAATCTCTTACGGCTGCTCAGTTTAAAGTATTCTTTGGGTTTTGATTGACTAACGGTGGTTGAAATCTGATTGCACTTAGTTTGTTTATTCTTGAGAATCTTCTCTTATGATATAAGATTTATTCAAACTAGTTCAGAGTTTCGACAGGGATCTTTAGACTGTTATTAGTTCTAAAAACGATCTTGTGATAATCCATTGTTAACAGACTCCGTTCGGTGCGTGATTGATCAGAAGAGATTCAAGTGATTGTGTGCAGGTTTTTATTGAAGATTTAAGAAGATTTGAAGACAAAGAAGATATTGAAGATCTGACTTGGGTTTTATAATCTTTGGTGTGCAGAATACTTGTTTCTGTAAAAGAGGATCCAATTAATAATCGGTTTATCCTTGTGGTAGATTGGATTGATTAACTGAGTAGATCGGCATCAACACAGTTCTTCGGATTAAAGGTGTTGTTGGCTTAATTTTAAATGATTACTTCGGTAATTGAACATAAGATAGATCTAAGGACCCGATGAAGGAGTTTATGTTAAGATAAACGGAAGAGCCTTTGTTCGACTCAGATCACTTGGTTGAATAGAGTTGATACCAAACAGATTTGTTGTTCCTTTACTGTTTGTAATACGAACCAAAGGAATTGTTCCAAGTAAAAAAGCGGGGGTCCAACAACACCACCCAATATTTCTCTTAGAAATCTGTATGGACAAACTCAAATATACTTTTAAGAGAATCAACAAGACTCAATCAATTAAAAGTATATCAACAAGTTTATATCTCATCTTGATTTGATTTACTCAAGCAAGAACTGCGAGTTCTAATCAAATACAAGGAATAACTTGGATGGTACCAAAGACCAATATCCAAGGATCAATCAATGACAATCAACAACCGAAGGTTGGATTACTCTAATTGATGATCTAACGCACAACCTGTGTTATTTCAATTATAAAGATAAAACAATATAATGCGGAAATTGAAATAACACAGACACCAGAAATTTTGTTAATGAGGAAACCGAAAATGCAGAAAAAACCCCGGGACCTAGTCCAGATTGAACACACACTATATTAAGCCGCTACATACACTAGCCTACTCCAAGCTAACTTCGGACTGGACTGTAGTTGAACCCCAATCAGTCACCCACTGATCCAGGGTACAGTTGTACACCCGACACCTCTGATCCCAGCAGGATACTGCGTGCTTGATTCCCTTAGCTGATCTCACCCACAACTAAGAGTTGCTACGACCCAAAATTGCAGGCTTTGAAAATAAACAAATCTGTCTCACATAGACAAGTCTATCAAAGGATCAATCTGTCTCCCACAGATAAACCCTAAAAGGTTTAGTTCCATCTTTTGATAATAATCAAGGTGAACAAGAACCAATTGATAATCTTGTATTATATTCCGAAGAACAACCTAGAGTTATCAATCACCTCACAACAATCTTAATCGTATGATAGCGAAACAAGATGTTGCGGAATCACAAACAATGAGACGTAGATGTTTGTGATTACTTTTTATATCTCCTATTGGAGATATCAATCTCAATCCAATCAATCGGATTGTACTCGTACGATAGAAGATGCAAGATCAGATCACACAACTACGATAAAAGTAGTATCGGTCTGGCTTCACAATCCCAATGAAGTCTTTAAGTCGTTAACCTGGTTATAGAAGAAGAAACCCAAAGGTTAAAGGAGAACCGACTCTAGTATACAAACTAGTATCACACGTGAGGTGTGGGGATTAGTTTTGCACAATACTAGATGTCCCCTTATATAGTCTTTCAAACCAGGGTTTGCAATTAAGTTACTTTGGTAACAAAGCAATCAATATCCACCGTTAGATGAAAACCTGATTTAGATTCAAGCTAATATTTCTCAACCGTTAGATTGAAAACTTAGCTTGTTACACACACTTGACAATGCACGCTTCTAGGTTTGTTAACCGTACCCAAATGTATGCACTTATTGGTTCAACAATAGTTAACCAAATGGTTAGCCATATGAGCATTTCATATCAACCATGTTCTTCTTCACCATAACTAGTTCAAATGACTTCAAGATGAACTAGTTAGAGAGTTTTTCAATTGCAAGGAAAACTCAGGTACTACACAAGACACAATTGAAGCAAAGATGATTTGATTCACTTGAATCGGTTCATGAACTTTTATAGCCACGGTTTGCAAACTGCATTCCCTAGTCTTTTTAAGTTTAAGTTCAGAAATCATCTTCATATATATAACCTTCTCAAGTTCGCAGACTAGGTTCGCGGACTTAAGTTACCGGGCAGAGTTTACAAACTCCAGCAGAAATTCTCGGGTAGAGAACTATGTCGGTTCGCGGACTTAGCTTCACGCAAGTAGTTTGTCAACTCCAGCAGAAATTCTCGGGTTTGAGAACTTCGGCAGATCGCGGACTTCACGCCATTCTTCCGGTTTTCTTGATCAACAAAGTTTTCAAACTTTGGTTCAAGGAATAGGATTTATACATAAATGTGTTTCCACAACAATGCTTATGTCCACCATTGGTTATGTAATCTAAACTCTCATTTCAATCATTGAAACATTCTTAGAGGACGTTATACAGTTGTTACACCATTTCTCGTCAAAGCAATTTTCAAGGTGATTGAAACATATCATGACTTTCGTCACATGATAAAGATAAACTTGGTTAAAGAGAAAAGCTTACCAACTCATATTTCGAGATATAGATAGGCGAGGTATACTTGGCTCGAGATATCAAATGTGTATAATCAAAGTCTATATATATATATATCATACGACTTCTTGTCTCAAAGAGTAGGAGATAGAGTAGATATACTTTTGAGTGATAGATAAGTTCAAGTCTTCACATACCTTTTTGTCGAGAAGTTCCACCGGTTTCTTGAGTAGTTCTTCTACTTGTATGATGAATCACCATGAACTCCTTAAGCTCAACTATACTTTCTATCCTAGTACGAGACTTAGCTATAATAGACTAGAAATCAAGACTTATAGTTTTGATCACTAACATTGACAAACATGCTTGATATAGCAACGCATGCGAGTTCGACCGAGCAATACTCTAACACCAAATACGTGACTTATTTATAAGTTGGAGGTGTCGGAATACATACGGAACTAGGTGAACTATAGGGTTAGTTACTTGGTCTCAACTATACGAAGTTAGGTGTAATTTTGTGTAGCGGCTTAATCCTGAGAGTATTTAATTCTGGACTAGGTCCCGGGGTTTTTCTGCATTTGCGGTTTCCTCATTAACAAAATCTTGTTGTGTCATTTACTTTTATTTTCCGCATTATAATTATTTTATTATAATTAAAGTAAATTACACAAACGTTACTTACTATTTACTTGATAAGCAATCCTATTGTGTTTGGTTAAGTCCGAACCTTTGTATCGAGTAAACATACTTAGTTGTTGTATTGTCTCGATCTCGTATCCATAGACGATCACACGAAGTGTGAACCGATTATTTGTATTGTCTCGACTCAGTCTATAGACAATAACATTCGGAGAAAGGACTTATAGGTAGGAAAAGTTTTAGCCCGAGGTATATTTGGGTACCCTCGCCTTTTCATATATGCTCGATTCAGCAATCTCATCAAACATGTACCTCTCGATCCAAATCGTCTAAGTATCATTGTTGCCTCAGCTAACACTATGATATGGCACAATCATCAAATCCCATCAGAGATATCATGTCTATGGTACACGAAGCATCATTGCTCGTCTCAGCATACACTTCATGCTTCATTCATCAAAATGACGAGTCCCTATAAAACATACCAGACTTAACGTCGAGAATCATATTAGACTCATCAGCATGCTAAGACTAGCAACTAGGCCAACAATTGACCAAATAACTGCACCTCTATAAAATATACTTAACCATGCTCGAGATACCAATAGTATCGCATGGGGTATATTCACTAGGGTTTTCGTATGGAGGCCTACAACATGTGCAGTAAGAAATACACCGACGATAAGAAAGTGAGTAAGTCGTGCTGGAAGTTGAGGCAGTGAATGGAATAATGGTCTTACAATCACCAAGTTTCTCTAACAAAGCAGAACTGGTTTCACCATGATTTTGACTTCTCTACTCTTACATTTCTTTGCAACTGCCACCACTTACATGAGATCAATGTGTTAACTACCTTTGCTATAAATAGGTTCATCAACCTATCGACATGATATGAAAGCCATATCCCAAAAACATTACATGAAAACTTTTTCTCGGTCTAACATAGAAAAATCATCTCCAAAGCAGTTCAACACATCCACAACAAGTGGATATTTGAGATTCAAAGTGCACCATTACGAGCATAAACATTTCGATGTTGAAGATTTTGTCAATATTTCAGTTATATGTCGTTTGCTGGTAGAGACTAGACTGCAAAAAACAGATCCACTTGTATATATAGTCCTGTTTGTGCTTACACTTCTAGTTTCTACTGCAACAACATAAATATTATTTTAGATGAAAATTTATGAAAATTTTAGATGACGTCTTATCTTAAATTCGGTGATAGATATTCTCGAGATCTAAAAAAATTGGGAATTTCGGTATAATATATTTCTGAGTTAAAAAATTTGAGGAGGTATACATTAAACCTTTTTTTTTTTGGTATATTTTGTGTTACCAATACAATTTTTCATACTAAAAAAATACAAATATCCATCTTTAAGTATTTTGAAGAAAAAAAAACCTTTAACAAAAAAAGGTAAAGTTATGATATATTAAGTTAGATAGTGATTATACGAGGGTAGCTCATATCCAAGGAGTCATTTATTACAATTTGATTAAATAAAAAGGGATTGTATGGTCCCAAAAGGTTATTGAGAGGTTTCCTATCTGAAAGCCATCCACAACAAAATTTGTCGGACCATCCGCTGCCTAGTTTCCTTCCATGTAGTTGTGATGGAAAGTACACTGAGGAATTTGACACATTCTTTGTTTGATTTCACGTTTCATACCTGCTATTTTCCAAGGTGGTTCCAAGTTAGATGTTAGGAATCTTAACAAATTTTTAGAGTGTGTTTTGACTTGCACTTTGAGCAAGTTACATCGCGTTGCTGTTCTTGATGTTATCATCATGGCTAAAGTTTCAGCTGTTAAAGCGTTGGTGATACCCAAAGGTTGTGCCGTTGCAACCACAGTTCTTTCATACGTGTCCCTGCATATGAATCCTCCACCATCAGATCCTGTGTGTCCTTTAACGCTCTATCCATATTGATCTTGACCCAATCTATATTAGGGTATATGCAACCCACCGATATGGTAGTTGTTGATCTTGTGTTGTTTGATAGATTTATTGTAGGTGGAAACACAAGTTACACGGGAGGAATGATCTCATTTTCCAAACTGAATTCTTATTGTGAGCTTAGGCTCATCTGCATAATGTTCTATGGGTTTGGCTGCTTTTGTCGATAAATCAGCTCATTAACCATAAGAACCAGAATAGAAAGCAAAAGGAGGTAATGACAAAGGAATGGACTTTTGTTTGAAGAAGTTGTGGGATTGTTGTTTAGGGTGTCAGAGTATTCTGAGAAATCTGAGTAGAATTTTATTGGGTTGATATGCGTGTGAGAAGGATGCCAAAAAAAATTGCAGCGACTTGACATTGTATAAGAATGTGTATAACAGTTTCCGGATCATTGTTACATTGTGTGCAGAGGTTGAAATCGGTGAGTTGGATATGATTTAGAATAACGAAGATTGGAAGACCTTCTTTAATATTTTCCACAAGAAAAGTTGATCCACTTTTTAGGGGACAAGTTAGAGTCCACAAGCAGTTTGTGGTTGGTAAAGGGTTGTGATGCAACTGATCCACTGTTTGGGTAAGGTATCTATATCCTGAGGCTGGGTGTATCTTCCAGTTTTTGAGTGTGACCAGATGAGTTTATCTAGAGAGTTGTCACTGGGTAAATGTATGTTTACCATTTGTTGGGATGCTAGGGGAGGTAAGAGCCTTAGCATATCATGTATCTAGTTATGGGTTAGAGGATCTATGATATCTTCCACAGTATGGATGGAGTGGTGCATAACGGGGTCAAGGTTGTCTAAATAAGGGATCCAATTTTCCTGGATAAGGGTTGTTGAACTGTTGCCATTATGTTGGAATAAATGTTGTTTAATTGTAGGTATCAGCGAAGCCAACTGTCTCCGTTGTGGATTAGGTGGAATGTCTCTGAAAATGGGTTGTTATATAAGATACTTCTCTTTACAAAGACAAACATAGATGGAATAAGGTTGCTCGTGGATACTTCAGACCTTTTTCATTAGTAAAGCTTTATTATGCTGACTACGGATTCGGATTCCCAGTCCTCCTTCGATTTTGGGTTTGGTTAGTTTATCCCAAACCCACGTGATGAATCTTTCCAACGGTAGAATCATGTCCCTAGAAAAAATCCCTGGCGATAAGATCTATTTGTTTATGTACAAGGGTGGGAAAAGCTATGACTGCATTATGTGGTTGGCAGAGGGGTGGGAAAGGTTTTATGAGAACTAACCTTCCTGCAGGTGTTAGAAATTTCGTCATCCATGATTTTGCCTTTTTTTGCCAGTCGTCGGAGCAGATGAGAATAATGTGGCGAGAAGTTCTGCCATGTTTAAATTCGACTCCCAGATAGTTAGGAGGGATTGTAATGGTTGTTGTAATTGACGAAGCTAATCTACCTTATCCGGGTCAAGCTTAGGGTGGTCAATGATGGTAGATTTTGGTGTGTTGATTTGTTAACCTGCCGAAGTACTGTAAGATTTGAGTAATTGTTCGAGATGATTATTGTTCTCCGTCGAGGTTTTGTATGTAATCAGGATGTCATCTGCATACATAAAGTGATGTAGAATAGGTGGAGTTTTGTGAGAAATACGGAGCTCTTCTAAGCGTTTTTGGGCTTCTAGATTTTCGAGCTTTGTTGATAGAAACTCTGCACAAATAGTAAATACATAGGAAGAAATGTGGATCCCCTGTTGTATTCATCTAGTCGGAGTTATATATCCATGCGGTGTGCTATTAATGTTTATCGAATAAGTAATTGTTTGAGAAGCCTACAAAAATGGTCGGAAATTCCATTTTGATGAAATATTTTCTGATGAAACTCTAGTTTAGGCTATCATATGTATCTTGTATATTTAATTTAAGAGCTAATTTTATATCCTTGGTATCGGCTGATGAGAAAATAAGTGGAATAATTTTCTAGCAACAGCTATGTTTTCATGAATAGAATGTTGAGGTAAAAATGCACTTTGATATGGGCTTATAAAAATAGGTGGAATAACTTTCTAGCAATAGCTTATAGCTATGTTGTCATGAATAGAATGTTCAGGTAAAAATGCACTTTGATATGAGCTTATTAAAAATGAGAGAAAAACTCAAATACGACTGACTAGGATATTTTCTATGATTTTATACATAACATTGCAGGGGCCTATAGGTCGGAATTGTGAAACTTCTGACGGATGATCCACTTTTAGTATTAAAGTGAAGTTTCTGTGGTTCATAAGGAGATGAATGTTGAGGGTATTGAGAAAACCGCAAACTATAGCAATTAGTTCCAAATGATTCGTTTCCTAGTAGGGACTAGACTGTAAGAAACGAATCCACTTACATGTAGAGTGCTCATGCTTGTGCTTACACTTCTAGTTTCTACTGCAACAATTAAAAACTATTTTTAGTTATGCACATCGTCAAAATCCAGCTTCGTAGAAGTAGGAACATTGATGAAATTTTTGGACGACTTTCTATTATAAATTCGATAATAGATGATTCTCGAGATCTTAAAACGCTGGTAATTTCAATCTAACATATTTTTGAGTTAAAATACTCGAGGAGAAGGCCTATTCTTTTAGTATGTCTTTTAAGAGTTTTATTTTGCGTTATCAATACAAATTTTCAAACTAAAAATAACACATACATCCATTTTTTAAAAAATTCAGAAAATAATCTTGCAAAAAAAAGAAAAAACTGTAAATATCACAGGTAGGAGAGACTATACCCAAGAATGCCGGGGGCAGATTTATTTGTAGGGACTCGAGTTCTCAGATTATGATGGCTCTGGCACAACCATTAGGAATAATTGCATCCTTAGTAGCTGAAACGTGGACAACTTTTTTGGTTTCTAGGATGACGACGGAAAAACAATGGCCAAAGGTTATCTTCAAAACAGATTCGGAAAACTTGATGCGCTTTATAAAAACCGACGCAGAAGACCCATGGTATATTATAGAAATGATTTACGAAACAAAATATGCGAAAAATTCCACAATGTGTTATTCAGCATAACTATAAAGAAGGCAATCAAGCGGCAGATGATTTAACAAATTACGGAACTGATGAAAGCCAAGCTGGAAACTTATCGACAACAATAAGAGATCAGACAATCCCACCTTTTATTGGACAAATTATTACAAAAGACTCAATGGATACAAAATAACCACGTATAATATCTATCTAGTTCTGTTATTTGTTTTACATGCAAAGAAAAAAAAAAGTGTGCCCACGAGATAAACGTTCCCCCGTATAGAGTTTTAGAGAAAGATGGGTCCCATTCCAACAATCAATCACCAATTTGTCCGTTCCAGTGCGTTTGTGATAAACGTGCTCACATCAGTAGACAGTATCTTCAAAGAGTCCAAATTTCATCATCCATGTATGGTTATCTGACCGTCTCTCGTGAAAGTTGTTGCTAAGTGCTAACCATTCACATATGGTCCTATGGATGGTATAACCAAAGCAAATTCATAGTAATAAGTGAAAGAATTAGTTCATTTTGAATTCTGTAGTTCTATCATAGGTTAATTGGGACATTTTACTCCTTAAAAGTTATGGTAAAAAATTCTTCATGGTTTATATACAACAACTTCAATAATAATAAACGATGAAATTACATCAACTTCTGTAAATGATATTCCAAATGAATCACCAATGAATATCTTGAAGAACAAGTAGTAGCTAGTTATTGTTGGGCATTAGCCATAAAAGCTCATTGTGTACTCAAAACAGAGAGTTAGGTTAAAAAAAAAATAAACACTAAATAGTTGTAGAAATTAAAAGCTCGTTAAGAAGAAAATTGACATCTGACCGACCGCCAACTGCCCGCGAAGCTGAGACCATAGAAATATTATCCGTTAGACTATCGGGGCCTAAGGGCAACTGCAATGGTGCGATCAAAATCAAAGACCAAATACCAAAAAAAAGATCGAATTTTAGGTTTAGTCCGTGGCAACAAGCAACGGTACCCGACTAAAATTTGGTCGAGCGTAACTCAAATATCCGTCCCACATAACTTTCATCAGGCGAACACTATATGTTCGTCCCTCTTTTTTTTATAAAACATTTTTTCATGGGACGAACATTATATGTCCGCCCAATTCTTTTTAAAAATTTTTTGAAAACAACTTTTCAAGGGGCGGGCACTAGTATGTCCGCCCCATTTTCTCTATTTTTTTAAAAAAAACAATTTTCAAAGAGCGGACATATAATGTCCGCCTCATTTTTTTTTTTTTTAATTCAAAAACTTTCGTCAGGCGCATTTTATACTTACGCCCCACTCCCGACGAACTTTTAATCTCCGCTCGACAGTCTGAAATTTGGGTTTTGGTCCAGATTTTAGTCTTTAATCCGTACCACTGTGTCTCGTTCCTCGACCAAATAAATGGGTTTGATCGCCCACTGTGGATGCTCTAGGAACTAAATTCCCGTAGTGTGAACAGTTAAAGGAAAAAGGTCTATATAAAGGAAATACAAGCATCAATATTCAACCAATTCAGGCACATAGAGATGGCTAAGCTTCTCTCTTTGATTCTAGGGGTTTTCTTGCTGTTCATTGTGTCCATTTCTGCCTCTACTGATCAGGAAAATACCGGTGTCTCTACTTTTTCTGGTAAGTAGTAGTTTCCATTCACTTATTTTAAATGATTAACATGGTGAAAGTTAGGAACCGATTTCAGGTGAGGCGGTGAGGACAGTTTATGCTTGCAAGATTAGCTCAACGAATTAAACATCTAATCTTGTCATTCATTGGGTGGTTATATGAGCTTTTTTTTTCCACTACCTAAGTGATAGGATTACAAATTGCATTCTCTTAAAAATCATTCCACACAATGCACCATGATCATCCTTTGAGTCTAATCCGCTCTAGGTTGGTAATAATTGACAACCCATTGTAGCAACTGTACCATGCGAGCGTATTGTTGTTTGTCAAGTAACGGAAATGTGCTTGCCTGTTACATGGGGGTTTACCAAATGGTAAGCGATTATGAAGGGATACCCGCATAAATGCGCGGGGTCTGGTAACTCCCAGTGTAAATTGGTACCATGTAGGCTGTAGCAACCTTGAAAATGTGGGATCTGATAGAAAATTATAGTTTTAACGGAAATGCATGGAGTTGCTCCAACAACCATACCGTGCACACTAAATCATTAAAATGGAGCTTATTTTCTTTTAAATTTGCAAAATATCTGTTGAACACTTTTTTTATTTTTATTTTTAATTTATTTATTTATCTATTTTTAATAGAAAGAGATATAAAAATGCTGTAGACAAATTTGTTGATCTTGCACATCCCTAATATTAAACCTATTGGACTAATGATCAGTTTTATGATTATAAAGAGTTAGCATCAGCCACAACATCGGACATTTCTTGCGCCGACGGCGACTCATATTCGGAAACTACGCTTATCACATCAGATTGCAACGATTGTACAAATTGGTGTAAAGAAGAATGTGCAGATTTAGGAGGTTCCGTGGTTGACAGCAAGTGCTCAATAGGTGAATCTAAATTTGCAAGGCGTTGCAAGTGTTGCTGTCGGGAAAACCCACCTCCATGCCCTGCCAACACTTGTCCTAAAGAGATGAGTGTAGTGTTAAAACCAGGAAAGAAGGCATGCAAATACATACTGTCGTCATCATTATCTTCATCAGCAGTTAAGTAAGGTCGATTCAGTCACATGTTCGACTTTTGATTTTTCCATCTTGATTTGTGATAATAAAATAGTTGCGTAAGCATATGTGTGTATTTGTTTATGTACATGCATGGTGCTGGTTGTAATATGATTCTGTACATTTGAAATCCTCAGCACGTTTTACTTTCATATTAGCCATTAGGCAACCTAGTTTCTTGGTCTCTTTAAAATCTTCGTAGGGTTTCATATGAATCGGGCTGCAAACAAAATGTATTGGGGGCTGCACTTGATTAAAATGTCCAGAATGTGGATATGGGGACTTAATCATGTAAAAGTTTAAAGATGTACTGAATTAATTAGATTTATTACCTTATTAATCTTCCATAACTAAAATAATCTAATCTAATATAAAACCTAAATCTCGAATAAACTTCTTCATCTTTTCCTCTTCTCCTTTCCATCTTCTTGTACTTCAACTCGTTTCAACGATGTGTAATCATCGAGTCTCAAATAAGTTCATCGTCGATTAAACTCTTCAAATAAAAGATGGTGAAGACAAAGGAAAAGGGCAAAGGCAACAAAGGTCCAAAACAAGCAAGTAAACCAGCGAATTCAACTTCATCATCTTTCTTTGAAGATGATGAACTTGAAAATCGAGAATTGGTGGCTCACTGAGTTCAAAAAGGAGTTAATACACCAAATATGAATCGAAAAACCCACCATTTATTCCTGCTTTCGTTTGGTTAAAACTTTCGATCCGAAAAATTTAGGTTTCAAAAAACAGTAACTGGGTTACGACTTGGAGTTCTTATTTTCCAGTCGCCAGTACTGTCAACGGCTGGGAAAATATGAACTCCCATCCATAATTGTTACCTACGGCTAAGAATATGTGCAGTTCTGTTTTTCGAAAAATTATGAGATCTCTTTTAAGACTAGAATATTCCTAACCGTATGTAGTTCTGTTTTTTGAAAAATTCTGAGATTTGTTTTACGGCTAGTGTTTCCCAACCATGGTAGGAAAACATCTAACAGCTATACTTGTTTCCTAGCTACATGTGTTGATTTAGGATTGGGAAGTCCACAGTTTACAACCAAAAGTTTATTTACGGCTGGGACTTATCCAATATCCCAACTGTAATTTGTTACTTTTTTTCCATTCTTTTCTTGTTTGTAAATATTTCAACAATGTTATATATGATATGTATTGAACTTTGTTAAATACATTTATTTAAGATGGTTTTTGATATTTTTGGATAAAGAAGAAAAGAAAAGAAGAAGAAACAACACAACAAGTAACACCAATTAATGACCCAACTCCGACTCCTCGTCATGAAAAACCATTAGGTGCAGGTAATCGGAATCCATGTGGAATTATCATTGGTAGAGTAAGAGAAGAAATGGTTAGCGAACGTGCAATGGTGGTTTTTCAATAACCAAATCCAGGAATTCAAGAAGAAGAAATGGTTGAAACAAGTGTTGTTGTTTCTAATAAGGGTAAAGTGAAGGCGGGGGGATAAGAAGTATCCAGAACCATCTACAACAAGTATCCAGAACCATCTATAGCAAGAAAAATCATCGATCCAGTTGAGTTATTGCCTCCCGAAGTGAATGAGATACCTTGGGGTGAGCCAAGTGGTCGATCCATCTTGTTTGGCAGCAAAAAATAATAAATCCAACTCTAAGATTGTCTGTGTTATTTAAATTTAATTATGGATTTTTTATTCCAACAACAATATTTTTATGATTTGTGTAGGATCATGAGAAAGCATTCCCGGAACTGAAACACCAGCAGGCGAAGTTTTAACCATTGGATAGAGAGCATGAAGTTGTGGTGGCCTTGGTAGAATTTTCGGGGTTATGACCTGAAATTGAGTCTTTACAGCGGAATTGTGCCTGAAACCATGATTTTTCAACTCCCGTTAGACAAGATGACTATCATTCCAGATGATGCTCACCACATTGCCGGTTTTCCTTTAGATGGAAAAACTGTATTTGACGGTTTCGATAACTTTATTACTTTTGAAGATCTTTATGCCTTGGTAAAATATTATCTTAGGTGGTGCAAAGATGGAGCACGAGAAAAGTTTGAGGTTAGTGTCGGATCCAAACCTCTATAAAAAAGGGAACCAACAGATGATGTAGCAGTTCCCGTTGCGAGGAAGGTTAACTTGGTGTGTTTGAGGGAAAGGTGGAAAGGTGGAAAGGTTGCGGTAAGGCTAAAAGTGGAAAGGTGGTGATGGACGATGCAAGAGCTAGCATACAACTATAGATGACTTGTTGCACGCTCTTAGCGCCGTCCTTTTCCCTGATTTTTCGGAAAATAAAGTCAATGCTTGTTATTTACAGTTGTTAAAGTCTCTAAGTCTTGATCCAGATACAAACGAATTACCGAAGTACTCGTAGGACACCGCCATCCTTTCCTACTTAATTAACAATCTTCGCAAAGCTTCTAGGTGCAGTAAAACACAAATTATTGGGAATTTTAGGCTTTTCTAGGGTTTTTTTTTTCTGGTTTCCGTCTCCAAATATGCTATAAATTTATATTGGTTTGTGTTTAATCTCTTGTTTAGATTTTTTTTTTGTGCATTCATGGGCTTACGAACATTTTAAAGATTAAGGTCATCTTGGAATAATGATCGAGATCTCAATAAACCTATGGGAGGAAGATACCTCTTTGGAGGCACCTAATGTAAGGCTAAAGATAGGAAAATGGTTGAGATGAGAAAAAGATCGGACACTTTGAAAAATGGAGGACGTGATTTTTGATCCATATTTTAGGGATGATGAAGTTTATTATAGAGTATTTTCGGATGTGGCGACCTACCATGGACCTTGTTTCATCCAACCGGGTTCATCATTTTCAATCCTCCTAAAACGTTCCGTCAACTTGGTTTTGTCCAAAAAATAGTACCTGAAAACTCTATTTTTATACTGAGAAAAACCAACTCCTTTTTTTACTAGAAGGATGTGAAATTCAATTATGACCCTACTCTTTCGACCGGTCATTGGAATGCTTGCACTCAAAGCGAAAACTAAATGTATTTGGGAGGGTTCGTTGCTTCTTATGGCTCTTCCAAACACGACGGGGGTTACATGAAATGGTATCAAGAGCTCACATCCTTATGTGGAAAAAATGGATTCAGAAGCGAGGAAATATCAAAACAATATGGATAACCCAAAGTCCAAGAAAGAAAATAAGTGGAAGACGAGATTCCTTACGATGGTATATACTATTAAGTTGAGATTTCTATAAGTTATATATGAGTAAATATAAAGTTTGTGGTTTTGATATGAAAATAGATGAACCGATGTAAGTGGTTGTTCAATGACATGGGTGGTTACATTAATTCAAATAAAATGATGAAGGTTGACGCATAGAGAACACTGCGAAATCGAATTAAATGCATACCCAATCCTGATAAAGGATATATCTATAAGTATTTGGATGACGACGGAGGTGACGAACAAAGGGATACCAAGAGGACTAGGTTTGATTCATCTAGTGATGAATCAGGTACTCCCAATGCTTCTTCATCTAGGGAGGATTCCAATATTGTTGTCCCAATCCAAGTTGTACGTGGTCGAAGTGGCCATGGTCGAGGTCGAGATCAAGTTGTAGAAGATGATGGGGATTCCAACAAGGCATCATGATCGGATGATGCATCGGGATCGGGTAAGGCATCGGATATGGATGACATTCTGATGAATGAATGGAGTTGTAGTGGCGTTTGGTTATGGATATTTACTATTTTGAAATTTTATTATCTAAGACTTTTTATATTATCTGGTATTGGATTTGGACGGATAGATTGCAATTTGTTTTCAGTTATCAATTTAACTTAGCGTGCATGAATGAATTTTAGTGTTTTTATTTATCTAATTCTAAGTACAATGGGAAAAACTTATATTTTGGAAATTCATGGTTACTTACGGTTAGGTCGATAATTTTCAAAACCTAGTCGTAAGTGTAAATAAATGCTTAGCTAAAACTCACCCATAATATTGGCTAGAAATCCTAGATGTAAACTCAAATTACAGTTGGATTGTAAGAGTACCGCTCGGTCGAACTCACAAGTTTTGATATCTCAAGCTTGTTCTCAATGTTAGATGTACAAAATTATATCTTGATTTCTAGTCTACTAATGTTATGTCTCGGACTAAGATTAGAGTATGGTAGTTGAGTATCGGATATCACTGAATAATCCTTGAAGATTGAAGACTGGAAAAAAAACGAGGACATTTGTGAGAACTTCATCAACAAGGAGGTATGTGAAGACTGGCATATCCTATTTACTCACGACATTTACCATTTTATATTATGAGACTAAGTCATGTGATTTTAGTAGATTTAATATTGCAAATAAGAAATTTCGAGTTCGAGCTTGTCTTGGTTAAACTCTCGTAATATGATTCAAGCATTGGGTGTTCTAGATCGTTAAAAATCTTAGTTAAAAACAATTTATTATTCAAGAACAATTTTTGTTTCAAGTTGATCATTTGGAAATTTCCCAAGCAACAATGCACATTGTATATGGAAATTTGAAATGTTTCAAATTAATTATGTGAGAAAAAGAACTGCTTGGCACTAGGTAAACATACTTGTAAGTTATACCAAAGTCAGTATGAATTACCCATACTTTAGAGGTTCACAAACCCTTTATATCTGAGTTCGGGAATTAAGTAGGTTCGCAAACCCAGTTTGTAAACCACTACCAACTGACTTTCGCAAACTGCCAAGGTTTGCAACCCGTATGGCTTGACTTTCGCGAACTGCCGAGGTTTGCAAACCTTGTGCTCTGACTTTGCGAACTATCATAGATTTGAAAACCTGTCCAGTTTCAGTATTAACATAAATAAACGTATTATTCTACATGTTTATGTTCGAATTTGCTATGATCTCATAAACACTTCTTTTATTCACAAAATCAGTTTATGGTTGTGGATCTCTAATTAGTCGTGAGTGTTATTGAACACCATTATGTGCTTGTAGGTTCAATGGCTACCGAGCCACGAAGAACCATCATTGGGCATGCCAGTACTCTAGAACAAAATGCATATTCTCATGTGTAATTTCAAGAAAGACTTCGCACATGCTTACATGATAATAAAAATTTCATCTAAACTGAGAAAGTGCTTGCTTGTGATCGCTTGTCGAAGCGCGTCAAAAATAATTATTTACTTTCTCACTACTCAAAATATATAATGAAGCAAGGGTAAAAAAGATCGTTCCCACATAGAGGACTAGGGTCGTTAAGTTGTTTCGATTTCCTATATATAACAAGGGGTATTTATGATTGTTAATATAAAGAAACTAAACTAAACTAAAATAATGAAATAAACAAGTAAATCAAACAAGTAAAAATATTGGTCAAGGATTTCGTTTTCATTCACTAATGTGTTCTTGTTTTAATAATTAGAATTGATATTTCATATCTCATTATCAAAAGTCCTAGAATACCTTGTCGAAAAAATATCCCGCAAATTTTCTTATTTCATCACACTTACATGTAAAACGATGCAAGTATGAATTCTACCAAAAGAATAACCTAATGTGGAAAGCGCACTAACCGAGTTCAATTCCTATGGAGCATTAAAATTTATGAAATTAGGCTAATCAATGCAATTGAAAAACACTGAGAAAACAATTCAACAAAGATCTTGGTTCACATATGATTAAAAGGATATATCACTACAAGCTATAACCATATTTACGCTACTTGCAATCAGGAATTTATCACTTTTGCGCATAATAAACCCTAATCTAGCTACAGATACAAACATGAATTCAACAAATTTGCAACTTGACAAAACAAATACTCAAATCATGTTGCAGTACGTCAATCATGCAACTATATATCCAGAGAATCATGAACAATAAATATGAGACAAAACTAATTTATTAAATCAAAGAAGCATGTTTGCAAAATATAACTAATCTTTAACCAATAATAAAAATATGCCTACTCATGTTTAAGGAGTTCATAACAAGAAAAAAAAAAGAAACATGTCTAAACCCTAGAATAAAGTAGAGAAGATAATTCATCTCTTAATCCCTCTCTTTTACTTCCTCCATCCTTAGTATAAAGGCGGAGAAGTGGATTTCTTTAGAAAGAGAAAGTTTTTCGATTTTATGCATATCCATTATTTTTTTTATTTTACCCTTTCTACAATTCCAATCCTAAAAAGATTAGCTTAGTAGTGGTGATACCTATATATACCTATATATAATAAATAAGGTAACATATGGAAAAATCTATATTGGAAATTGAATTCTTCCTATCTAATGGGACACCTAAAATTCAAATCTCCGTATTTATATTGAGGACGAGAGAGTATATGTTTCTCTAATTCCAAAAGGATATTCTTTTCAAATTAGGTTAGGTCTTCGTAATTCTCCAAATTCCAATTTCATCCGCTAGTAATCCATCAAGCCCATGTGTGAAAGTAGCCCCTATAAAATTTCTTTCAAAATTGATATGCCGCAAATTTGGTGGAGTTGGTCAGGATATTCCTTCCAGTCGGCTGAAAATGCTCTGCCGATCACCAGAGTCAACTGATAAAATCCGATAAATTCAACAGTTATTGATGGTCAATGGTCAAACTGTTTGGATGCGAGTCAGTCTGAGTCAGAGGGTAAGTCATGTTGAGTGAGTCAGAGAGCTAGTCAGCTGAACAGCTGGCTTGTCTAGGCCTTCAGTTCATGGTTTTCAAAATCGTGCGATTCACGATTTGAATCGCACGATTCGATTCATTTTTTACAAAATCGTTTTTGAATCGTATATACAAATCGTTTTTGCTGTAAATCGCAAAGTCAACGTTTTCTGACTACGATTTTTGACTTCACTCTAAATTCCAGGCGGGTTTTCAAATTTCAAAAATGAGAAAGTGAGAGGAGTTTCAAACTCATGACCTCCTGCGGGTTCTTGAGTGGCCTCTAACCAGTGTTCTAGCTTCCTTTTTTGGTTGTTTAGAGAACTTTATTAGTATATGTAGGAACCAAAGACAAAAATTAGGAAAAAGTATATGATCTTTGTAAACTACTCCACATAATTCAATAATATTTACAAAAAAAATATATGATTCAATAATCAGCCGTGAATCTACGATTTGCGCTTTAACATATGATTCGATTCTCAAAATAGAAAAATGATTCGCTCTGCGATTCACGATTTCACAACCTTGCTTCAGTTCTTTCCGACAGAATGGCGCAGCAACACAACTAGTTATGCTCAATCATAAAAACCAACCAACACTACCACTGCCCTCTCTGCTTACAACTTCTCACCAAGCTTCAACTGCAGCTTCCCTGCAACTATTACCTGTCCAATACCACCACTTGAATTGAAGCTGTAATACCACTTTCCTTGGTAGAAACCACCAACTCCGACACAACCCTATCTCATCTCAGTTCCCTTCTCTCCATATTACAGTCACTGCACCATGACTAGACACCAGTTAGCTTCATTGCTTACTTCAAAACTCAATCCACCACAAATGTCTTCCATCTCCATCATTCAGTCCTTTATTAAAACCTCATACCAGTAGCAAACACCAAATCTCCTTCCATGTAGTTCCTAACATGCATCTACTGCTTCAAGGAATTTATTTCAACTCCCCTGCAACTCAGTTTCATAAACTCAAGTCTTCAGTTCCTTATCATACCTAATCTTCATCCAGTTTCATGACACCACTCTTTCAATTCCGTCAAACTCGTTTTTTTCTCCGTAAACTTTAAAACAACTCCATTTTTCCATCGCAATCATCACTGGTTCAACGACATCAGCTCAAACAACGACAACAAGAACACCTCTTTCCAAATCAAACTCGAACTGCAACAATTCAACCAACACCGGGAAACCCCAATATGAAACTTTTCTAATTCTTCATCGCCAGAACCAATTAAACCGACTCGTGAGTAACCCAGCAGATTTCTTACTCAAAACCCATATCTAATCTCATGTCATTTCTCTTTCATACAACCGAGATTTGCATCATACCAACCTCTTTCTTCTGCTTTAATTTTGTTCCATTTTGAGCTCAAAACTTTGCAGGAAATTCAAATCCCATTCATATACACTATTAGAGCTTTAATTTAGCGGTACCCCTTAAGACATCTCTTAATTCAACAACAGCAGTAACCGTTTTTATTTATTTATTATTTTGATCAGACAGTTAGGGTCAAGGACCAAATCCCCCCCACCACCCCTTCACCCAAGAAATAACTCAAAAAAAAAACTAATTATGCATGTACCGTGTCCAATCCTTGTGTTCCTTAATAAATTGTTGAAGCTCAGCAGAGAAATCCCCAATTCTCACATCCATCCATTTGATAGGACGATGGTAACCAGCCAACTGATTTGAAGTACCTGCGAAGGTGGTTTTTCCTCCTTATTCATCAAGATGCAGTAGACCACCATTGAATCAATGGCTAAATGAGCCTTTTTAAAACCCTATGTTCTCGTAAGAGTTAGTCTCACTTCAACCCCTTGTAATTCATGAGTGGTTGCTGAAATGGGAGGGCCACCCCTTTTTGCAGCAGCAATAGGATCACTAGCACTCTTCCTCAGAATAGCTCCCCAACCCCCTGAATGATCTTTTTTTGAGCCGTCGGTGTTGATCATAATTTCATCTGTATCAAGACAAAGTCAAGCACAATACTGAACAATGATAAAGATAAAGTTGTAACTTAACCCTCATCTCTCCACAAAGGCTCTAGCAATACGACTGTCCCTTAACTTCTCTGTCGAACACATAACCTTCATTTTCACATCATTGATAATAACATGTCCAACTTGGTCAGCATAACCAAATTTACCTGAGAAAAACGGTTGTTCCTCTCCTTCCAAATGTGATACATATAACAGTTGAAGACTATTTTCTTCACTCTAAACAGTATGTCTTCTCCAACAAAGACTGCAACATACAAATCTATCTCTTCTTTCCAGCAGCTACTTAGGTTACGAAAGTATCCTATTTTAAGGAGAATTCCTTGCCCGATGCCAGCAGAATAAGTATACTCATGAAATAAATGATTTTCAACCTCGGAGATGCCATCACAGAGAGGACAGGTAGCCACTTGTAACATCCCCCACTTCACCATTTTTTCTCTTATTTTTAATCGTCTATGGAACCCTAACCAAGCAATGAAAGTATGTCTTGGCACATGGGACTTGAACCATACCAAACAATGCCAGTTTAAAGAGTTACTAACACTAGTCAGAGCCTTGTAAGAGGCTTTCATCGTATACTCCCAGTAGAGTTAGGTTTCCAAACCACAATATCATGTTTACCCTCATTTAACTCAACTATCTGTAATTTGCACCTCCACAGACTGAGTTATGGCACAGTAGATAGAAAAATAAGAAAACTAGAGTTTGATTCTAAACAGAACGTAGTTAAGAAGAGTTCTAATCAGAAACTCAACTGAAATAATTTCAATAATAATAATAGACCGTCTACAAAAGAGTTCTATAAGCCTTTTTATACTACTACGGTTTCTTGGCTAAGAATCCTAAAAAAAGATACTTTAAATCCTAACCCTCAACTATAAGGAAACCATCTAACGTCTAAAAATAAATAAACTCAGCTAAAAGCAAAGACAGTAAATTATTTATGCTCCTGCATCAATCTTCTCGGTTGAAGAAGAGTTGAGAATAGTAGGGAAAAATTTCAAAAATTCTTCATAGATTCTTGGGTCAATCCTCTTAAGTTCCTCCTCTACAATCCAAGTACTTTCGCTAGCTGGTTTGCCCAACCATTTGACGAGTACCCGATTGTATTGAATGCCTCTCCTTGAAACAGCTTGCTTAATATCCAACACATCTTCGATCACTTCTGCTGGTCTTTTAGAAAGTTCTGCCACCTGGCGATCTACTTCAACAACTTCTCCATCGAACCCATCATAAGGATGTAAATCAACGACATTGAAGATTAGACTGATATTCAAATCTGCAGGCAGTTCTAGTATATAAGCATTTGAACTAATTTTCTTCAATATTTTGCACGGACTAAACTTCCTTGACTTAAGCTTGTGGTAAGTACCCTTAGGCTCGCCTCAGATGTACCAAAACTTGATATCTTTCTTCAAAATTCTGAACTCGTCGATGACGATTGGTTGTTGTAGCATATGAGTCATTACTTGCACTAATTGCATTCCTTACTTCTCGTGAACGTTCTTTATATGTTCATCAAATTCTTCTCCGTCATCACTCACTCGAGCATTTTGTGGTAGTGGAACTAGATCAAGAACATGTTGTGGATGAAATCCATACGCTGCTTCGAAGGGGGTCTTCTTCGTAGTTCTGTTAACTGAATTGTTATAAGAAAACTCAGCTTGGGGTATAATGTTATCCCAAGTTTTAACATGATTACCAACAAGGCATCTCAACAGGTTACCCAAACTGCGATTAACAACCTCTGTTTTTCCATCTGTTTGTGGATGACAAGTGCTAGAATATTTCAATTGGATATCCAATTTTTTCCACAAAGTCTTCCAAAAGTGTCCCACAAACTTGGCATCCCTATCGAAAACGATAGTAGTTGGAACACCATGTAGCCTAACTACTTCAAGGAAGAATAAATCAGCAACATGAGTAGCATCTGAAGTCTTAGAACGAGGAAGGAAATGTGTCATATTTGAGAATCGATCCACTACAACAAAGATAGAATCGTAAACTTTAGAAGTCTTTGGTAACCCCAACACAAAATCCATGCTTAAATCGACCCAAGTGAGTGGTGGGATCGGCAACGGGGTGTATAGACCATTATTTTGCGAATTTCCTTTGCCAAGCTAACAACTACGACATCTCTTCACCATTATCCCAACATCCTTAGCTATCTTTGGCCAATAATAACAATCAGACACCATTGCCATGGTTTTGTCTCTTCCGAAGTGGCCTCCTAACCCATTACCATGCAACTCTTGGATTAGGTGTTCACGTAACGAACCTTCTGGAATACATAATTGGTTACCCTTAAATAAGTAGCCATCATGCATCCTATACGAACGGTGAAGTAGTGTTTCTGAGTTTCTCAACTCGTCTGAAAAACGAATCAATTGTGTACTGATTTTCGGGTCCTCAAAGCCTGTCACTTGAGTATGCATTACCGTCAAAATCATAGAACGTTTACTTAATGCATCAGCCACCTTGTTTGACTTACCTGTTTTGTACTTAAGTGAGAATGTGAATCCTTTAAGATAACCTCTCTACTTGGCATGTCGAGGATTGAGTTTTTTTGGAGAGTTCATGTACTTGAGTGCTTGATGATCAGTGTATATCACAAACTCTTGGCAAGCTAGGAAGTGTTCCCAATGACGAATAACCTGCACTAATGCATAAAACTATAAGTCATATGTCGAATAACGACGCTTTGCATCCGTTAGCTTTTCACTATGGTAAGCTATTGGTCTGCCCTCTTGACTAAGTACATCTCCTATAGCCACATGTGATGCGTCACACTCTATTTCAAAGATCTTTTCAAAATCCGATAAGGCAAGAACCGGTGCCTCTGTCAACAACTTCTTGATCTTCTCAAAGGAAACACTTGCTGATGTTGACCAACTAAAGGTAGTTCCTCTTAGACATTTAGTAATTAGAGCCATCACAGCACTGAAATCCTTTATAAGTCTTCTGTAGAAAGATGCCATACCATGAAAACTACGAACATCAGTAATAGATTGTGATGTTGCCATTCCCTTATAGCTTCAACCTTCGCTGGATCAACTTGTAATCCCTCGACTGAGACTATGTATCCAAGGAACACAACCTTGTCGCACAAGAAGGAACATTTCTTCATGTTGACATAGAGTTTCTCCTTATCAAGAGCTTCCATGACTTGGTTCAAGTGGAACAGATGCTCTTCTCTAGTTCGACTGAATATCAATATATCATCAAAGTATACAACCACAAAATTTCCTAAGAAAGGTTTTAATACCCCAGTCATGACTCTCATGAAGGTGCTAGGTGCATTGGAAAGTCCAAAGGGCATAACTAACCATTCATATAGTCCGTCAGGAATCTTAAATGCCGTCTTCCATTCATCACCGCTTCGCATCCTGATTTGATGACACCCACTCCGCAAATCCATCTTGGAGAAAAACTTAGAACCAACTAACATATCAAGCATATCATCTAAACGAGGAATTGGGAACCGATACTTGACTGTTATTTTGTTGATCGCACGACTGTCCACACACATCCTCCATGAACCATCCTTCTTTGGAGTAAGAAGTGTTGGGACAACACATGGGCTTTTACTTACTCGCACCAGCCCCTTGTCCATCATCTCCTCTACTTGTCGTTGAATTTCTGCTCTTTGTTTTGGTGGCATTCTATAAGATGACAGGTTCAGTAACGAGCTACCGAGCACCAAATCAATAACATGTTGAATGCTTCTCATTAGTGGAAGTCCCTTTGGCAACTCATCGGCACCCAGATCCTTAAACTTAATCAACAATTGCTGAATTTCAATTGGAAAACCACCAAACTCTCCATGTAGTTCTTCATTCACACTCCTTCCAACCAAAGTATAGATAATCCCTGAATCTTTACTCTTAGCTTCACATTTTTGAGCAATTAATACATCTTTCCATTTGTTGTTTTTCTGACTGCTTTCAACTTCTTCTTGGAGTGGATGTAAAGTAAACTTTCTTCTGTCTTTCCGAAAAGTGTATGTGTTGGCCTTCGTAAGGTGGACCATATCTTTGTCATATAACCATGGCCTACCTAACAAGATGTGGCAGACATCCATAGGCGCAACATCGCACCATGCTTCATCTTCAACGTCGTTACCCATAGTAAACTTGACTAGGAAACGCAATGTAACAGGTACATACCTCTCTTTCTCAATCCAAGCAACCTTGTATGGACTAGGATGCTTTTCTGTTGGTAGTTTTAACTTCTCAACAGCTTCCTTGGAGACGATATTCACACTGCTCCCCCCATCCAAGATAACATTGCAGACCTTTTTGCCAAAAAAAAAACACGCGAGTACAAAAGACGCTCAGCCGCCTCCAATCTTCCTTTTCCACATTAGGTGCTGCCAATAGTCGTTGCAAAACCAGGCAATCTCCTTTTACGGGTAAAACATCGATATTGTCTTCTTCATAGTCATCGTAGTCATCATATACAAGTTCTGCACGTTCTTCATCAAATTCAGCTTCAGCAAAGGTCACCCTACGGTCAGGACATGCATAACTCATGTGACTACTATCTCCACAAGTATAACAACGGGAATGCGACCCACTGTTAGATTTAGATGAGCCTGCTCCATTGTTGCTTTGCGGCTGAAATCATGAGTTTCTTCCCTTCTCAAACTTGTCAGTAGTACTATTTCTAGTATCACTCCTTACAACAACATTATTCCTTGGAGACGTTGCACTAGTTCGGCTTATTATGTTCCGCCTCATGTTAGGACGTGATAAACTATTTTCTGCCATAACATCTTCTAGGGTAAACAGACGGACTACTCCCATCTCATCTCTTATAAATTGATTCAATCCTGACAGGTACCGAGAGGTTAGTTGCTCATTAGTTTCATTCAAACCAACCCTTATGAGAAGGTTGTAGAATTCAGATGTGTACTCTTCCACCGTTAATCCTCTTTGATTCAAGTTGTGGAGTCGTTCGTACAACTCCATTGCATAATCAGCTGCTAAGAACTGCTTATACAATTTCGACTTCATGTGCTCCCAAGTTCTGATTTTAAGTTTAGCTTGTCGAGCACGTTGTTCTTCCACTCGCTTCCACCATTGAAGCATTGTACCTTTCAACTTCAACTTCACGAACAAAACTTTCCTCTCTTCTTTCATGGTTTTTCACTCAAAATAAGATGCTAGGCTTGCTTCCCAATCTACATAATCTTCAGCATGCATCTTACCAAAAAAAATCAGCAACTTCAACTTTGATTCCTCCACCATTCAAGTCTAGGGCTTGAACCAGCCTTGCTTCCAGTCCTCTAGCTTGGTTGTGAAAACGATTCTCGTCACTTTCAAAATCACGACCATCATGATTACCTTTCGATAATTCATGATCCGGAATATCCATCTCGGCTTCCGCACGTTCATGTCGCTGGATTGTTCGAACAGTCCGCGATAAGTCTTGAATCATCCGCCTAAGTTCAGCAAGCTCTGCTTGTTGATTTCTGTTTCCTCTATCTCCACGACCTCCACCACGTCCAACCATGATGAAGAGAAAGACAAGTATAGGATCTCTTTGACTCGATACCAACTTCATGGCACAGTGGATAGAAAAATAAGAAAACTAGGATTTGATTCTAAACAGAACGTAGTTAAGAAGAGTTCTAATCAGAAACTCAACTAAAATAATTTCAATAATAATAATAGACCGTCTACAAAAGAGTTTTGTAAGCCTTTTTATACTACTACGGTTTCTTGGCTAAGAATCCTAAAAAAAGATACTTTAAATCCTAACCCTCAACTATAAGGAAACCATCTATCGTCTAAAAATAAATAAACTCAGCTAAAAGCAAAAAAAAAGACAGTAAATTATTTATGCTCCTGCATCACTGAGACTGAAGAAAACTCCACTGAGCATTCTAAATAAAATGATCCACCATGAAATTCGAGTTGGTATAAATCTCTTCCAATATAACATTGCTCACCCATTCATTCAGACGACTACAAGACTGTCATAAGTCAGAGATAAACTTAAATATTTCTACCAGTACCAAGCACATGAAAGATAAGTTTTTTAGCAACCTATCTATGGTTCAAAATTCGACGCCAACACCACGATGAATTCTATGGAATGTTTATGGTCCAAAAGTTTTTATTTTTAATAAGGTTCTCCAATCAGTCCAAATATTTTTTGTTCCATTGACCGAGTCCCACACATGTCTAGGGTTAGCAGTAACATTAGTAATTTCAATATTCCTCACTTCCAAGCCACCTTCTTGAACAGGCCTACAAACTAAATCCAAACCTATAGGATGATACTTCTTTCCCATGTCTACGCCAGCCCACAAGAATTGTTTATAGATAGAATTCAGTTCTTTGATGGCCCTTTTCGGCAAAACAAAATAGGACAGCCAAAAAAATATCATACCAGTGAGCAAAATTTTGATTAGAAGAAGTCTCCCAGCATAAGTAAGTGACTTAGATTTCCATGATTTCTCCCTTTTAACCACCTTAGATATTAGGGGTAAACAATCTTGATAAGAAAGTCTAGTAGATAATAATAGTACACCAAGGTAGCGAACAGGTAGAGCACCACTACTATAATCCAGACATAACAAGATCTGGGATAGAGTCCCACTATCAACGGAAGAAGATAAAAGAGTTATCTTTTGCTTATTCATTTCAAGGCCAGAAATCTTAATGAACACAGCTATAACATGTTTAAGTGATTCAGCAGCAGCAAGAGAACCTTTGAAAAAAACAAGAATATCATTGGCGAAGCAGAGGTGGGTCAAATTTTTCAACCTAGACCTAAGATGAAGGCCATAAGTACCATTATCAACTTGAAATTTCAAACGAAACACTCAAACAAAGAGGTAGGGTGACAGGGGACAGCCTTTCCTAAGGCCCCTACTTGCAGAGAAATATCCATAAGGTGAACCTGTTAGAGCATTGCTCGGTCGAACTGAAAAGTGTTGCTATCTCAAGCTTGTTTTGAAATTTAGTTGATTAAAACTATATCTTGATTTCTAGTCTACATTTAGTCAAGTCTCGGATTAGGATAGAAGTGTGTAGTTGAGTACCAGAAATCACTGCGTTCTACCGTTTAAAAGCGAAGATCAACCGAAGCTTTTGGATAACTTCATCAACAAAAGGTAAGTGAAGACTGAACCACCTATTACTCAAGTTTTCACCTTTCTATCTATGAGACTAAGTCGCATGACTAAAGTGGACTTTACATGCACAACAAAAATTTCGAGTCAAGTTTATCTTGTTAATTAATCTCGAAATATATTGATTAAGCTTAAGAACATTTACTTGATGAAGTTGGATAAGAACAATTTGTTATTTATGACCTAAATTTTGATTCAAGTTAATCATTTGAAAATAACCTGGAACTGTCATATATGTCATTGATGTTATTCGGGAATGTTTGAAATTGATTATTAGAGAGATATAGAACTACTATAAATCTAGATTCAGGACAGCACACGAACCAGCTTACATACTGGCACAATTGTTATAGGTCCGGAGCCGCAATACATGTATCGGCGTAGCTATAGTTCGGCAACGACTTTTGGTACACATATCGAGTATGCAAACCCAAAAAATGAATCAACTATTTGAGTAAGAACAAGAGAGAGAGAAAAGAGAGAGAATAACTTGTTGCGGTCATATTAAAAACCTTGCCGAGTAACAAAACTCATTGGGACAAAATAAACTCAGTGAAGGGAAAAAGAGTTCAACACTCCCCCTGATGTCGGCGTCATATCATTAGATACTCCTCCTGATGTTGTCATCTCCCCCTGATTGCAATCAAGGGAGTTCAGAAATTTTATTAGTCCGATACTTTTGACGTGCTTTTCAAAAGTCGATTTAGGAAATCCTTTTCCAACATTAGTACTTTTGAGGTGCAGGGATCAAGATGAGACAAAGTGGGGACACACCACGACAATTCCTGTCGTTCTCTTAGGAAATCCTTTTTCATACCTCTCCCTAACGACAGGAAGGTTGTCTCATCAAAGTGACAGTCCGCAAATCTAGCAGTAAAGAGATCACCTGTCAAAGGTTCCAAATAGCAGATAATTGTTGGGGATTCATATCCAACATAAATACTTAATCGTTTTTGGGGACCCATCTTAGTACAATGTGGGGGCGAGGCACGTATACAGCACAACCAAAAATGTGTAAATGTAAAATATCAGGCTCATATCCAGTTACCAACTGGTACGCAGAAAATGGTTGGCCAATAGTGGGTCTAAAGCGAATAAGTAATGATGCATGCAATATGGCGTACCCCCAAGCAGTAATGGGCAGGTTGGAACGCATAACCAATGCCCTAGCTATCATCAGTAACCTTTTGATGGTAGCTTCTGCGAGACCATTTTGAGTGTGTAGATGGGGTACGGGGTGCTCTACGTCAATTCCGATAGACATACAAAAATCATCAAATCCTAGATGTAAATTCTCCAGCATTATCAAGTATGATAGACTTGATTGGGTAATCATGGGGGTGAGCCCTCAAACGTATAACTTGTGCTAGGAGCTTTGCGAAGGCAGCATTTCTTGTGGAAAATAATGCGACGTGTGACCAACGGGTCGAAGCATCTACCAGAACCATAAAATACCTGAATGGTCCGCATTCTGGATGTGTAGGTCCACAAATATGACCTTGTATTCTTTGTAAAAATGGAATTTTGTTTTGTATCTTTATCATAAGATGGCCTCGCTCCTGTCTTTGCTAAAGAACAAGCTTTGCAAAATGAGTGGTGTGCTTTTGACAAAGTCCACGAAGTAGATCGAGAGAGAGGTTGCACATCAGTTGCTTTAGATGACAGTGGTTGGCAGACGTTGTTTCTTTGCATTGTAACTGTCTTTTGTCCCATTTTACTTTTCACTCAAAAGAAAGGATGTCCGTGTGAGTTCTTTAAAACACCGATCATCATATCACGACCTGGGTGCCCCAAGCGGTCGTGCCAAAGCTTGTATAAGTCATTGTTCAACAGTTCATCGTTGGTAACAACCTGTGATTCGATAATCCGAATAGTAGTAGTGTACAAACCACTAGAGTGACTCATTAACTTCTCTAAAATGCGTTTTCTTCCACATGTATTAGAGATAATATTTATATATTCAATTTTATTTTCACAGTGAGTTTCCAAATGATAACCATTTGCACGGATATCTTTGAAGCTCAACAAGGTACGGTTAGCTCTTGGTGCATATAGAGCTTCTGTGACTTTAATCATTGTGCCATTTGGCAACAAAAATTGAGCATTACCTCGCCCAATGATAACTTGTGATGATCCAATCATCGTAGTCACAGAGGATTTGTAAGGAATTAAGTCAACAAATAATTGCCTATTTCTTAAAATAGTGTGTGGTGCCACTATCAGCTAGGCACTCAATCTCTTCTGAGGATGACATTCCTACAAGTAAATGGTACTTCAGAGAATTCGGTCACATAATTCAATCATGCAATAGATTATCACAGTAAAAATTAAATCCAAAGCATAATAAGTACCCATAAAAATTAAAAACCACTGATCCATCAACAAAAGAACAATAATTTAAGACTACCTAACATAGTTTAAGTCATCAAAACAAATATTTAAACCAAAGTCTTCTAAACCACAAAGCAAGAAAATAAACAAGTTTTTAGGATCAAAGGATAACTATAAAAAAATAACAATCAATCTAAGTCAGGTGTTTCCATAAGGGCATGGTTCTTTTTGCCCTGGAAGTCTGAAATGGTGAAGTTGACATCCGGGGCATGATCATGTTCTCCACACAGTGAACTTCTTGATTTACAGATTCCCGATACTTTTTGTAGTTGGCTGCTACCTTGGCACTAGCCTTGCATTGCTGGTACCAATGTCCAGAGATTCCACACCTGTGACAAGGTGCATTGCCACTCTCTACCTTCTTATGTGTGGGGTTCTTATGTGCTTTTTCAACAGTGTTGCCCCTACCACTAGGTCCAGAAGTAACTTCTCTAGACCAGGTATTTGAATGGCCTCCACGCCAATGGCCCCTTCCACGATGACCCTTTTGTCCTCTTCCACGTGGGTTGTTATCCCCACGTGAGTATGGAGCATGAGAATATGAATCAACATTTTTAACCCTCTTTTCTTTGGGGTGTTTTCCTTTGTTATCCTTGCCATAGTTAGCCTCGGGAATTTTCTTCTTCCCGGGGGCTCTAGCATTGTTGTTTGCTAGAACTTCATTGTGCCTCTCGGCCACCCGCAATAAGTTGATCGACTTGCTAAAAGTTGTTATTCTTTTATTATCAACCTCTATGTGGTATTGATTGGCTAGAATAACAGATGACGAAGGGAAAGTAGACAATGTCTCCTGAATCATATCTTTTTCTGTGAGTTTTATCCCACAGAAATTGAGGTGTGCTTGTAGTTGTCATGTACTGGTATTGGAGGGGGTGCTCTTATCATATTCGAGTTGGTTATTAGTTTAGTTATTAGTTGCACTTAGCTTTTATCAATTGTAATGGTGCCTAAATAGTTTCCATTCTCCTAACCTAGCTATATAAGGCTAGTGAATCTGTGTAAGAGAGATTATCCAATTTTATGAATTAATGAAAATAGAATTTAGTTTATCTTTCTTCCTCCTCTTAGGCTGGTTCTCTGAATCAGATTTCTCTAAAGGCTTGTTCCTTCGGGATTAAGAGAGGTTTATCCTCAAATTATCCATCTAATCTTGTTATGTACATCTTGGTACATAACAATTGGTATCAGATTCATTCAATCCATGGGGAGTATTTCGTATCTAGTTAGGGAGAAATTTCAACTCTATAATCATTTACTTGATCTGAAGAGAAGATATCAGGATATACTTAACGATGTACCTTCACCCAGTCGAAATTATCATCTTTCACAAACAGGATATCTCATCAACTTCACCAAGAAGAGGTGGGAATCAATTTACATACCACCATTAGAAGAACAATTTGTTCATGGAGTTGTGAATACGAAAATGGTAGAAGTGAAGGAGCAATCTGATGATTTAGCATCGACGATGCTTACCAAAGAAGTTTTTTATGCGACAATGGAGAAATATTTTGGTAAGAAAAACTGCAGTCATGAAGATCCAGAAGGAGATTCAAAAATTACTTCAAAGTCATCGGATGAAGAAGATCCCACTAAATCAATTGGAATCGACTACCTAATTCCTACTTCTGATTCTGAAGACTTCAGTGTTGTTACATCGGAAGAAGCAAAATCCATTCCTACTTCTGTTCAGCTAGATTCTTCTTCTCAAGTCCTCAATAGGGTTGAATCTCAGAAAGTTAGCTCAATTTCCGCTGGCGCTGTTAAAGACAATGATGGTTCATCCGATTATTTGAATTTTCCATTTAATGAAACTGCAAAGATAGATGTTAAGGACTTCGCATTGATGAATCAAATCAAAATTGGTGAGGTAAATTATTCTTCCCTAGATTTTCATTTCAACAAATTCGAGAAGAAATTCGCAAATCATGAAGACTTGAAGAAGTTCAACACCTCATATGGTATTTGTGTGGATTGTTGTTCTTTTCTCCTTGATATCACTCGTTCGTTATTTGATCGAGGTAAGATTGCCCTTATTTCATTCAATTCTTATGATAAATTGATTTTTCCATGGATTTCCAGTATGGGGTACCAATTAGATTTCTGTTCTATCCATTTGATTGTGAGTTTGTGTATTAATAATGCTGCAATTCTGGATGAGAGCAAAATATTTGATAAAATGTCTGGGAGTGTTAGTTTGAGTGGTGTTGGAGTTGATGCTTTCTGGCAGCTCAAAACAGGTAGAGTATTTGATCGTGGCAAACGGTTGGATAGTATTAAGAGGTTCTCTAGTTCTGGTGGTATATATGAATATGGTTTCGTTACATTTCCGTATTGTATAATTGTTCTTCTCGGTTCTGCATTACTGAGAAGGTACAATAGAGATTTGGTTTGTGAGTTGTCTCTAAGTCATGGATATCCGTCTGAATTTCAGTTTCTAAATTCGTTGAGTATTAGAATGTCTATGTTGTTGCAATTGGTGGTGAATGGAATTTGGTTGCTAAATTTTCAGAGGGAGATAGATTTTTGTTTCTCTTATTGGCGAGAGTGGTGAGCTCTAGCAAGACAAACAAATGGTATGCTCAGGTGTTTGGTATGAAGGGAGCGGAAATTTTTTTCTTACAGCTCAAGTGTGAGTTGCTCGCGGTGATTAAACTGGGGGTATCCAAATGTCAGAATTCTCCTCCGTGTTACAGCTATGTGGTCAAAATGGCAATGCTCAGAAGCATGCTTACCAGTGATCATAGTGGTGTTTGTTTCTATCTTTATTTTGTTGCTACTCATCCCCTGTTTGATCGCGGAAAATGGTATAATTGGTCCAAGGTAATGGCTAATTACAATGGAAATTGTGTTATTGCACTTATTTTCAAATTGGGATACCTAGGGAAGTTGCTACGGAAGAGCTCGGTTACACTTATATTGGTTACATGGGTTGAGACTGGTGTTGTTTGCAAGCTGTTGGATAAAAGGTTACAACAGGCTGTGAAGGAATTATTTGATCAACTACATCACAGTAGTAGCTACAGTTTCGGGGACTCTCTAATCTTGCAGCTGGGAAATGGTTCACGAAATTTGCTATATATCCATGTTTTCGCAAGACAATATGCTGGTGAATTGTGGATTCTCTCAAAGCGGCCTAACTATAAGCTTGTGTTTCTTTCTCTTCGCGCCAGCAAGCTGTGTGGTGTGTCTTTGCAGCGGGGAATCGAATTATGCTTGCTTCCTCTCTGTTTGTGGTGTATCGCAAGTGTTGAGGCTTTCACTTGGATTTTTACTTGGCTGCCAGAAGGACCCAAATCTACAGTTGATGGTAGTAATGAATATTGTTCTGGTAGGAATGCATTTCTTGTAGAGGGGTGAAAATCAAAGAGCTGCTTGTCATGGTTGATGGTGGTGTATGTTTTTATGGATACATTCCGTTTGGTTCCACCTGATATACGGAGTTTGAGGAGTGTTGAAATGAAAGTTCAATTCTCAGTTAACTTTGATGCAAACTGGACTACTCATTCTAAGAACTTTTGGGTTGTTTTTGTTTACATAAAAGTTTTATGGAGCAATGGCGAAGATTATATTCGTGAACATGGTTTCGCTAATGCTTCTGAATTGTGGAGGCGTAGTGCAGGTACACACAGAAATGAGAATTCTGCCATGATTGGGTTTTTGTACTGCAATCAACTTTTGCCGTTGGTATATCCGCCGACAAAGGGTTGCATCCGGTTAGAGTTTTTACGAGGGTTAAAAAGCACTCAGTTAGGGATCATGATGTTTATAGACCCAACCGTGCTAATGTTGGGGGTATCCTTGCGATGGAAACCTGAAGAAAATGGCGTAACTAATCTCCATTATGTACTGATGAGCATCCCCAGTCAGGGTGGAGATGTTAACGAGTCTGCATCAAGATTTAATCTCACTAGAGCTGTGACCTTAATGTTTCTCATAGTATTCAATTTTGTGCTGAGGCTCCAAACTGGTGTTTTACAGGTGCACGTGTCTGTCTTGATCAGTATTGCAGTTGCGGTGCAGCTACATGAAACTTGCTGCTGTAATATTGACGCGATAAGTAGGCGGATATGGGAAATGTTTAGCAATTCTAGTGTTGAAGTCATTGCTTTAACATCAATCCAATTTTACTTTGGATGAAGACTTATTTATTTGACAAAACTACGTATTATTCTATCCAAGGAGTGGAGAAGAACAAAGGCAAGGTGGTAGAGTTAGTGTTATTGGAAAAAGATTTATGAAAACACATGTCAACATATCATTTGTCCCCCATGCATCCATCAAAAAAGCCTCCATCAAAAATTTATCCTTTTTTAAACCATTGTGCATTATATAGTTTTCTTTTTCTTCAAGTGCTCATGGCGTTTTACTGCATGGATTTGCTAACAATTTCAAAGTAAAGTGTGGTATGTCGTTTTTTTAAAGGATCGGTGGATAAGCCATGCATTGAGTAGTTTTCTTTTTCTTCAAGTGTTAATGGTGTTTTACTGTATGAATTTGTTAAGGATTTTCGAGTTCGGTGTGATACCTTCGTGTTTTCCCCCCTCAAGATACACATAATCAAATATTTTTAATTATGTTCTCCATTTGTGTTCTTGCCTTCTTGGTGATCCATTTTCCACTTATTCATTTAGATATGATGATCAATGGCTGAGCTGAGTATATTTGATTTTAGAATCATAGAGGAGAGAGGAAAGAGAAAGATGAGTCATTTAGAGGATATGCAACATGGCAAGCGGCAATATACAGATATACTAGCATATAATCAATTTCATTAAAAGCTTAGCTTGACAGACCTGTAGCCGCTGCATCTGTTGTGGGTTTCCTCCTCTCGTCGGCCCCATTCTTAGTCGAACACAGCCTAGTAATATAGCATCATTATATTTGGCATCATTATGTTTGGTCCAACACCTGGCCAAATCCCAGGCATGAGTTGCAGCTGAAATACATAGCCATCAGGCTTGAATGGTACCAGACCAGGGGTACCTTGACCAGGGAACAACTGCTGAGGGGCAAATCTCGATCCTCCAGGATGGAAACCAGGCATACCTATTTGCAGAGATGTCATGGCACAAAGTGCTCTGACTTAGGAAAAGTGTGCCTACAGAAATAACAGATTCAGGATTATTGGCAACAGAACCACAAGAAACACATTGTCGTAAAAGAAATAAATTACCTCAATATACAAGGTACAGGTAGATTATCCGCAGCCTTGCCTTCCTTTCTCCTCTGTGCTGAGCCATAGCAACATAAGGAGGCTTCCGTCCTATCGTCTTCCCATTCATTCCATTCACCTGCATTGTATAGAACCTTAAAACATTCATCAAAAGGAGAGAGAAATGTCAAAAACACTCCAAGAGGTGGGGAAGTTCTCTTAGCTACTTACAGCTCTAGTAGCTTCCTCAGCCATAGAAAATGCAACAAATCAGAACCCTTTACTGACTTCTCAGACCATAGGCTTAAAAAACACAATGGAGACTGGAAAAGTAATCAACAATTTTTAATTGTTCGGACAAACTTATTAAACACTTGTAAATCTCTTTTGAATTTGAATGAGATTTGTCGCTAACAGTAAATTCGGAAACAATACCATTCACTTCTATTGAACTACAACCAGGAGTTTTTTCAACCCCTCTGTCTCTCATCATTTTCCTTACTTCTTTAGCTTTGTCCCACATTTCTGCTTCTCTATAAAGATTTGCTAGCAATACATATGTAGCACTATCGGAAGGATCTAATAAGAGAAGTTTTTTGGCAACTCTTTCACCTATAGCAACACTCCCGTAACTTTTACAAGCAAAAAGTAAGGCACCCCATACAACAGCATCTGGTTCTGTTGGCATGCTCTTAATCAACTTCTCTGCTTCGTCCAAGAATCCTGCCCTACCAAGAAGATCAACCATGCATGAATAATGTTTTTGTTTTGGTGATATATTGAACTTCGAGGTCATCTGAGAAAAAAACCTTCGACCTTCATAGACTAATCCTGCATGACAACAAGCAGATAAAACCCCTAAATATGTGATTTCATCAGGCACCAATCCAATATCGATCATCTCATAATAGTGAGAAATGGCCTCATGGGCATGCCCGTGAAGTGCCAATCCACCGATCAGTGCCGTCCAGGTTAGGGAATTCCTCCCTGAGATCTCCCGAAAAACCTGACGAGCCTTCGTTATGTTCCCACATTTTGCGTACATATCAACTAAGGCGGTTCCTAAAGCAACATTTATAGAGAATTTATGTTTCTCTATGTAGTGATGAACCCATTTCCCTACTTCGAGTGCTCCAAGTTGTGTACAGGCAGATAACAAACTAACCATTGTTACCTCATCAGGCTTTACATTCAGATCTTGCATTTCATAGAACAATGCCAGAGCTGCTTTCCCTTGCTTGGATTGAACATAACCTGCGATTAATGCATTCCATGGAACAACATCTTTTTCCGGCATCTCATCAAAAACCCTTCGCGCTGAGTCTAACAAACCGAACTTCGCATATCCCATAACCATCGTAGTCCATGAAACTATACTTCTTTTACTCATCTTATTAAACAAAATCTTTGCTGATTCAAGACACCCACATTTAACATACATATCCATCAACGAGTTACAAAGTGGAACTGTAAGTTTCAATCCGTTCTCCTCAATGTACTGATGAAATACTCGTCCAAGTATCAAATCCTCCATCTGAGAACAACATGATACCATTGAAATCAATGTTACCTCATCCGGTCTAACTTCCTTCATTCTCATTTCTCTAAAAAGCTTCAACCCTTCCTTAAATTTCCCACACCTAACATACCCATTTATGATGGAATTCCATGAAACCAAATCTCTGACAAGACAACTATCAAACACTTTACGTGCAAAAACTAATTCTCCACAAAACACTAACATATGAATCGTTGCATTATGAATGTACGCATCCGAATCTAACCCTAAACACAACACATGACCGAGAATTGAATACCCTAAAGAAATCGCATTCAACTGCCCACAAGTTTTAAGCAACAACGGATACGTATAATTATCAGGTCTTAGTTCACCACATTGCAACAACTCCTTGTAAAGAAATATAGCTTTTTCAGGGTTCTTACTTTCTGAGTACCCTCTCATAGCAAGATTCCACGAAAATAAGTTAGCGTTATACGTTTTACTCAATATTAAGTGACAGTAATCAAGGTTACCTGATTCCGACATCGCGCAAAACGCGATCAAACGACTAGAAGCAAACCCATTTAGGATTAAACCAGTTACGATCATTTGAGCTTGGATCTGTTTCAACTGGTCTAGAGTTTTACATTGTTCTAAAACTGAGAGAAGAGGGTTTGAATGAGCAGAGAAATGGTTCGTGTTCCAGTTTGGTTTTTCTTTGTTTGGTAAACGAGTGTGAATGAAGGAGATATTGGGGTTTAAGAAGGGTTTTAGAGGTGGACTTTTGAGATTAGTCAGAACAAGTTTGATCATCCTGTAGCGAGAGGGAGTGAGAGAGACTACAGCGCCTGTTAGAAGTCCGTCCCGATTCATTATGAACGCGAGATCGGGGATACTTTATTAATTTGAGAGACATAAATTACTTTCCACGATCAATAGTGTTTGCTGATGGGTATTTTTGGGGTAAAAATACTAAAATACCCTTTTTTCAAAATAAAAATCTAAAAATTTAAAATTAAAAAACAAAATCATATCCCTATTTCTATCTTCTCTGTCGGCATTTTCGTTAGGGTTAGGGCTTCGAAACTTAAATATTCCCAACTTTGAAAACGATTTTTCTTTTATATTCGGAAGTGATGAAGACCATGCCGGTAGTGATGAAAACCATGCCGGAAGTGATGACGACTATGCCGCTAGTGATGAAGACCATGCCGGAAGTGACGAAGACCAAGCCGGTAGTGTATGAAGACCATGTCGGTAGTGATGAAGACCATGTCGGAAATAAAAAAAAAATTACATCGCCGGAAGTGATGAAGACCATGCCGGAATTGATGAAGACCATGCCGAAAAATGGTGTCGGCATGCTTGGTAACTAACATTCAATACCGTAACTAAATGCCGGTATGCTCGATAGAAATCTATCAATGACGATAGTTAAGTGAAAAAAAGATCAATTCTCTAGATACTTTACATCATGTGCCGGCAAAGAAATTTAAGCAACACACTATATCGTTAGCAGTACCGGCATACTCGAGAATTAACTGACTGTGCCGGCAGTGTACTGAACACATCCGGGAGGGGCTACTCCCTCCCGGATCCCTCGGATAGCGACAAATATTTATGAAAATTTCCAACAAATGTCAGCATGGTCGAATACAATGCCGACTTGCCTTTCAAAATGGGGGATATTGTTGGCCGGCATGGACGTAGTATGAATACCATGCCGGTAATGGTATTCATACTACTTCCATGCCGGCACCGAGCTATTTCAGCTGCAACAATGGTGGATTCAAAGAAAAAATAAAATTTTCAATACGTTGGCACCTTTACCTGAGTATTGGGAGTGCTTGTAGTTGAGCTAAAGATTCAGCAACAATTCTCTCCTCACAATCATCCTCCATTTTCACCAAAAAAAAAATTCTCTCTCAAATTTTTTCCCTCATTCTACTCTCACCTCACTCACCCAAATACAAACAAAAATACACACTAATCATTTATCAAATAATCTTATGAATTTACTAATCATAATCAAGCACTAAGCCTGATTAGTAAGGGATATATTAGGTATTAGATAAATACTTAGATAAGGGGTGACCCTGATTTAATATTTGTATCTAGGTTTTGTCCTTTTCCTCTATCCCCCAATTAGTTCAGGTATCCACCAATCGCGCGTTCATTATTATCAGGGGTACCAATTTGTTTGGGGGTGTATTATTCTAATGATAAGAAGTTGTTACACTACTCAGAAAGATAACAGTGTCTTCATTCGGTGTAGTTGTTCAAGATATATCCAAGAAACCCAATCAGAATACATCGTGGTACTTCCAGATAAGAAAATGAACTAACTAACAGCTTGCATGCCTAAAATTCTAACTTATAACAGTAACTTTTGAAAATAGTACTGTTTATCTCTTTTCCGCTTCAAGAAGTGTGATAGCATAATTCCTGCTTATCACATCCAAGTAAATCTACAACTAATAATCATCAAATATATGGAATGTAAGACAAATATGAGATGCAAAGTACATGAAAGTAAACTAGAACACAATCATTTAACGTGGTTCGGCCATGAAGACCTGCATCCACGGTGAAAAGATATATTTTTATTACTAAAGGTCTTACCCTTATTTCAAGATTGCAAGTGTATCTCAAGCTTCTAAGCTCTTGATCTAACTTTTTGTTGGAAAATACAACTTAAAGAACATATCCCTCTCCTTCTACATGAACGGGTAATTACAAGCAAAATAAACTTCCTAATTTTATAGATTTACCAGCTAGTGTGGAGTTGAAGATGACTAGGTTGATGAGAAACTTTTTGTGGTATTCTTCTGAGGATAAAAAGAAAATTGGCTAGATCTCTTGGCTGAAAATTTGTAACTCTAAAAAGAAGGGTTGTTTGGGTGTAAATAACTTAAGAAACACTAGTAAGTGTTAGAGCATAGCTCGGTTGAACCCATCAAGCATTGGATGTCAAGTTTGGTTGTCATATTTAGTGAGTCAAGACTCATCTAAGAGCCGCTTGATTATATACTAGAGACAACTTCATTTAGGTTAGACTAGAAAGTCTAGGAATGTTGAGACATACAAGTATTACTCGAAGGTGAAGAAGTAATGAGCTACAACGACGACATCATCCTTCCTCTTGAGGTTAGTAATATTGACTTGAATTGTTTCATTCCTAACGTATCTTTCAAGACGTGCTATATTAAAAATATAACTGCGAAGCCGTGTATGGATATATTACTCTAGTAGTGAGACATGATCACATGATCATAGTATTAGGGAATTAGACTATGAATGATGTTATGATTATGTGAATGGGTAAAGGTGAAGATTTCATCCTAGGAAACAATGTTTTACATTTTTTTTAAAGGAAGTACATTCGTGAACTTGTTTTATGAATCGAAAGGGAAATCGCTAGGCTTATTGGTACGGATATTCATTGCAAATCTTTGGATTACCAATATGTGTGAAATGGTATAACTGATCGTAACTTTGTTATGTATCTTGGTACAACTAGAAACAATGCCTGACTTATGATTTGGTATGACCAGTTTTGATTAATTAGTGCAACCGATCCTAAGTAATCACCTGAGATGGTATGATCAATATTTATAATTGGTGTGACCGGTCCTAGTAATTGGTGTGATCGATCACAGAGAAGTTGTGTAATCGATCCTTGTAATTGGTGTAACCGGTCCTAGTAATTGGTGTAATCGATCCTAGTGACTGGTGTAACCGATCACAAGAAATACCATGCGTATATGGTAACCGGTCCTGGTAATTGATGTAACCGATCCTGGTAACTGATGTAACCGATCCTGATAACTTGTGTGACCGATCACAAGTGTTTCCATATTAGGGTATAATTGATCCCGGTGATTGGTAGAACCGCTTGAACCCATGGATGTGATTTGATATTTGATCAATCACATAGTTGTCTTGGAATACAGATGAACTAATTCTAAATTTGTTTGGAAGTGTCGTATAATCGATTCCAATATTGTAAACATGAAGGAGGATTTACAAAGAAGAGATGTCAACATTCTTTGAACACATACAGTAACTCTTATGTTTTATTGTTCAAAGATATTCCTTAGTACTCAAGGGGATCCTGTTCCGAAATAAATTAAGAATCTTTTAATTAAGGTTATTAGTTTTATATGCTTTAATTACCAGCAATTAAATGCATATCTCTAGAGAATAAAAATTAGTAATGTGCATTTACTAATTGGAGATTTTCTATTGAGAGATTTCGAGAAATATTGGACAAAGCATTTACTAGAATTATGAAAACCGAATGGGCCTTTATTGCATATCTTGAGAATACTTTCGGTTTTGGAAATTCCTTGGTGTCCAAACACCCTTGGTCTATAAATACCCAAGTTTTCATTTCTAGAAAACTATCATAAGAGACATGCAAACTTCATATTTTTGTTGTTTCTGGTGGAGACGTCTAATCGGAGAGGAAAGTACCCTAATTAGGAGAAATCTCTTACAACCTCTCGTTTAAAGAATTTTGTGGGATTAAGAAGCTCTACGAGAACCGTTGGTGGGAAACTAGAAAATTACAGTGTTATTAGTTTTTGATTGATTTGATTGACTAACGGTTGTTGAAACTTTGATTGTACCTAGTTTGTTTATTCTTGAGAATCTTCTCTTCTGATATAAGATTCACTCAAACTAGATTGAAGTATCGACGCTTTAGAACTGTTTGTAGATCTAAAGACATCTTGCGATAATTAATGGTAACATACTCCGTTCTGTGCGTGATTGATCACAAGAGATTCAAGTGGTGTTGTGCAGATTTAATTGAAGATTAAAGAATATTTGAAGACGAAGAAGATTTCTTATTGGTTTCTCATATATTTGTGCTGTACAAACCTTGATCGGTTTGGATCCAACTAGAATCGTATTTATTTGATTGATTAGTTGCGTGAGATCGGTAACACTTAATAGTTCTCTTGAGATCTATTTTGATTGTTACAAATGTGAATCTTATTACTTAGGTAATAGAGATTGTATTGATCTGACCAGGAAAAGGAGTTTATTAGATTAAACGGAAGAGCCTTTTCATATGACTTGAGATATCTTACCTTAAAGAATCAATAGAGTTGTTACCAAACAGATTTGTTGTTCCTTTACTGTTTGGAATACGATCCAAAGGAATTTTTCCAGTGCATGCACTCATCGAAGTCGGAAGCGCAAGGATACTGAGGAAACTAAGTGAACTAGGGTTAGTTGCTTGGTCTCAACTACGAAGTTGGTTTAATTTTGTATAGCAGTTTAATTATGAGAGTATTCAATTTTGGACTAGGTCCCGGGGTTTTTATGCATTTGCGGTTTTCTCGTTAACAAAATCTTGTTGTGTCTTTTACTTTTCTATTTCCGTAATTATAATTGTTTATTATAATTAGAAATAAAATACACAAATGTTAACTCCTCTCTTGATAGTGATCCTATAGAGTTTTGTTAAGTCTGAACCTATTATCAAGTAATCATACTTTGGTAGTCGTATTGTATCAATCTTGTATCCATAGACAATCACACAAAGTGTGAATACCGATTTGTAGTATTGTCTCGACTTTGTCCATAGACAATCACTTTCGGTAGGAGGACTTATAGGTGGATAATTAAAAGATTTTGGTGTATTTGGGTACCCTCGTCTTTTCATAAAACTTTAAAAGCAAAATGGCTTTGGAGATATTCAAGGGAGAAGCAAGATTTATGGAGAAAGCTGGTGCAGCAAAAATCTTAAAGTTCTGAAGCTGCTTTGATTCCAGGTGATGATGCTAAGCCACATGGAAGGAGTTTGTGGAAAACAGTTTTAAAATCTACTCATTTTCTTCATGAGCATTTTGTGTTTCAGTTAAAGAATGGCAAAGGTATAATATTTTGGATTGATAAGTGGACAACAAATGGTCCTCTTAGAGTCAAATATCCTTCTATTTATAGAGCTCGTTGTCAGAAAACAACTAGTACTTAAGATATGAATGAAGGTGGTAGACTTTGACTCAAATCAAGAAGAAATCTTTCAGCAGGTGAACAGTTGGAATGATATTTACTTTATAATGAGCTTGGTCCAGTTTCAGATTTGGTGAATGAAGATGATAATGTTACGATGCTGGAACCATTCTCTATTCAAAAATGTTATGAAATTCAAAATGGCCAGCAAGAGGATTGTCTTTTTGAGAAGTACATCTAGAGAAAGGAGATCCCACCTAAAGTGAGTTTTATACTTTGGGCCAACTATCACAACTCACTGCCAACTCTTAGCATGTTGAGTCATACATGTATTAATGTACAGAGTAATTTGTGTCGCATCTGCATAAAGGAGGAAGAGACTATTGATCATGTTTTGTTTCACTGTGAGTATGCTCATAAGGTGTGGGGGTATTTCCTGTATTATTTCCATACGAAATGGAATGTTTCTAACAATGAGCTCACTAACTTAAATTCTTGGTTTGGTGATGTGATGAATGGGAGGGAAAATGATATTTGGAACTCACTGATTTATGATATATTGTGGCATATTTGGAAATAAAGGTGTTCAAGAGCCTTTGGTGAAAGATCTATGGATACTATGGAGCTCTGTTTGATCATCAAACAAACTCTTATTCTTTGTTTTCTTGAGAAATATGTATTAAGAGGGATTACTGTAAATTAAGTACTCTTTAATTGGAAAATTGTTCTTCATATATAATTATGTGTGCAGGGCTTCCCTAGGCTTGTATTTTCTTTTCTTTTTAATATAACAATCCTTTCTAAAAAAAAAACAATCAAGAGTCAAGGCGATCAAAATTCACGTACATAAGCAAATTCTCATAGAAAACAACGAGTCATGTTCGAGGGAATGAATGGATTTGAGGAAGGAAAAAAATTAACTAAATTCTAGTAAATATCGGATCATGGTAAAATGAAATGACACGAAGAAATTATCTCTGAAATACCAACCGCACACCTAAACCCATTTATCAACCCTACCCCCAAAACGCATTTACATCAGAACTATGGAAATTAAAATTCCTTTGTGAATTCACAATAAACGGAGCTTGTTTAATGCATTCATTTACATTTGAGTTCCTTTACAACTGAATATTCGACTTTCAATCCAATCGTCTATGCATGAAGTTTTAGATCCTCAAATTGAAAACCCAAGAATTATCAATCAAACATTTAAGCCATCAATTTGGTAACAAAGACGAAAAGTATTCCTGATTTCGTATAACGTATGAGTCAAAAAAAAAAAAAAAAAACTTAGCATTTTGTTGATTATCAATGATTAAATATTCATCTATATCAGATAAACTAATTTTGGTTAACGGAGAGGATAACATAAGCAGTTACATGATTTTTGAATATGAAGATACAATGAATTTCAAATTTAAATTAAATGGATTTTCATGATAATACGGTGATGTGGGTACTCTAATTAGGTAAGTTTCACATAGTTGATTGTTATAGCATTAACACCCGCCTTTGTATTATTGGAGAAAGAACATCTTCGAGATTTTATGATGAATTTTAGATTTCAAGTTCAAAGATTAGTCAATCCTTCTCCTAACACTTTAACTCTCTTCTCGTAATCCATTATTTCACTCCTATTAACAGGACTTCAATCTAAAATCCTAATACGAAATCTTATTAATTGATAATACTTTGATATTTTTTTGTGAAGCATAATACTTTGATAGTTAATTACATCTCTGACATGGTTTAAAAAAAGTTCCCCGATCCACACTCTCAATGTAAAATACATGGGCTAGTTTCAGATTCAATCTCACCGCGGATAAGTGGATGTGCCATGAACATGCCAACCAACGTTATCATTTCTGGTAGCTTCACTGCTTTCTGAAGTTTACTTTAGTGGTGAGACTTGGGTTGGTTGGTCGGGTTAGTGATATGTGCTTAATTTACATGTTACGAGTGTCAATTTCATACTGGTTTTAGTTATATTTTTTTGCATATCACTTTGTATTGTGATTGTTTTCTAGTTTATGTCTTATATTAGGTATATATCCGAAATGAAATAGAAATAAGTACAAAATTGAAGTTTGTAATTGGAAAAGGGCCATAAACCAGGTAGAACTCGTTCAAATTCATGATTCTAATTATCTTGAAGAGGACGAAAAGACGAAGTCAACGGCAAAAGAACGAGGTCATTCCTACGTGGTATGAGAAAATTATGAGAAGCTCAGAACTTATAAAGGAACCGATGTTTCTGCTCGGGGCTGCCATATATTTGAGAAGTGCTAAAGGCACTTGGTTTTCTTCTCAGGGCCACCTTCTTCTTCTTTAAAACTAGACCGAGTTTCTACTATTATCCGGTAGACGACCAATTTGGTTATATTGTGTGACGCCGTTAGCAATGGAACTCGTGGGGTTCAGGGATTGAAAACGATAGATTGAGAACTATTTTGAGATGGCAGTGAATAATTTCTTTGGCTACCATTGATTGATAATGATGATCAACGTGATTGCTTTCCTGATGATGGAGCTCGAGTCTGTGGTGGTTGATAAATGGTGGAGTCGACATGGTGCGCGTTGCTTCCAGGGAGTGTTATTTCCTTCCATTAATGAGAAGGAAGTAGCTCGAGTTGTGTTTGCTATTGATTGATGATTTCGGGTATTGATGGATATGAAGGTAGAGCTCAAGTTCGTTGCTACAAACGAAGCTGCTAACGCTAATCGATGGTGATGGGAGTTGATTGCATGGCACCGATGGAGTCTTGCCGGTGATTGTAGTTGACGATGGTGATGTTGAACTGATACTCATGGATGTCTCTGATGGTTTGAAATTGTGGTGGTTATTGGTGATCGATGGAAGCACGTGATGATAATTTAAAAGGAAAGTTGAGCTCCAGTTGGACAGAGTTAATAGCCATTTAGGGAAGTGAAGAATATTATTGGAGTCGAGATGTGAACATGGTAAGGACGTGTATTGTGGCTGTGTGTTAGTTCAGAAATCAGTTGGAGACTCAAGTTGATGGTTGTTGCCATTACGACGGAGGAAGGAGCTCGACGGAAAGATGGTAATGCTACTAGGTGTTATGTCTCGAGCTTTTATTTAAGTTATCATCTATAATCCTTTTGGTGTTTTGGTTATTGTTTGTCGGCCGATATGTTTTTTAGGATCACACCAATGTTGTGTGTCTCCTTAAGCCAAGAATGTCACTGGTAAAATGGACTTATGGCCAGTGAAGAAGAAACATCCAAAATCTTCAATCTAATGGATGCTACAAGGTTGTTGGTTGTGGTCAAAACTTTAGGTATGACAAACCTCTTGTTTTTTCCTTCGTCCGGAAATATTACGGGAAAAACGGATACTTCCATCTTCCGGCAGGAGAAATGACAATAATTCCAAATGGTATGCAGTTGATTACTAGTTTAAACATAGGGGTAAAGCCGTGAGGGGGCCCAATTACATGAATGGGATTTAATGGACAAAGATTTACGATTTCACTAAAAGGGTGTTCGGTTGGGATGAGGAGAAGATTAAGGCGGAGATGCTAGTAGGTTCAGCGAAGCAGGGAATCTTCCATCTCGCGAGTGTGAAGGGATAATTCTCAAGAACATAGGAGATTCATAAAAGGGAGAGTTGACTCCGGAGTGTATCAATGCTACCACCCACGCATGTGTCCTCTACATTTTGGGAGTTGTTATCTTCCCTGACATTTCTGGTTCTCGTGTGAACACCAACTATATACAGCTATTGGAACTACTATACATGGTCTGAGACAACTCTTGGGACTTTGGGTGCCTTTCACACTTGTTAAACAAGCTTAGAAAATGTAATGTTGACATGAACCAAATCGGAGGGAATATAGCTCTTTTATAGGTACTCCAAGCGTTGAATTTATTATATTATGTTTATGTTACTCTTTTATTTTCTCACTTATAGTCCTATGTTGACACATGTAGGGATATACTTACACTTCTCAAAGTTTGCTAAAAGGCTCCATGGGAACAACAGGTGTGACAGTACTTGTTATGGAGACTAATACTCCTTCGGTGGTAATATGAAGAGTCAAGATAAATAATTTTTGGATTTGAGACACCAGTTAGAAAACTCGCCCTTACAAGGTAACGTCGGTTGAAAGACGGATGATTAGGGTGCGAGGAATAATGTTATTTTGGACCTCTTTTTCACCCCAAAGGGTATGTTATATACAACCCAACGAGAGTAAGGAGACAATATAGTGGTGTACAAGGTATCCCAATATCTAACGCCTCCAAGTTTGTATTGGATAAAACCAAATGTAAGTTTTTTTATAATGATATTGATGTTGTTTACAAACCTTTACCATCATCTGTGGATTGAGATGATATGAGGTACAACATCAATATGGTGAGCATCTATCTTAAGACAGTTGATGAGGCATATCTGACTTACATGCCTTGGTACCTCAACATTCCATATACTAGTTTGATATGAAGATACAAAAGGCCCTTCATCAAGGACTGTAGAGCTCTCAATGTTTTGGTGCGTAACACTGACTCTACTCTTAACCATATTTCCAGATTACCAGGCTAAAAGTTCGATTGTAGCTAACCCTGACTCTTGAAAATCAGGCGGTTTAGATTCAAAGTTATTACTAAGTTGACCACTCTTAATATATCTAACCTGGTTCTTGAAAATCAAGTTTGTTGTTTATATTTAGAGTTTTTGCTACTCAAGTTCAATCTTTTTTGTTAATATTTCAGTGAAGATATCTTTTTTTAAGCCAAATTAGATAATTTTTAATTTGTCCTATATAATTCTTCATCTTCTTCGTTCTCTTTTTGTTTCTTTCTTGGCCAAAATACGATATATATACAGACTTAACCAATATAATCCAATTTGATTCTTTTTGTTGAGATTTCACTCGCAGATTTTCCATGAAAGATTGGAAGTCATTAAAATTCTCGTTTTTCTAACTCAATGGTAAAAATTTGCAAGTATTGAAGAAAGTTATTATTTTACTTGAAAACATAGGTAAATTCCCATTAATCATCTTACTTTTGTTCCTTGTTGTTAAATATAACTTCTTTATTAAGCTGATTCAACTTATTTTTCTAATAAGTAAAGCTGGTGCATGAATTGATATAATTGAAGAAGTGAAGATATTTATTAAATTTGTGATTTTGTTTCTTAATAATTGGATATTTTTGGTTTTGGTAAAATCTCTGCAACTAGAAGACAAAGTAGAATTATGCCTGTTAGAGCGTTGCTCGGTCGAACCCACCAAGATTGAGGCTGTAAATTTAAAATCTTTGAAATTAAATTAAAATTAATCAAAATGGTACGATAAGGTCTTTGGTCTTTGGGGAAAGTTAAACCTTTGCATGAAGGTTAGAAGACTATCAATATCAATAGCCTCTATCAGAACAAATGTTGGGATACCAGTAGATCTCCTTGGTTTTGTGTTATTATGGTTGGTGTCACACCCGCAAATACACCTTATAAATTTCAGACACGAGCGTAACCTGGCAGTAACGTGGTTCAATAAATCAAGCTTCACCAACAATACTTCAGTCTCACAAACTTATCAATTCAAGTGTGAAAACCCAACTGTTCTGCAATGGAAGTCTTTCTTAACCCCTATTTCTTTTTTCTTTTCTTCTCATATGCTTATCATAAAAGCATTCAAACATTTCCATACACTATCAACAACAATCATCCAACCATGAACACGTAAAACATGACACAATTAACCATTTTATTGCATAAAATGGGAAGATAAACAAAACTTGACCACTTAGGGATTTATACAGACTTGTTCCTCTTGAACCAATCCTTTAACTCACCAAAACTCTCACAATTTGAGTTTCAAAATCAAATCTGCAAGCCTCCTGATTTTTTAATTCCTTTACATTATTTATACAGTGGCTACAATGGCGAAAACCGTGCACAACACTTGTACAAGCATTTGACAACCATTTTTCCAATATGGCAGTCCCATAACCGCCAACAATTGTGCATACTGGCCAGTTTGTTTCCTGACTCGCACCAGCCTTCATATTACAAAACATTTACAGACACTCCAGGTTATAAACTCCTTTTATAGCGTTTCACCCTTGTCTCGGACCTTTGGCATTCTTGTAAAGCCAATAACCAACTATAACCGTCACTTGAGCCATATCATGCTATCATTGCGCATCACTATGTCATGTCCTTGAGCTGAACTTGCTGGGACGCTTAAGCAAATCCAAAATTGTTAGAGAACTGCTCGGTCGAACTCGCATGCGTTGCTATCTCAAGCATCTTGGTCAATGTTAGTGATCAAAACTATAAGTCTTGATTTCTAGTCTACTATTAGCTAAGTCTCGGACTAGGATAAAAAGTGTAGTTGAGATCAAGACTCCATGGCGATCATCATAAAAAGACGAAGAACTACTCAGGGAACTGGTGGAACTTCATTGACTAAAAGGTATGTGGAGACTTGAACTTATCTATTACTCAAAAGTCTATACAAAAGTCGTTTTGCTATATAGACTTTGATTATTTGCTATTTCGAGCCGACTTTATCTCGCTTATTGATGTGATTTTCAATTGAGTTGTAGTAATAAGTTCGTTGAGACTTGCGAAAGCAAAAGATTCTAGACTTAACAAAACTCAAAATTAAAGAAAAATTAACTCAAATTTTGGTTTCAAGATATTAAAGATAGCCAAGACACTAGAATCCACTATTACACATGAATAAATTATGGTAAATATTGCATAACTCTAATTAGCCTTTTAATCCTTTATTTCTTAATTCACAAATAATCAAACATATTCTCAAATATTAATTGTATTCCCTAAGCATAGACTATCAATTGATTAAACATAGTATAATCTATCAAATTGAATCACAAGTAATTAAGAAAATTATGTAAACTCTTAAGAATTCTGCAAAAGAAGTGATTGAGTGAATTATAGTTAAAAATTAGATAAAATGAAATAGTTACCCATTATTCATGTGTGAATAGCTTCATCCATTGCCTTGGTTACGCGAGAATTTAGCCTCTCATCATGTTGGAAACACGCTCAAAAGTTGATTTCATTTATGCTCAAAGATGGTTTACAAATGATGAAAGTATGAGAATGATTAAAATTACAGAGAATCGATATATGTTAACTGTCGTTGTCACTGTAGAAGATAAGACTTTCAAGGGACTGTCGATGTCACTGTAGCTTATAAGACTGTCGCAAAAGTGTCGGAGCGACTGTAGCTTTTAAGACTGCTCCGTGAGGGTCTTATGTTCTTCGTGATCTCCGTGCAGCAACATCAATGGAGTTTCTACAACTTGATTTTATCGACTCTCTGATGCTCTACAACTCTCCCAAACTCTCTATCTCTTTTCTGCTACCCCAAGATGCTATTTATACTCAACAGGCGAAGAAAATCCTTCGTAATAACTCACAATAATCTCCCTTTATTTGGCAGTAAAAATAATATTCTTGGGAATATTTTCTTTCCAGATTTTTCTTCCCGTGCACCTGATTGCGGCTGACTCACTCCAAACACGCATAAAACCTTCCTTTTTATCTCTTGCACGCTCCAGAAAGAGTCCCAAGTCCCCCAAACTCGAGCAATGCATATCTGTCAGTGAATATATTCTCTCATGTACGTGTTGTCCTGATTTCTTCCGTCGATTATCTAATCAAATTTAGCAGATTCCAAAGCCCATACCAATCCTGTCTCGACCAAAGGAACATGCCCAATTAATTCCAGCCCTTTAATCTCCCAACAACACGTTCAAAATCTCAACCCTAATTCTGGCAGTTCAAATGAATTTTTTCCGCCAAAAAAATAATTCAAACGGAGAAGAAGATGGGTGTTGTGGACAAAATTGGGCTACATATAGCCGTGGGTGCCCCTTACCAAAAGTGGGGGTCCGTATAGAAATTTTCCTCCGGGGGTGCTCCAAGCAACTTTTTGACCCGATTTTTCCAACAATATTTATTTTCAAAAAATACCTACAAACACACAAAACACCATAATAAGTACGAAATCGAGTACTAACAATACGGAACATTGAGGAAAAATTAGACACATAAATGCGTCTATCAAATACCCCCAAAATTATTATTTGCTAGTCCTCGAGCAAAATTAATCTAAAAAATAAAATCATAACTCGCTAGGTGTCCCTAGCGACCGAGTTAATCTCGGGAGGGTTTACCAGAGGTGTACCCACAAAACCATGACTTCTAATTGGTCACAAGTATCCAAAGAGCTATGAGGACATACATATTCTCAACTTCTCTCCAAGTAACTAGAATGCCAGAGAAATTAAAGGTTCCAACTCTAAAGCTGACTAAAGAAAAGGGGAGGCACATCCGCAACACTGCTAGATAAAGAGATATCCGCTAGACAGCTAGATAAACATTGTGCGATGCATCCGCTTTACAGCTAGATAAGATTAGGAGAGAGATAAATATGAGAGGGACATCTGCTACACAGCTGGACTAATTACGTGTGATGAGTTGAACCAGTGCTGGAAAGATCTTGTGCCAGATGGAAAGCGTACTAACAAAGCAACCAATATGCATGCATCTCTCTTCGACTCTCTCATAGTGCTCAGTAGAAACAACGTCTTCTTCGACTTCAACTGTTAATGATAAACTATCGAACCTCATAGAACCTTGACAATTAACTCTTCTCCACCTTAATTTCTTGCTTGAAACTTCCTTATAAATTTCTACTTCCATATGGCCTTATTGAACAAAAAACTAATTATAGAACAAAAAGAACGTAATGATGATTTTTTTTTCATTTTTCATTTTTTTTTCTCATTTTTTTTTGTTCTTTTTGAGAAACAAAACAAAAATTTACATGGCCATTAGAGAAGGACTTTAGAAGTTGGATCTTCGCAACTTGTAATGTCTTGGTATCATGAACTTCAACAACTTATATCGTTTGATTTTCTTTGCTCTTGTAACTCAGTCTTCAACTTTGATTCTTTGAATTATTATTTTCTATAATTGCTTCTAAACCTTAAACCTCTTCAACTTTCTTCATATATTTTGATGTCGCTCCGCTTGTTGATGATGATAAGTTTCTACTGAGAGAGACTCGTAATCCAGTAACTAAGACTACATTGTGAGGTTGCTTTGTCTTTCTGCCATTTCCTTCTGACCTACTTTCCTTTCCATCATGGATGGTTAGGTTACCCTCTAAAAGGAACAAGTTATCTCCTGAATTTCAAAAATCTCAATGTCTTTTTCTCTAATGTCTCAATAGATTGTTATCCCTAGCATTCCAATTTCTATCTTTTCGGTGAGAAACAGTATGTAAACTTAGCTAACCAGATGCTATGTGACGCTAGAAGTTTCAAAAATGCAACTAAAAAGTTCTTCCCCACCCCCAAACTTAAATCTAACATTGTCCTCAATGTTTCTAATGAAAGAGCAGTACCAAAAAGTAAAATAACACGAGGAGAAGTTGGAAAGATAGTACCTGGGTGAAGAGAGAGAAAATCAAAAACTAATATACAACATACAACTTCCTCGATGGTCAATCAAGGGTAAACAGGGTCCTCCAGAGGGACCTCCTCAACATCACCTGTAGGAAAGGGCTCTAAAAAGGGTTTTAATCTCTGATCGTTAACCTTCGAAGAACTACTACCATCCGGTGTCTCGATCTCAACTGCTCCATGAGGAAAGACATTGCGAACAATAAAAAGGACCCGTCCACCGAGAACATAACTTCCCAGGAAAAAGATGTAAACGGGTATCATACAAAAGAACTTTTTGACCTGGAGAAAATGACTTCCTTAAAATATTTCTATCATGCACAAGTTTCATTTTGTTCTTATACTCCTTAGCACTATCGTAAGCATCTATACGAATCTCGTCCAACTCATTGAGCTGGAGTATCCTATGGGCTCCTACCTTGTCAAGTGAAAAATTTAGCTGCTTAACAGCCCAATAAGCTCTATGTTCTAACTCAACAGGTAAATGACATGCCTTGCCACACACAAGCCGATAAGGCGAAATTCCAGTGGTGGTTTTAAACGCAGTACCGTAAGCCCATAAGGCATCAGTAAGCCTATACGACCAGTCTTTCCGATTAGGATTAACTATTTTCTCCAATATACGTTTTATCTCCCTATTGGAAACCTCTACCTGACAACTAGTCTGCGGATGATACGAGGTAGCTACCTTATGTGTAATACCATATTTCTTCATCAGAAGCCTGAAAGGTCCATTAAAAAAGTGCAACCCTCCATCACTAATTATAGATCGCGGTGTACAAAAACGTGTAAGTATATTATTTTTCAAGAACTCAATCACAACCCTATGGTCATTGGTTTTACACGCAACCTCCTCAATCCACTTAGAGACATAGTCTACAGCTACAAGGATGTATATGTTACCAAAAGAATTAGGAAACGGACCCACAAAGTCAATACCCCACACATCAAAGACCTCGACAATTAAAGTACGGTTCAAGGGCATCATGTTCCTATGGGAAATGGTTCCTAATTTTTGACAACGGTCACAAGTAACACAGTAACTATGGGAGTCTTTAAACAACGAAGGCCAATAGAATCCACATTGCAATATCTTAGCAGCAGTCTTCTTAGCATTAAAGTGACCCCCACAATCATGATTATGACAAAAAGAAATAATACTGGACTGGTCACTCTCAGGTATACATATCCTAATAATCTGGTCTGTACAATACTTAAACAAATAAGGATCATCCCAAAAGAAGTGCTTAACCTCGGCTAAAAACCTAGAACGATCTTGTTTACCCCAATGTTGGGGCATTCGACCAATAACAAGATAATTCACTATATTCGCATACCAAGGTGCTTGGGTAACAAAGAACAGTTGTTCATCAGGAAAACTATCCCTAACAGGAGGAGAATCATTAAGGGTGTGACTACTCGTTTTCTCATAGTCTACGTAATGTATACAGCTTAGAGGATCTGATGCTAAGCAGTATCGATACCTCTGTTGAACTGACAATGCTAAGTTATAAAATATATTCAAGATCACAATAATAACGAAGAACATAAATAGAATGTAAAAGCTTCTAAGTTATCATGAGACACAAGAGATTACATGGTTCGACATTTGTCTACGTCCACGGGGTAATGAGTGATTCTTTTGTATTAAGTTGTGGTGGTTACAAAAGATCTTAAATGCTTCCCAAAGTAATAGAGAGAACTCAAGTTGAAGTAAATACTTAAGTTCTAAACATTAAAGAGGTATAAGCTTAAGACTAGATCTTCTCTCCTAGATCTTGAATGCCTCTAGTTTGTTGGTGAGGCTTGGTATTTATAGCCCCTTCTGCTCCAGTTATATCTTTGCTGCCTCTGGGTCCATCGTTTGTTGATATAACTTTTGTACCAATGGTACCTTCATCCACCACATGCTTTCTCCAGTCGCATTCCGCTACCTCAGCTGACCCACGTTCCTTCGTGAAATACCCAACCTTAGTATAGGTTGTACCTTCGTTCACCGCCAGCTTCTGCTAATCGGGTTCTGCCACGCCTTATCTCTCCACGTGCCTTGATTCATGCGTGTAGATAAGAGATTTGTGCATTTAATATTGATTAGATGCGTCATCTGCCTCTGTCCTTTCGCCAGTTGCCTCTTTGTAGACTAGGCTTTTACTCTTCTCATCTCAACCGTCGAGGTCTCCTTTCTTGGGGCGAGATAAAGTAGATCTGCGGAGGTATCCTTTTCTACTCAAGTTCCCCTATCTAGCAAAGGCTACATAGTTGGATTTGTATGGGACCACTAAGATCGTGACACGTGATCCACAGAATATTGGTATTCACAGTTTGCCCCTTTTCTTTCATATTATACCGTTTGGTAGAATTGGAAGAAAACTTCCGTTACGCCGCCATTTTTGCAAGTACTGATTGGGTGGTCCCTACATTTCCTTTCATGCAAAACTTCCCCTTGAATTTCGGTACATCCAAATCTTTGGATTCTCCATCCACCTATAAGAAGGAAATAAAGAGAAGGAATTTTTATTAATTCTCTTTCTTCTTCTTCTTCGAACTGTCGCTCTCCATCTCTTTCACTGAGATTTTGCTGCTAACTGCTCCTCATTCCTTTTGATTATTCGAGTGCTTTGGCTCCACAGTTGATCGTACAAGTAAGTGATAATCTTTTTTTAGTTTTGATTTTCTTCATGCTTGGCCATGTGTCTCCTTCTTTGACTAAGGGGTTACTGATGTTGATGTTATAATTGCATGTGAGAATTCTTGTTCTTTTTTACTTGCTCGCGTTGTATGAGAACTTGGGTTTCCTCCCATTTTGTATTTTGATGATAATCCTGCCATGACTGTTCTTCGTCTGCAATTTTGATCATGCGGTTAATGACCCTTGATTTCGCCCCATGATGTGTTTAAACTGTTCCCTTTGGTTGGTTAAGTAAAACCGATGTCCAAAGTACGTCATTTTTTGCCCCTAATTTGCTCTTGAATGAACTGCAATTTTCCCTTGCCATTGTTGATGGAGAAGTTCTTCCTGTTGGTGTTAGGATTTATGAGGCTCCCTAAGAATCCTACGCGTAAGGGTCCGAAGGTATCTTCGTCGGCTGATCCTCCCCCGCGAATGGATCATCCTGATGCTACGCCATATCCTCCTCTTGAGAATTCTGAGGTACCTGCTGGGACTGAGATGGCTATGGTCCCTGAGGAGTTTTCGGACCCTGAGGTTGAAGAAGTTGTTGTTGAAGATCTTCCTCCTCCTCCTCCTCATTATGAGATTCAGAGGCTTCAGATGCGTGACAAAGAGCTTTGCTCATCTGTCCATTGCTGAGATTACTAAGTCTTTTCGTCTTCATAAGTTTAAGATTTCCTTTGTCAACGTCCCTGATGTTCTCACCGAGTCTCTTATTCGAGATTTTCCTTACGATGAGAATAATCTTCCGATTAGTGTTGGCCAATTGGCCGCGGGTATGCTCCTCCCTATGTTTAGTAGAAAGGATCCTTTCTATTACGACGTCTTGTCTACTTGGGATGACCCGGAAAATAAGAATCAGGTCCGAGGAGTTATGCAGTATACTGGTAATTACTGGCATGCCCTTCGTGAGAGCTGGTATCGTAGAAAGGGAAAGACTACTTTGAAGTCCTATGACCCCTTTGTTGAAGGGAGATCCAAGCAGGAGGATTATACCCCTGCCAACTTCAATGCTACATATTCCGATGCTATTCAAAAAAGTAACCTTTTTCCTTGGAGTGTTGGCCCTCGTCGCATTCATGTTACTGCTAGGCAGATTAGGAAAGGTAATAGCCTTCGCTTGCTGGAGGAGATTGATAAGACTGGTTTGACTACCATCCCTTATTCTGCTAGGCTGCCTTTGCCGAAGTATGACCGCATCCTTCTTGATCACGATGACCGTTGGGCCCGTACTCCTATTCGTGTCGTTGGTCCTTGGGCCTATGGTTTCAGCACCGCAAATCCTTCTGTCCCTTGTTCAGCTCGTTCTTTGCCCGAGAAGTATGATGGGTATCGGCCTTGGATTTTTAATCATGTTGCTTCTCATGAGGTACCTTCGTGTATGCTTTGGTGTCTTTGTCTGCTTTGATATCTTTGTCTGATTTTCTGATGGTTTTTTTTTTGCAGACTGCCCCTGCTTCTTCTGCTGGGACTGCTCCAGGCTTTGTTGGTAACTCTGTAGATACAAGGACTAGGAAGAAAAAGGCTTTTGTTGAAACACCTGCGGAGGTAAGGATCATTATCATACCTTTGTGTTTGTAAGTTCCTTAGTGCCTTGCCCCTGATTCTTAGCTGACGCATGTGTTACTCTATAGTCTTCCCAGAGGAAGGGTAAATTGAAGACTGTTATTGATCTTGATGCTTTGGATGAGGATCCTAAGGCTGCTGGCGAGGTACCAGGTGACGAAGACATGGAGGATATCGAGGATACTGGCCTCAGTCCTCATTTGGATGATATTGAGGAGGATTTTGCCAAACATAACCCTAGTCCCGTCCGAGCTGCCTCAGTTGAGGGTGGGAACCTTCTTGTTGGTATTGGTGCTCAGTTGGTCGAGCCTGTTAGTGTCCAAGCCCCTGCTCCTACATTGTCTTTGAATATGCCTTCGTTTTCTGCTCCTAGAAAAGCATTTCCCACTATTTCTGCCGCTGCTGGAGCTGCTGTTGTGGCTTCTAAGAGTCTCCCTTCGTCTCCTCCCACCTCCCTTCGGTCAAGCTGTTCGTTTGCTAAGGTTGTTACCCCCGCGGTGAGGGATGGTATTTCAGACTCGCAGCCGAAGAAGAAGGTTGTGATTTCACTAGCTAGCTTCTCCTTCAATGCTGATCCTGCTTCACTAGGGAGTGCTCAGTCTGTCTTTACTGCCCCTGTTAGCAAAGCTATTGGACCCCCACCTTCGTCACCAGACTGGACCGTACTGGGTAATATTCCTTTTGCTGGTGACATGGATTTAGGCGGTTCTCAAGCTCTTCCTTATGTTACTAGCTCATCCACCATGTCGTCTATTCGTCGTGGTGAGGGTTCAACAGTCGTTCCCCATGTCCGTGCTCAAACGATCGAGGGAGTTGCTGTTGAATCTAGCCAAGGTAAGCTGTCGGAGAGCTTGATCTTAGGTAGTATTGATGACGTTATTCTTAAAGCCATCCTGCGGGATTCCAAGGGTCCATTTTATGTTGGAGTTGATCATCATCATCTTGGTCATTCTTTCGAAATAGCTTCGCATCTGGATGTGCTATCTGCCCAGTATCGTGCAGCTAAAGAATTTTTCTTTGACCCTGATTGCCTTCGCTTCAGTCAGAGCTTTGGTGAGATCCGTAGGGGTAGCATCCAAGAGATGGAGGCTCTCATGGACACCTACGCCAATTTCCTCCCTCGTCTTTCAGCATTCTCAGTAAGTGATTCTCACCTTATTGTTTTTCTTCTTAATTTGATCCTCCGTCTACTCTTATACTCCTACGTTTGCAGCTTTGCAAGCAGATCGATGTTGGATACACCTTATTCAAGGTTTATAGAGCTAAGTGTACTCATTTGAGTTCTCTGTTGGAACGCGCTCGTCAAGAATATGCGCTTGCTATTGCACAACAGCCTTCGTCGAGTGATGATGCTTTTGTTGCTAAGATATCTTTGTTGGAGGACGGTCTGAGGAAGACTCAGAGATATCTGGAAGCTTGCTTATTGGCTCTTGAGAGAGCTAATAATGCTTCCAAGGTTGCCGAGGATGGGCGCAAAGCTGCTGATTCTGCCTTAGCCGCTGAGTCCTATAAAGTCATAGGTTTGTTTCTTCTTCTCCTTAGCTTTTTCTTCATTTTTGGTTGCATAGTCCTAAGACAACCTTCGTCTGTCAGCCGGTAGCTCTAGTGAACTTAGGTATCTTCAAGATCAAGTGGCCAAGTTAACCTCCGACGTTTGGTATTATCAAAAGAAATCTGATAGGCTGATGAACGTAACCGTCCATAATGAGGCCCAACTTTCCCTTGAGTCTGCCCATAATGCGGACTTAGTGAAGCAGATGGCTTTGCTTCGTAAGGAGTGTGACGAAGCCCTTAACTGTAAGGAGAGTCTCATTTTAAAGCAAAAGAAGGATATTGCCTTAGTCGAGAAACGTCTCTCAGCTCAATAAATTATTCACAAGAAGTATCATGCCAATTTTGAAGATGCTTGTGCTTCCTTAGATAAGGTCACTGCGGAACGTAATGTCTTGACTTCTGAGGTTTGTTCCCTTAAGAACAAACTTGTCGATGCCAGCTCCATGCCTTCTTCCATGTCTCATGCATCTTTAGTAAGAAGGTTTGAAGAGTTAGAGAGTGTGTACCAAGATTTATCCTCTGAGAATGCTTCGTTCCAGATAGACGTTGATGATCTCCGGACGGAAAGGGATACCCTTGTGGAAGATCTTGATGCGGCTGAGGTGGATCTTGCTGAGGCTCAGCATAGTTTATAAGAATCCCTTAACAATGCCGGAGGTATCTTAGAATAATTATTTTTCCGTAGTATACTTTGTGTCTTCAACTGCTTTTTCTTGTTGATGATACCCTTCGTATCCGTAGGTCTCCAGAAGAAGTTGGTGGGTGCAAATTCCAAGATTAGCTGCCTTGAGGGTCAGATATCTGCGTTGGAAATATCTCGCCAGTTTGATGTCGCTGCTAAGTTCAAGGCTGAGGGACTTCAGCAAGCGAATGATCAGCTTAGCGCTCAGATGATGGAGCTCCGCCAGAAGTCTGCTTCGGATCTAGAGGCTCAGGCTTCACAGATGAAGGTGCAATTTGAGCGTTATGTCATTGATTACATCAATGATGCCTTTACGGAGGCTGAGCTCCGGGCTGAGGGAGTTGTCTTTCCCCGTCTTCCTTACCCATGATCACGTTATGCTGGCTTTGTTTCCAACTGAACTTCTTTGTTGTATTATGCCCTCAGCTGAGGGGCCTTTGTTGTCTCCTTTCCTTGAAACAACTCTTTGTTACGTTCTGAACCTTTGTCATCTGCAACTTTTATGACATGTTAGTCGTATTTTGGTAACACTATTATGGTACCTTTATTATTATATGAATATATACATACGTGTTGTGTCTAATCATTTGCACATTCGAGTCATCACAAGGTGCTAAGGTATGTTTAACCTTTGGTGGAACATTCATCATCCTACCCAAGTATCCTTTGGCAAGAAGGTACCGTGGTGGCGAGGGCTCCTACCTGGGCAATAATTTTCCTGTAACCCTACGCGTTCAGCGCGATGGATGCTTTACTTCGACAAGGTATCTCTCTTTATGGGATATATTGCTTATTATTTTCCTTTTAGTGGGATTCATTTGCCCTTAGGATCCGAGATTGACATATGCGCAGTTATGTCGTGCCTTGCCTCATCGTCAATTCTGACGGAGGGTGTCTATTCTAACCCATCTTCTATTTAATCAACATGTACTTTTTATTAGCAAAAAGTTTCTTTCATTGATTAGTTAGATTTATATACCTTTGGTCAGGGATAGAACATGGTGGGTCATTGCACCTTCCCTTCTTCCCCTGAGTAATAACCATTCACTTACGGGTAGTACTTCTTTAGGTACATTGCGTCCCAAGGGTGTTGCAATATTTCTCCTTTGAGGTTCCTTAGGTAGTATGAACCCTTCCCAGCAATATCGTGTATGATGTAGGGTCCGTCCCATGTTGGATCTATTTTTACCCACTCTTTTTCCCTTTGATATGGTGGTATTTGATGTAGTACGTATTCTTCAACCACAAAGTTTCTAGGAATTACATGTTTTTTATATTCGCGAGCTAGCCCTCGTTAGTAATTTACCATCCTCTGCAAAGCCACTTCTCGCCTTTCTTCAAGATCATCAAGCTTTTCCAGCATAAGATCCGTTGTCAGGTTCTTTTCTCATGCCTCCGTTTTCGTTGTTGGCAGTATTATCTCTGTCGGGATGACGGCTTTGGCTCCGTGGGTTAACAAGAATGGAATTTCTCCGTGGATGTCCTTCTCGTAGTACGGTAGGCCCATAAGACATTATGAAGCTTCTCACACCATCTTTTCTTGTATGCCCCCAGCTTCTTTTTTAAGTTCATTGTTATTGTTTTGTTTGTGGCCTCCGCTTGCCCATTGCTCTTAGGGTATATTAGAGTAGACTTGTTTTTCTGAATGTTGAATGTGTTGAACAACAGGTCTATGTTCTTTCCTTCCAACTGCTTGCCATTGTTAGAGACTATGGCGGCTGGTATTCCGAACCTGCAGATGATTTGCTTAAACAAGAATTTAAAGACATATGTGTCCCTAATTCTTGCCAAATCCCTTGCTTCCACCCATTTGGTGAAGTAATTCCTAGCCACAATAAGGTACCTTCTTTTCGATGTCCCCTCTATCAAGGGTCCAACAATGTCAACTCCCCATTTGATGAACGGCCATGGGCTGATGAGCGAGTTAAGCTCCGTCGCTGGTGCTTTAATCTTCCTGGCAAAGTGTTGGCATCTTTCGCAACGCCTTGCTATGTTCTTTGAATCTTCGTCCATGCTTAGCCAATAGTATCCTTGCATTCTGGCTTTGATCTCCAATGACCTTCTTCCACTATGATTGCTAGCTTCTCCGCTGTGTATATCATGCAGTATTTTTCTACCTTCGGTTTGTGAGAGGCACCGCATCAGAAGTCCAAGAAATGAACTTCTATACAGTATTCCATCTCGTAAGCTATATATTGCTTCATTTGATTCGAGTTTTCGATCTTCTTTGACATCTGCGGGTAGGGTACCTTTGTCAAGGTACTGGTGAATTGGGATTCTCCAATCATCTTCCGCTTCGCCTTCGTTGATTTCGCCTGACATAGACTGATCTTTGTCAGACTCGTCGGCTTCGTTAACTGGTTCTTCCATTCCTTCATCTTCTTTCGCTTTTTCTGCTTCTCCCATGGCCCTAGTTTGGACCATCAAGGTTTCCTCAACTCCTGAGGTTAGTCCTTCTAACGAAGGCTCATAGATTCTCCCAATTTGGACAGAGATGGTGTTTCTGTCCCTCGGCATTGATGATATGAATTCTAAGGCATCTGCGTGTCTATTGTATTTTCGACAGACATGTCTGAATGTGACCTTGTTGATCTTTGGTGCATGCTTCTGTGTAAACTTCAGGTACGAAGACAATATTGGATCCAGAGTTTTATATTTGAGCTCGATTTGTCTAATGACCAATTGTGAGTCACTAGTTAAACGAACATCCGATAAGCCCAGCTCTTGTGCTAAGCGCAGACCATGTATGACCACCTCATACTCTGTGATGGTGTTAGTGTATTGTTCGAATTCTAACCTGAATGCATAGATGAGTCGGTCTCCGCTAGGGGTTGTTATCACAATCCCTATGCCCACTCCTTCTCCGTTTGAGGAGCCATCTACGAAATTTCCCACCTTCGTGAATTTTGCGGTTCGAGGAGGTCTTCTGATTCTGGCTTATCTTCCTCCATTCCTGGGATGTCATCTATCTCTGCTTCTTCGTTGAGAGGTAGGTCCGCTAGGAAGTTTTCTAAGATTTGTGATTTCTCAGCTTTCCTTGTTTCGAAGATTATGTGAAATTTTTTGATCATAACGTTCCATTTTTCCACTCTTCCAATTTTCTCCGTGATGTCCAGGATTTGACTTATTTGAGCTTTTGTGAAAACTCGAATGGTGTGTGCATCGAAAAATATCCTTAGTTTCTGTGTTGCCACTATTAAGGCATATATGAGTTGCTCCACCTTGGTGTAATTACGCTCCGCTGAACTGAGTGTCTTGGTGATGTAGTATACGGGTTTTTCTCCCTGCCCTTGGTCTCGTACCAACACTGCGCTCACAACGTAGCTTGTTGCTGCCAGGTATAGGGTGAGTATCTCACCTGGCTCCGGCTTCTGCAGAATGGGTACGGATGCTAAGTATTCTTTGATCTTGTGAAAGGCTTGTTCACACTCTGCAGTCCACATGAACCTGTTTCCTTTCCTTAGCGTATCGAAAAATGCTTTGCATTTATCTGACGATCTTGCTATGAATCTTCCCATAGAAGCTAAAATTCCATTTAGCTTTTGTACTCATTTTAGAGTTCGTGGAGATGGCATCTCCATTATAGCTCTGACCCTTTCGGGGTCTACTTCAATTCCCCGCTTAGTTACCAAGTAACCCAAGAATTTTCCTAAGGTAACTCCGAACGTGCATTTTTCCGGGTTCACCTTCGTGTGGAAGTTTCTCATGGCTTCGAATATTTCCCTTAGGTCTGAGAGATGGTTTTTTGCTTCTTTACTTTTGACAAGCATATCATCTACGTAGACCTCCAATATTTTGCCTATCCAAGGCTTGAAGATTTTGTCTACTAATCGTTGGTATGTTGCCCCCGCGTTCTACTAATCCTGATCTTCTTCTGCAAGGGCTATTTGGTTGTGGCCTGAGTATCCATCTATAAAGGATAGTCTTTGGTGGCCTTCGGTTGCGTTGACCAGTTGGTCATTGTTTGGCAGTGGGTAGTTGTCTTTGGGGCATGCTTTGTTGAGATTTCTAAAGTCGATGCAAATATGCACGCCTCCGTTTTTCTTAGGTACGGTTACCATGTTAGATATCCACGTGGGATAGTTGACTTCTCGTTTGAATCCAGCTGCGAGTAGTTTTTGTAACTCTTTCTCTACCCCTTCGTGGTAGATATCTGCCAATTTACGGATACGTTGTTTAAACGGTGGTATCTCCGGTCTAAGCCGAAGGTGGTGTGAGACCAAATTCGGGTCAATTCCTGGCATGTCTTCCATTGACCATGCAAAGACGTTTGCGTATTCCCTTAGTAACCCTTGTAGTTGCATCTCCTCTTTCTCTTCAAGTAAAGTTCCGATGTTGAGCATTTTTGGTTCTGCCTCCGTTCCGATGTTGATTTTCTTTGTTGGTTCCACCGGTGAGCAGGTTTGTTGCTGAGGTCGTTGAGGAGTGCTTTTATGTAATTGTTATTTGGCAGAGACGTCTGCCCCTGGGCTCGCAGAGGTGCTGGTTTCCGGAGCTGAGATGGATTTGGGTGTTACCGAGGCTCCGTCCTGCACTTCCTTAGTGTTTGTCTTACGTCTTTTTCTTTCGTGTTTTTGGTCAGCAGTTCTTTCTTCGTTGAGTTTGATTTCCACTAGATTGCATAGCCGTCTTGCTGCTCGCTTTTGATTTCCATTTCACCCATAGGTGTAGGAAAGCGTAGGTATTGGTGATATGTCGAAGCTGTTCCTCGCAATCTATGGACCCATAGCCTGCCCATGATTACATTGTAGGGCGAAGGTGCTTCCACCACGCAGAAGCGTGTGCTGGTTACTAAGGGTCATGCATGTACCTGCAAGACAATTTCTCCCTTTGGTCTAGAGACTGCTCCAGTAAAACCATATATTGTGCAAGTGGAAGAATCCATTTTCTCTACGGTCAAACCCATGCGTAGGTGGGGTTCGTAAAATAGCACATTTAACGAACTGCCCCATCAACGAGGACCTTGGTGACATTCCATCCGTGTATTGGAAGAGTGATTACTAATGGATCATTGTGCATTTCAACCTCCTGGTTGACGTCTTTTGTTGATAAAGTTAATGGCGTGGCCATCCGTTCCTCCCAAGTGCTAGTAGGTGGTCCACTTAGCTTGAACACCTCATGGTATTCTATCTTCTTTCTATTTCGAGCTAACTCGAGGATATCTTCGAGCATTTCTTCTTGACCTCCATTGGATAAGGTGATCATATTGATGTATTTGCCGTCCTGAGGTAGTTCTACCCTTTTCTTTGGGGTCTTTTCAGTTTCCGCTGGTTGTAGTTGTACGTACTCCATGAATTTTCCTTCGTCGATGAATCTTTGGATCATATTCCGTAAGTGGTAGCACGTATCAGTTGTATGCCCATGGTATTGGTGGTATGTACAATACTCCTTGGCCTCCTTCGTTTTTTCTTGTTGCTTTTCCCTAGTATTAGGGTAAGGAAAGCCTGGCTTCGCTCCCTCCTTGCTTAGGATGTGAGAGAAAGTTGTATTTAGCTTCGTGTAGATTTTATCCATAAATTCTTCTCTTCCTTTGCCTCTTTTCCGTCTCCGTATTTGGATCGTTTGTCTCGAGAGCTAGTTCTGCCCTCGGCTTCATTTTGTCGCTTAGGTATCTCCGGTATTGGCTCCAGAGAGTTGGTTCGCTGCGGAGCTGTTGTCGTCTTTGTTTGTGCCCTGGGGTTGTCCTTCTGGATTTATTCGAGTATTATGTAGCGGTCTTGGACAACCCTGAGCTCGCCTTCGGAATCGGGGGCTCTGTTGTGAAGCTCCACGAAGATGGCTGAGGTTCTATCAGGTCTGTACTTATAGCAGTTAATGCTAATTTCTGGATTGACTTTCCCGATTGCTTGGCATGTCTTTTGCCACCTGTCTGTGTACTGCATCAATGTCTCTCGGGGTCCGATAGATAAAGAAAATAGCCTATCTAACCCTTTCTTTGTTGATTTGTTGTACATGTATTCTCCAAAAAAACCGTAGACAATTGCTCGAAGGAGTCAATTGAGTTTGTTGGTAAGTTGTCATACCAGGCTAGTGTTGATCCCGTCAAGCTTGCAGGAAGTACCTACAGAATATTACCTCATCTCTTTCCCAATGGGAAAGGACACGAGTGTAATACCGTAGGTGGGATGCGGGATCTGAGGTACCGTTGTATGCTTGGAACGTAGGTACCGGGCATTTCGGATGGATGGGTTCCCTCAAAATGCGAAAAGATAGTGGGGACGTGGTTGATTCTTGGAGCACTTCTTCTAGTCTTGCGCCTGCGTGGCCAGTTTTTAGCCTTGTATCTCCTTCCGTATTTTCTCCATTTGCTCCATAACCATGTTCACATTGTGAGCATATTTGGAATTTGTCGTAGTAGGATTGAGATGGCTTATATGTTGAGTCCGTTTTGTCCGGATCGTGGTGCGCTTTCCTGGATCCCTTAGGTTGATTGGCCTTTGGTGGGTTGAGATCCACCCTTCGTCTTCCTGAGATAGCTCCACGCCTCTTTGGTGGAGGGTGAGTTTGGGAACCTTCGATCTGTATGTCCAACATACCTTTGAGGTTATGGTTCTCTTGGGCCATCTCGTGCATTGCTTCCTCGTTTTCCATGTTACGGAGTAGCAAGGCTGCTATTTGTGCCGCCATTTGATCTTCGTTGTGGGCTCCACCTCCCTGAGGAGTGTTGTCGGCTGGATCTTCAGAGTTTTCCGCTCCTTCATCTACAATTGGTGCGTCTGGATCTATCTGTATTGGGGTTAGGTTTCCCAACCCTCGTCCCGTAGGAGCTAAGGTTCTGGGTAACCCTGAGTTGGCCGCAGGTGGCTTTGTAGTGGTAGGATGCCCCGGTAATGGCATGTCGTATATTGGTTGAGCTCCCGATATCTGTCCCATCCCTTCGGCAGGTATAGGTGATTTGTTAGCAATTGTTCATCTTGTTATTTCGCTTTGCCCGTCCTCTGCTTCATTCCTTTGATTTGCTTGAGACGGCTTTTTGGATCTTCCTCTGGTGATTGCTGGTCGTGAGCTTGTTGGTACATCATTTGGTTTCTTCATGCCTTCGGCTTTTGTTATCCTGCGGTCACAGAAAAGCGAAGAAATCTGCTACTTGGGTACCTTCGTTAAAAGTAGCAATTAATGCTCTGACACAGAAGACGGCTAAGCAACTTTTTCAGAAAAAGGACTGAAATAATGTCTTTGAAAGACAGGTATTAAATGTTTATGACACCCTTGGAAAAGACAACCTTAAACGTTGAAAACCAATAAAGAAGGGTGTCAGATCTCGTGAAAAACAAGGTTATTAAATGCTCTAGAAGATCTTTCTACCTTAAAATCTCACTGAGATTCCTCTGTCAGTCAAAGGTTCTCAGATCTGAAATATGCTCTGTTAAAAAGGGTTATTTTAGTATAAAACAAAGATTTTGGCGTTTTGTGAGTATGATTTTTTGTGAAATTTTTGTAGATCTGTAACAAGATACGTCTTTAGAGGCTATGAACTCAAAAAACATACACACATAAGGGATGAAAAAATCACTAGAGTGTGAGATTCGTCGTTAAAAAGAACAGATCCCTTCGTTACATAAGATATGTAAGCCAAACACGGTGGGTGCCAAACTGTGACTACTCGTTTTCCCGTAGTCTACGTAATGTATACAGCTCAGAGGTTCTGATGCTAAGTAGTATCGATACCTCTGTTGAACTGACAATGCTAAGTTATAAAAGATATTCAATATCAAAATAATAACGAAGAACATAAATAGAATGTAAAAGCTTCTAAGTTAGCATGAGACACAAGAGATTACGTGGTTCGACATTTGTCTACATCCACGGGGTAGTGAGTGATTGTTTTGTATTAATTTGTGGTGGTTACAAAAGATCTTAAATGCTTCCCAAAGTAATAGAGAGAACTCAAGTTGAAGTAAATACTTAAGTTCTAAACATTAAAGAGGTATAAGCTTAAGACTAGATATTCTCTCCTAGATCTTGAATGCCTCTAGTTTGTTGGTGAGACTTGGTATTTATAGCCCCTTCTGATCCAGGTATATCTTTGTTGCCTATGGGTCCATCGTTTGCTGATATACCTTTTGTACCAATGGTACCTTCGTCCACCGCATACTTTCTCCAGTCGCATTCTGCCACCTCAGCTAACCCACGTTCCTTCGGGAACTACCCAACCTTAGTATAGGTTGTACCTTCGTTCACCGCCAGCTTCTGCCAATCGGGTTCTGCCACGCCTTCTATCTCCACGTGCCTTGATTCATGCGTGTAGATAAGAGATTTGTGCATTTAATACTGATTAGATGCGTCATCTACCTCTGTCCCTTTGCCAGAGGCCTCTTTGTAGACTAGGATTTTACTCTTCTCATCTCAACCGTCGAGTTCTCCTTTCTTGTGGAGAGATAAAGTAGATCTGCGGAGGTATCCTTTGCTACTCAGGTTCCTCTGTCTAGCGAAGGCTATATAGTTAGATTTGTATGCGACCACTAAGATCGTGACACGTGCTCCACGGAATATTGGTATTCATAAAGGGTATCCACAACAAGCCTAGACAAGTGGTATGCTACTACATTTTATGCACATTTTTTTATCTCTAATGTCTAAGAAAAATACCTGCAACAATAGGATCCATCTAATCAATCTAGGTTTAGTATCCTTCTTGGAAAGAAGATACTTCAAAACAGCATGATCAGTAAAGATTATGACCTTAGAACCTAAGAGGTAAGATCTAAACTTATCTAAGGCAAACACAATAACTAATAGTTCCTTCTCTGTAGTGGTATAGTTCAACTGGGCATCATTTAGAGTTTTATTAGCATAGTAAATCACATGAAGTAACTTATTTTCTCGCTGACCTAGCACAACACTAATAGCATAATCTGAAGCATCACAGATGATCTCAAAGGGTAGGTTCCAGTTGGGTGCCTGGACTATGGGGGCGGTATTGAGTAAAGTCTTAAGCTTCTCAAAAGCCTCTAAACAAGCATCATCAAAGACAAACTTAACGTATTTTGCAAGCAAATTGCAAAGAGGTCTAGAAATCAAGCTAAAATCCTTAATGAATCGACGATAAAAACATGCATGCCCTAAGAATGACCTAATATCTCTTACGGTTTTTGGGACCTGTAAAGTTTTAATAAGGTCAACTTTGGCTCTCTCTACCTCTATACCTTTCGAAGATACGATATGCCCTAGAACAATTCCTGAACAAACCATGAAGTGACATTTTTCCTAATTAAGAACTAATTTCTTTTCCTTACACCTAATCAAAACTAATGAAAAATGATGCAAGCACTCATCGAAAGACGAACCAAACACTGAAAAATCATCCATAAAGACCTCTAAGAACCGTTCTACCATGTCAGAAAATATGCTCAGCATACAATGCTGAAAGGTCGGAGGGGCATCACATAGCCCGAAAGGCATGCGTCTATACGCAAAGGTACGAAAGGGACAGGTAAAAGTGGTTTTCTCTTGGTCTTCTGAGGCTATGACAACCTGATTATAACCGCAGTATCCATCTAAAAATCAATAATGGCTACGTCCAGATAATCTCTCTAACATTTGGTCGATGAAGGGAAGGGGAAAGTGGTCCTTCCTAGTGACCTTGTTCAATTTCCTATAGTCAATACAGACACGCCAACCCGTGGTCACCCGGGTTGGGATTAACTCATTGTTATCATTCTGGACTACAGTAATACCGGATTTCTTGGGAAAAACCTGAACAAGGATGACCCACTTACTGTCTGAAATGGGGTAGATAATGCCTGCATCTAACATCTTAAGAACCTCGCTTCGAACTACTTCTTTCATATTAGGGTTCAGTCAACGTTGCATCTCCCTAGAAGGTTTGGTGTCACTCTCTAAATATATATTATGCATACAATCAGTAGGACTTATACCCTTAATGTCTGCTATGGTCCACCCTAAAGCTTCCTTGTTATTCTGAAGGACGGTCACTAGCCTACTTTCCTGATCACTATCCAAGTTGGATGCTATAATCACAGGTAAAGTTTCAGATGGGCCTAAAAACACATACTTCAGGGTATCTGGTAATGGTTTAAGGTCCAACTTAGGAGGATTTTCTAACGAAGGAACTAAGGTAGACTTAGAAACGAGTAGAGGTTCGAACTTAGGTTTCCAGCCATTACTAGTGTCTATCAAAGGGGTTGAATCTAACAAAGCATTTACCTCATTAATCACATCATCATCATCAAAATCAATCCCAAAGTGAGCTAGGCATTTCTCTAATGGATCTTCTAACAAAGTGTTTGGTAATGAATCCTCGACTAATGTTCTTATCATGTTCACCTCTTCTATGCTCGAGTTATCTAGTTCATAGGGTGGCTTACTAATATTAAAGATGTTCAGCTCAATAGTCATGTTACCAAAAGACAAATTCATAATACCATTTCGACAATTAATGATCGCATTGGATGTAGCTAAAAACGGGCGACCTAAAATCACTGGTATTTGGTTTTCTGGGTCAGGGACAGGTTGGGTATCTAGGATAACAAAATCCACTGGATAAATAAACTTGTCGACCTCAATAAAAACGTTCTCGATAACACCACGAGGAATTTTAACGGACCTATCAGCTAACTGAAGTGTCATCTAGGTAGGTTTCATCTCACCAAGTCCTAGCTTAAGGTACACATGGTATGGGAATAAGTTCACACTGGCTCCTAAGTCAAGCAACGCTTTTTCAACACGGAAATTTCCTATTGTGCAAGAAATGGTAGGGGACCCTGGGTCTTTGTACTTAGGAGTAGTGGTATTCTAAATAATAGAACTCACGTACTAGCTAGAAAGGCTTTCTTCTGGACACTAAGTTTTCGCTTTCTCTTACACATATCCTTAAGAAACTTAGCATAAGCGGGAATATGCTTAATCGCATCTAACAATGGGAGTTTGATGGTAACCTGCTTAAAAACCACCAATATATGATTAAAGTTGGACTCCCTCTTAGTTGGAACTAGCAGCTGGGGGAACAGGGATCTGGGAACAAAGTCGGGCTCAACAGGACCCTCATTAGTCTCTTTAGAGACTCTATCAGTCTCCTCATTTTCTGGCTCAGAAGGGTGAACTACAACATGTTCACTGTCAGGCATGGCAACCTTATTGTCAACTTTCTTTCCACTCCTAAGGGTTGTAACAGAATTCACATGATTGTACGATTTCTCTCCTTTGGGATTAGGATCAGTATGACTAGGGAACCTTCCATCTTCTTTCTCACAAAGAAACTTAGCTATTTGGCCGCCTTAAGTTCTAATTTAGCAAGAGACTAGGAATTATTCTTAAAATTCTGCTTAGTTTCCTCTTGAAAATCAACTTGGCTCTTTACTAACATTTCCTGGATTTGTGATAGCATATCCTGGCTCTTTTTTAGTATACTAAGAGATTCCTCTAAGCTAGTCATTCTATTCTCAGAAGGGTTCTGGAATTGGGCTTGACCTGAAGAATTCTTATTATAACCAAAACCTGGGGGAGGCTGAGAATTACTAGGTTGACCTTGATTCTGTCCTTTAGACCAAGAGAAATTAGGATGGTTTCTCCAACCAGGGATGTAGGTCTCTGAGTATGGGTCAAACTTCTGACGGTTTTCAAACCTAGCGTTGTTATAGACAGCATACATGGGCTTGTTCTTCACTAACCTGACCTTCCCAAAACGAGTTATTGGGTTCTACTCCACAACTAGATACTTGAGAGTCTCTAATCCTATCATCAGGTTCAACAAGAGATCTATGTTTAAAATGATTCAATTCCAAAGCTTTTAACCTTCTAGACAAAGCAGCAAACTTAACATCTGACCCAAAGCTTGTATCTACCGTATTGGTGCTACTTTTATTGACCAAGAGTCTTTTAGGGGGTTCAACACAAGACTCCCACTGTTGGGATTTTTCAGCGACAGCTCCTAAGAAGGTAAAAGTATCATCAACATTTTTACTAGTGAACTCACCAGCGCACATAGACTCGACCATGTCTTTGGTCGAATAGTCTAAACCATCATAAATAATCTCTACAAGTTTCATCTTATCAAATCCATGGTGAAGACACTGGGATAGGAGATCATTGAATCTCTCTAAAAACCTATAAAGAGACTCTCCCTCTTATTGCACACTAGCACTAATTTTCTGCCTAACAGCTGCAGTTTTATGCTTAGGGTATAATTTCATATAGAAAGCAGCAATAAGTTCCTGACATGTTTCAATGGATTCAGATGGTGGGTTGCTCAGCCAGGTCTTGGCTTTATCTCTCAAGGAAAAGGGAAACATCTTAAGTTTCAAGACTTCATCAGTAAGGTCTTTTATTCTAATTGTCCCACAAATTTCCTCAAAGTCCCTAATATGAAAATAAGGGTTCTCATCATCTTTTCCTAAGAATATAGGAATCATCTGAAGAATACTAGGTTTTATCTCGAAATTAGCCGTAGTGGCTGGTAATTTAATGCACGAGGGTAGGGTGGACCTAGTTGGGAACATGTAATCTTTAAAATTTGTCATCGCTGGCACAACATAAGTACTAGGGTTACTTTCCTTACAAAGAGACAGATTCTCAAAACAGAAGTTTCCAAAAATAGGGCTCTCAAAAGAAGAGTCTTCGAGCTCCCTGCTTCCACAAGAAGAACTACTAGGTTTTTCACTAATCAATCGACCTAGATTGTCTCTTTTCCAAGCCAGTTCTCTAATGACCTCGGGCATACACTAAAAAAACAAATAAAAGAAAAGAAAAAATCCTAAAGGAAGGGAGGTTCTATGCAAACACAAAGCAGGCTGACTCCACCAAAACAAACCTAAAGATTTCTAGCAAACAAAATGCATGATGGATCCACTTAGATTGTTTCTAGACCAGCTTCTATTCTTTCGAAAAGGAACTCGTTACAATCTGAGCAAACCTCTCTGTAATCAGTCCGAGTTAAAGTAAGTTAAATAGATACGAGGGAAGCTGCGTGGAGCTTTGATACCCAAGGCCTCACCGACGTTACAAGGCGGCGTATTCAACTCACAGAAACCATCATGAACTTCAAAGTATGCTCAAAAGAGTAACCAATATTTTTCGAGCGACTTTCCTATTAAGCTCGTTACCCTATAGGTCTCTTTTTAGTCAAAATGTTAACCTTAGGTTCGCATTCCTAAGGCGGGCAAGAAGAGAACGGTGATGAAATCCGAACCCTTATCTTGTATGGCCAGTCCTTGCCCTTTACTAGGAAATTAAAGCAGACGTTTTCAATTCCTCAGCATATATGCAAACAAAGGAATACAGTAAACCCGTTGACAGGGGATTTGCGGGTCTTTAAATAAACTTACCTCCCGTTCCAGACGGGAGATGAACCGCTGAAGTCGACTCGGGCCACGACTCCTATGTCATGTACGAACCCGAGGGGGCGAGGCGATATCGTAATCGCCGTCCTTCTCTGCAGACAGTTTATATTTAAACTACCCTTCCGTAGGGTTTAAAAAAAATAAAGTCCCAAAGTCCACAGTCCAAAAATATAGTGCAAAAGAAAAGAAAAGTCTAAAAAAAACTCTAAAAAAATAAAAACAAAATAAAATGTCTCTCTCTCTCTCTCTTTTTTTAATTAATTTTTCTTCTTCTTTTCTTTCGCTCCTTTCGCTTTGCTTTTACTCCAAATCTTTAAGTATTCACCAAAATCTTGGCAAATTTTTCTTTCACTCCAAATTCCAAAATCTGTAAGGAAAATACAAAAACCCAAAAACGTAAAGAAGAACAAATAAAAACCTAAAAGAAAAAAAAATCTAAAAACTCTAGCCTAAAGACAAGACCGCGTCGGCGGGCCAAAAATTGATGTGATTTTCAATTGAGTTGTAGTAATAAGTTCGTTGAGACTTGTGAAAGCAAAAGATTCTAGACTTAATAAAACTTAAAAATTATAGAAAACTTAACTCAAAATTTAATTTCAAGATACTAAAGATAACCAAAACACTAGAATCCACTATTACACATGAATAAATTATGGTAAATATAGCATAACTCTAATTAGACTTTTAATCCTTTATTTCTTAATTCACAAATAATCAAACATATTCTCAAATATTAATTGTATTCCCTAAGCATAGACTATCAATTGATTAAACAAAGTATAATTTATCAAATTGAATCACAAGTAATTAAGAAAATTATGTAAACTCTTAAGAACTCTGCAAAAGCAGTGATTGAGTGAATTATAATTAAAAATTAGAGAAAATGAAATAATTACCCATTGTTCATGTGTGAATAGCTTCATCCATTTCCTTGGTTACGCGAGAATTTATCCTCTCATCATGTTGGAAACACGCTCAAAAGTTGATTTCATTTATGCTCAAAGATGGTTTACAAATGATGAAAGTATGAGAATGATTAAAATTACAGAGAATCGATATATTTTAATTGTCATTGTCACTGTAGCAGATAAGACTGTCAAGGGACTGTCAATGTCACTGTAGCTTATAAGACAGTCGCAAAAGTGTCACAGCGACTGTAGCTTTTAAGACTACTCTGTGAGGGTCTTATGTTCTTCGTGTTCTTCGTGCAGCAGCAGCAATGGAGTTTCTGCAACTTGATTTTCTCGACTCTCTAATGCTCTGCAACTCTCCCAAACTCTCTATCTCTTTCTCTGCTACCCCAAGATGCTAATTATACTCAACAGGCGAAGAAAATCCTCCGTAATAACTCACAATAATCTCCCTTTATTTGGCAGTAAAAATAATATTCTTGGGAATATTTTCCTCCCAGATTTTTCTTCCCATGCACCTGATTGCGGCTGACTGACTCCAAACACGTATAAAACCTTCCTTTTTATCTCTTGCACGCTCCAGAAAGAGTCCCAAGTTCCCAAACTCGAGCAATGCATATCTTTCCGTGAATATAGTCTCTCATGTACGTGTTGTCTTGATTTCTTCCGTCGATTATCTAACCAAATTTAGCAGATTCCAAAGCCCATACCAATCCTGTCTCGACCAAAGGAACATGCCCAATTAATTCCAGCCCTTTAATCTCCCAGCAACACCCTTAGCAAAAGTGGGGGTCCGTATAGCAATTGTCCTCCGGGGGTGTTCCGAGCAACTTTTCGAGCCGAATTTTGCAACAATATTTATTTTCAAAAAATACCTATAAACACACAAAACACCATAATAAGTACGAAATCGAGTACTAACAATACGGAACATTAAGGACAAATTAGACACATAAATGCGTCTATCACTTATCTATTTCTCGAAATATCTGTTGGTAATCTTTCACTTTGGCCAAGTTCATCTTTACTAGTGACGAAAGTCATGTTAAGTTTCAATCACTTGAAAGTGGCTTTGACGAAAAATGGTTTGTGAACAACAACTATATAACGTCCTCTAAGAATGTTTCAATGGTTGAAATGAGAGTTTAGATTATATAACCATTGTTGGATATAAGCATTGTGTGGTAAATCATACATGTATAAGTCCTTGTTCCTTGAACCAAAGTATGCGTACTTTGCTGCTCAGGAACACCGGAACAGAGTCCGCGAACCCAGTCCGCATACTGTCGGAGGTTCTCTTCCCGAGAAAATCTGCTGGAGCTTGTGAACTATTTACAAACTTATTCTGGGTACTTAAGTCCGCGTACCAGTCAACGTATTTAAGTTGGTTATTTTTTAATATTATTCGTGAACTTAAACTTATATAAACTAAGGAATGCAAGTTTTCAAACCGTGGCTATAAAGTTCATGAATCGATTCGAGTGAATCAAATCGTTTTTGTTTCAATTGTGTCTACTATAAAGATCTAAGCAATTGAACAACTCTCTAACTAGTTCATTTGAGTCATTTGAACTAGCTGTGGTAAATAAGAATATGGTTGATATGAAAATGCTCATATGGCTAACCATTTGGTTATCTACTGTTGAACCAACTAGATGTACATGTTTGGGTTCGGTTACACAAACCTAGATAAACGTGCATTTCATTTGTGTTTAACAATCTAAGTTTCGATCTAACGGTTGAAAGATATTAGCTTGAATCTAATCAGGTTTTCATCTAACGGTGAATATTGAATGCTTTGTTACTAAGCTAACATTGATTGCAAACCCTGATTTGAAAGACTATATAAGAGGGAACTCTAGCAATTGGGAAACCTAATCCCCACACCTCCTGTGTGATACTAGTTGGATTATCTATAGTCGATTCTCCTTTAACCTTAGGTTTCTACCGAGACCCTGTAGGTTAACGACTTGAAGACTTCATTGAGATTGTGAATCCAAACCGATACTACTTTCTCATAGTTGTCTCATCTGATCTTGTTGTTTCTATCGTACTAAGTACAATCGTAAGGATTGACTTGAGATTGATTTCTCTAATAGGCAAGATATAAAAGTAGTCACAAACATCTTCGTCTCATCGTTTGTGATTCCACAATATCTAGTTTCACCATCATACGATTTAGATTATTGTGAGGTGATTGATAATACTGAGATGTTATTCGGGAATATAAGTGTGGTTTATCGATTGGTTCCTGTTCACCTTGATTTATCAAAAGACGGAACAAAAACTCGTAGGTATTTATGTGGGAGACAAATTTATCTATTACCGTAGACTTTTCTGTATGATACATATTTGTTTATTAAAGTCTTCGACTTTGGGTCGTAGCAACTCTTAGTTGTGGGTGAGATCAACTAAGGGAATCAAGTGCGTGGTATCCTGCTGGGATCAGAGACATAGGAGCGCAACTGTACCTTGGATAAGTGTGAGATTGATTGGGGTTCAACTACAGTCC